>NC_137055.1:112500-201247 GCF_032717465.1 Coenobita brevimanus
GCCTGCAGCAGGAAGGGGGGTATTAGGCACATGATACGGTAACACGATGTTAAAGTGCTACACAAGTGATGTAATGCCAGTGTCTCTAAGTCTTATAGGATCTGTAAGAAATTAGCGGCAACATGACAACATTTTGCTTCTATGAAAGGCACGTCAATACGGGGATGGTGGTGGTGGTGGTTGGGTGATGGTGGTGGTGGTGGTAATGATAGTTGGGTGATGGTGCTGGTACTGACCAAAACAATGGCATTGCGTCAGGTTCACGCAGCCACACCTCACGCTTCACACCCTCTCACCTGCCATATTGACACCAGCACAGGCTTGCTATTTTCACACGCCTTACCCGTTCATTTGTGCTGCTAGACACACGCTGCCTCGTTCTGGCAGCTCGCTGTTGTCTCACACCGCTGATGTGGCCCATAGTCTTGTGTAAGTGCACCACAAGATGGTCAATTGACAAAAATACACCAACAAAAAAGCAACACCGCTAACTTCCTTGCCTGCGCCTGCCCTCCTGGTCGGCTGTTGCATTGTGGGTAGTGTAGTGACGTCACACAGCCAATCAGATGTCATCTCTTTCCGGCGTCAGGCCCCGCAGCCAATCACCGCAAATGTACGTACTATATCAAATCTTTCACTCGTGCCTCATGGATAAATCTTAACGAATTAGTAGTAAACATCTAACTGCACATTAACACTGCATTAATATACGATGTTGGTGATGTATACAACGGAAAATAAGGTCACTATCCTTTTGCCGTTCAGTGAGAGAAAATGTTGATATCGGCCTTATTTGAAGATATACTATTTTATAAAGGCAGTATTATTAGCGATGAAATAACTGTTGACAGCCTAAGCCCTATGCAAAGTGGCTGGATGAGGTGGAGGGATGGAGTTGAGAGGTATATGAGGGAAGGGGGAGTGAGCTGGGGGGAGGGTAGTCAAATTGTGGGTGACAGAGCGACTTGGAGGCGTTTTGTCTGTGACCACCCTTTGCGGGATTAGGGTGTCGGGCAATAGATAGATAGAGACCATTTATTTGTATACCAAACAATGTCAGTGGAATTTAGCATGCAAATGTAAGTACGAGATATTTATGACTGTCATTATAACGCGTTGATGGATATTTGTTGCTATAAATGATATACCTCTTACCCAACCCCACCTGACATCCAACCCAGCCCTGCCTCTTGTTTACCTCCAACACACTGAGTACTGCCACCCCTGCCGCCTGCACCTCTGTCCCCTCCACTCATGCCACCCTACCTTTCCCCAAGCCTGCCCTGCCTACCTGCTACCACCAACACCCCTGCCTCTCCTTAACCCTTCTCTGCCTCACATCCCCCTGCCTACCTGCTACCACCAACACCCCTGCCTCTCCTTAACCCTTCTCTGCCTCACATCCCCCTGCCTACCTGCTACCACCAACACCCCTGCCTCTCCTTAACCCTTCTCTGCCTCACATCCCCCTGCCTACCTGCTGCACCAACACCCCTGCCTCTCCTTAACCCTTCTCTGCCTCACACCCCCCTGCCTACCTGCTACACCAACACTCCTGCCTACCTGCTACCACCAACACCCCTGCCTCTCCTTAGCCCTTCTCTGCCTCACATCCCCCTGCCTACCTGCCTCACCTACCCCCACCACCCTGACGCCTCCAGTCTGCACAGTCAAGGTGCCGGGGTTCTGTCAACAACTACAATACCTACACAAGAAGCCAACTCAATGTACCCCTTCAGCCCGGTCATGTATTTCAGGCTGATTAGCGCCCAATGGTTTTATTTAGACAAAGATGGTCTTGCAGGGGGAGGCCGAGGATGAGATGGAGGGATGGAGTGGAGAGGTATATGAGAGAGGGGGAGGCCGAGGATGAGATGGAGGGATGGAGTGGAGAGGTATATGAGAGAGGGGGAGGCCAAGGATGAGATGGAGGGATGGAGTGGAGAGGTATATGAGAGAGGGGGAGGCCAAGGGTGAGATGGAGGGATGGAGTGGAGAGGTATACGAGAGAGGGGGAGGCCAAGGGTGAGATGGAGGGATGGAGTGGAGAGGTATACGAGAGAGGGGGGTGTGAGCTGGGACCAGGGCAGTGAAACGTCGGGGGACAGGGCGACATGGAGGCGGTATGTCTGTGGCCACCCCTTACGGGATTAAGGCGTCTGGCAAAAGAGAGGTAGACAGACAGATAGATAAAATGCTAGAAATTCACTTTAACAATAAAAATAAAAATAGCCTGACAGAAAAGATTACACTCAGTGTGTGTGTGTGTGTGTGTGTGTGTGTGTGTGTGTGTGTGTATAGTATGTCTGTCAGCAACTGAAAGGGAGTTGTCTGACGGGAATTTCATTAAAACATGTGGTCAAGCATATACATACATACATACATCCACACATACATATAGGCTATATATATACCGAGTATATATACCTACAATCAAATGCATACACACACACACTCTCTCTCTCTCTCTCTCACACACACACACACACACACACACACACACACACACACGGAACATGTATGAACATGTATACACTGCTTGTTAATATGAGAACAGCATTCATATATACAAATGAAGACATGCTAAGAAAGATAATAGCATCATTCATTAGACCAACCCTGCAGCATACATCAGTAGTCTGGAGTCCTCATCTCAAAAAACACATAGACAAGATTGAAAAAGTTCAAAGGGCCACTACAAGATGGGTACCAAGCTGAAGGGACCTAAGCTACGAAGAAAGACTAAATAAACTGAATCTACCAACACTACAGGAGAGAAGGAAAAGAGGTGACATGATGATGCTGTATGAATGCATATCAGGGAAGGAGAAAATAAACATAAATGATTACTTAACCTATGGCGAAGCATCAGCAAGAGGACACTGCAAAAAACTGCGTAAGAAGAGAGGTGATAAAGACGTAAGGAAATTTAGTTTCCCAAACAGAGCAATTGATCAATGGAATGCACTACCGAATGGAATAGTGTGTGCCAAAACTATTCACAAATGAGTTGTATGATGAAAATGGTTTAAGACACGGGACAGTACGAGCTTGACTCATTCCTGTAAAGATACAATTAGGTAAGAACACACACACACACACACACACACACACACAGACACACACACAGTTTCCTATAAATGTACACAGGTTCACATAACATACAGATGCACACCAGTACTCAAACACACATCGGTACTCATATACACTTATGATTTTATCAGCACTTCTCTGTATAGCAGAGAGAGAGAGAGAGAGAGAGAGAGAGAGAGGAGGAGGAGGAGGAACACGTCTGAGCCATCCTGAATTTCGTCTCTCTCTCTCTCTCTCTCTCTCTCTCTCTCTCTCTCAGCACAGCTCAGTATTGTAATGTCTGTCGCTGTGGCAAACCATGTCAACAAAACAGGCAGCCTAAGAGTCAATGTAAATATGTAACAGGCAGAATACATGACCAAGGAATATGTAGGCTACTACAACGCCAAAACACCTCTTCCTTAGCGATTTATTTTGTCTATTGCACCTTGACAGTCTGGTGATGTCATTTGTGTCGCTCTGACGTCGACATACTCGTAGTTTGCATCAGTAACAAACAAAAGGTTATTGAGGTTTAATATACTGAAAAAATCGTTATAGGTGTTGGCAAGCCTGTACTGCTTAGCACAGTAGGAGGCTGCCATCTGCCACCCCAGGAGCCGCATGCAGCCACCCCCTCCCGCCCTAGACAGGCAACTGAGTGTCCAGACCCAAGGGTAGACAGCCAGGCGCCACGGGTATAACCGACACACGTCCACACCCCACCTCACCCATAGCGACACTGACGGGCCTCAGGTGGTACTGAGGCATGGGGGGGGGTGTTGTGGCCGTAGACAGCTGGGCACCAGGGGTATCCCCGATGCACGTCATTACCCTCCCTTCCTCAAAGCGACACTGCTGGGCCTCAGTTGGTACTGACTGAGGTATGGGGGGGGGAGGGTTGTGGGCGCAGACAACTGGGCACCGCTTTGGGGGCGGGGCTTGCAACAAAGAAAATCGCCAGCAAATAGAGGGGGAACATGGGTAACTCGGGCCAATATTTCTACGGTTCATTTGATTCCTTTGGTATTTTTTTCTCACTGCTGTTGTTCTTGTGTTGCCTCGATGTTCAAGGGTCGTTACATTCCTTAGTGGCGGTGGTGTAACATAAATCTCTATATAACTTCACAACTGGACACTCAGAGCATTGTGCTGTCCATTCTCTCCACCTAATGTACAGTTTATCACATCATTCCTGGCTTATTTCCCAGTGATATCTATACTGCATTCTGAGTCTACACTATATAGGTTATTTACTGCTTAATCATATGCTTTGTACTGTGATTATATCGTATCGTATCGTTTATAAAGGCTCCTATAAGCTTGTATGCATCGGCCTTGGTCACATAATGGCTCTCCACGCTGCTCGATCTCTGGCAGCCTCCCTATTTAGTCCCTTATCCCTTAGGTCACACTCTATGTCCTCGTCTCAGGTCTTTTTTGGTCTGCCTCTCGCAACCCGACCCCCGACGTACACACTCGTTAGATCCCTAATATCTGAAGGTTTCCTGTGCTTCTTATTATTTGTAGATGTTGGCTGTACTGTGTGTGTGTGTGTGTGTGTGTGTGTGCTTCTTATTATTTGTAGATGTTGGCTGTACTGTGTGTGTGTGTGTGTGTGTGTGTGTGTGTGTGTGTGCTTCTTATTATTTGTAGATGTTGGCTGTACTGTGTGTGTGTGTGTGTGTGTGTGTGTGCTTCTTATTATTTGTAGATGTTGGCTGTACTGTGTGTGTGTGTGTGTGTGTGTGTGTGTGTGTGTGCTTCTTATTATTTGTAGATGTTGGCTGTACTGTGTGTGTGTGTGTGTGTGTGTGTGTGTGCTTCTTATTATTTGTAGATGTTGGCTGTACTGTGTGTGTGTGTGTGTGTGTGTGTGTGTGTGTGTGTGCTTCTTATTATTTGTAGATGTTGGCTGTACTGTGTGTGTGTGTGTGTGTGTGTGTGTGTGCTTCTTATCATTTGTAGATGTTCGCTGTACTGTGTGTGTGTGTGTGTGTGTGTGTGCTTCTTATCATTTGTAGATGTTCACTGTACTGTGTGTGTGTGTGTGTGTGTGTGTGTGCTTCTTATCATTTGTAGATGTTCGCTGTACTGTGTGTGTGTGTGTGTGTGTGTGCTTCTTACCATTTGTAGATGTTCGCTGTACTGTGTGTGTGTGTGTGTGTGTGTGTGTGCGCGCTTGTGTGCTTCTTACCATTTGTAGACATTCGCTGTACTGTGTGTGTGTGTGTGTAATTCACCGGGTTGGTCAGGATCACTTGATGGTCGTGATCGTCAGCTTTTACCCTCCCGGAAGGGAGCTGAGAGCTCATATAGTCCGATCTAAGGGCAAGGCTGTGACCTTCACACACGCACATACCCATCCCCTTGCTCAAGGGGGACAGTAACCACCCACTTCGTCAGTGAAACTTCGCATCCTGAGCGGGGCGCGAACTCCCGTCTGCCAGATGGCAAACGAGAACGCTACCACTGAGCCAGCGAGCGGTGTGTGTGTGTGTGTGTGTGTGTGTGTGTGTGTGCTTCTTATCATTTGTAAATGTTCAATGTACTGTGTGTGTGTGTGTGTGTGTGTGTGTGTGTGTGTTCTTACATAACTGTATCTTTACAGGAATGAGTCAAGCTCGTACTGTCCCGTGTCTTAAACCATTTTCATCATACAACTCATTTGTGAATAGTTTTGGCACACACTATTTCATTCGGTAGTGCATTCCACTGATAAGTTGCCGTATTTGGGAAACTAAATTCCCTTAGGTCTATATCACCTCTCTTCTTATGCAGTTTTTTGCAGTGTCCTCTTGCTGATGCTTCCCCATAGGTTATGTAATCATTTATGTCTATTTTCTCTTTCCCTGATGTGCATTTATATAGCATTATCATGTCACCTCTTTTCCTTCTCTCCTGTAGTGTTGGTAGATTCAGTTTATTTAGTCTTTCTTCGTAGCTTAGGTCCCTTAAGCTTGGTATCCATCTTATAGCGGCCCTTTGTACTTTTTCAATCTTATCTTTGTGTTTTTTTGAGATGAGGACTCCAGACTACTGATGCATACTCCAGGGTTGGTCTGGTGAATGATGTTATTATCTTTCTCAGCATGTCTTCATTTATATATGTGAATGCTATTCTCATATTAGCAAGCAGTGTATACATGTTCCGTACCTTCTCACTGATGTGGTCAGCTGAAGATAGTCTGTTATTGATAATCACACCTAGGTCCTTCTCTCTTTCTGATGTGTGTAGGGTTTTATTTCCTAACGTATAATCCCAGTCAGGTCTTTTTCCACTTTTACCAAACTTAATTACATGACACTTGTCCACATTGAATTCCATTTGCCATTTACTGCTCCATTCATGAAGGTTAGTTAATTCTTCTCGTAGCTCTTTACAAGGGTGTGTGTGTGTGTGTGTGTGTGTGTGTGTGTGTGTGTGTGTGTGTGTGTGTGTGTGTGTGTGTGTGTCATAATGCTTCATGCAAAACGAGATCCACACGGCACTGAAGTCACTTCATTCAGAACATCAAGTTATATTGAATTTTAAACTGGGCAAATTGTAAATGTGACTGTGTGCTGTGAGTGTAGGCTTGGAAT
This sequence comes from Coenobita brevimanus, assembly GCF_032717465.1. Classification (NCBI taxonomy): domain Eukaryota; kingdom Metazoa; phylum Arthropoda; class Malacostraca; order Decapoda; family Coenobitidae; genus Coenobita; species Coenobita brevimanus. The sequence goes on from NC_137055.1 coordinate 119,158, forward strand.
CTATCTATCCATCTATCTTTCTGTCTATCTATCTGTCTATCTATTGCTGGATGCCTCATTCCCACAAGGCACAAACAAATCACCACAACATCACCCCATCCTCTGGCTTTTGGCTGCCCTCCCTCCAACTCACCCCCCCCCCCCTGTCTCTTATATCTCTCCATCAGGTGAACATTAACATGTCATAGGTAGAAATAAACCACTAGGGTAAGGGTGCTAAGGAGCCTTTTTAACCATCAAGTATACCTGCTGCTATTAACAGATAATGTTGTATGGTAGTTGTATGGTAGTATGGTAGATAATGTTGTATGGTAGTATGGTAGATAATGTTGTATGGTAGTTGTATGGTAGTATGGTAGATAATGTTGTATGGTAGTTGTATGGTAGTATGGTAGATAATGTTGTATGGTAGTATGGTAGATAATGTTGTATGGTAGTTGTATGGTAGTATGGTAGATAATGTTGTATGGTAGTTGTATGGTAGTATGGTAGATAATGTTGTATGGTAGTTGTATGGTAGTATGGTAGATAATGTTGTATGGTAGTTGTATGGTAGTATGGTAGATAATGTTGTATGGTAGTTGTATGGTAGTATGGTAGATAATGTTGTATGGTAGTATGGTAGATGATGTTGTATGGTAGTATGGTAGATAATGTTGTATGGTAGTTGTATGGTAGTATGGTAGATGATGTTGTATGGTAGTATGGTAGATAATGTTGTATGGTAGTTGTATGGTAGTATGGTAGATAATGTTGTATGGTAGTTGTATGGTAGTATGGTAGATAATGTTGTATGGTAGTTGTATGGTAGTATGGTAGATAATGTTGTATGGTAGTTGTATGGTAGTATGGTAGATAATGTTGTATGGTAGTTGTATGGTAGTATGGTAGATAATGTTGTATGGTAGTTGTATGGTAGTATGGTAGATAATGTTGTAGGGTAGTTGTATGGTAGTATGGTAGATAATGTTGTATGGTAGTTGGTGTCTATGGTGGACCCTGTAATGTTGCTTGGTATCACATGAGGTCAAAGAATGCCACCAAAAGTGTCAATTCCTTGGTATGGCTTTATAGATTAATGTTGGCTAATTCTAGACTCATTGGACTCTAACTTGGTCTAAAATTGTCATCTCTCCGTCTTGAACTTGAGTTGTACCACTAGTCATGAAGAAGTGCTGTGGCAAGGATTATACAGCCTTAATATTGTCTTTTTCTGCCACTGAGCTATGTGAAGTAAGCTGCAGCAGGGTGAAAATCTGGGCCAAGTTAAAGTAAAAAAGGTGTAGATGACAATGATGATGATGATGATGATGATGACGATGATGATGATGATGATGATGATGATGATGATGACGATGCTGTCTGCCTTTCCCTTTTAGCCCTTTCAGGCCCAGGTGTGTCTGTGTTAAGGCAGCTAAACTCCTGTGACATTACTGGTAACAATGTAGCGAGACGCCTTTGAGGTGAGTGGGTTAATTTTGCTGTGTAAGGTTATAAGCCGTGTTAACAGTGGCATAATGTGCATCTCTGAATGTCAAGTGTCTAGCCTGTGTTGCCAAAGTCTGCCATACACTATACTGTGTTGCCATATTCTGCCCTGCCTTACCCTGTGTTGTCATACCCTACAGTACCCTACCCTGTCCTGCCTTACCCAAACCTACCCTACAGTACCCTACCCTGTCCTACCTTACCCAAACCTACCCTACAGTACCCTACCCTGTCCTACCTTACCCAAACCTACCCTACAGTACCCTACCCTGTCCTACCTTACCCAAACCTACCCTACAGTACCCTACCCTGTCCTGCTTTACCCAGACCTACCCTACAGTACCCTACCCTGTCCTACCTTACCCAAACCTACCCTACAGTACCCTACCCTGTCCTGCCTTACCCGAACCTACCCTACAGTACCCTACCCTGTCCTGCCTTACCCAAACCTACCCTACAGTACCCTACCCTGTCCTGCCTTACTCTACCCTTCCCTACCCTACTCTACCCTACCCTACCCTACCCCACCATACCATACCTAGTTTAAATCTAGTTCTCTCACCGGCCTCTTACCATATCCAGCAGTAGTTTGTACCATATCACACCCCCCATACCCCTGCCTACCACACCTCTGCCTACCATACCCCTCCCTACCACACCTCTGCCTACCATACCCCTCCCTACCACACCTCTGCCTACCATACCCCTGCCTACCACACCTCTGCCTACCATACCCCTGCCTACCACACCTCTGCCTACCACACCCCTCCCTACCACACCTCTGCCTACCACACCCCTGCCTACCACACCTCTGCCTACCATACCCCTGCCTACCACACCTCTGCCTACCATACCCCTGCCTACCACACCTCTGCCTACCATACCCCTGCCTACCATACCAAACCAAACCCTTGTATAGTTTGAGTGCCGTATGCAACCATAAGGAGTGCCGGTAAATGCGTGATACAGGTCTATCTATCTATCTAGTGCCAGACGCCTTAACCCCGTAAGAGATGGCCACAGACAAATCGGCTCCATGTCACCCTGTCCCCTGCCATTTCACTGTCCTGCTTCCAACTCACACCCCGGTCTCTCATATACTGTACCTCTCCACTCCATTCCTCCATCTCATCCTTGGCCTCCCCCTCCCTCACCCCCCCTCCACCTCACTCACATACACTCTCCTCGTCAATCTCTCACTCTGCATCCTCTCCACATGGTCAATGGTATTATTTGCTCACATACACCAGTGCCTCTTGTACTGTATACCAAGCCGTGTGACATCAAATACACTCCACCCCACTGACTGCTGTTCTGGCGGTATTTGGCCCGAGTTTGTCTCTTATCATAGCTACCTAGGGAACCAAAGTCTGCTGATTTGAGTCTAAAACATGACTGAGCTGCACCACCCACTGAAATGTCTTAACATCCCTGCTAATATCATCACAGTCCTGAGTGAGACTTGTGGACGGTGGGTATTGGTGGCCAAGTGGTGACGTGAAGGACTTGGGATGTAGGAGAACTGCTGGGCCTCGGGGAAATGGCTGTCAAATCAATGGCCTCTTCCGTAGCAACTTGTTTGGCACATTACACCTTATCATTCTCTTGTATGTTACTTATATTAATGCAGACACAGCTGGCAGCATTATCAGAAAGGAAGAGGAGAGTGGAAATTAATGTAATGTGCAGAACAAATCGCTAAGAAAGAGATGCTACGAAGGAGTTGGGGGAGGGGTGTATTTATGTGCGCTCGTTCACGTAACTCCTCTCCATGGTTCAAAAATTTCAAAGTAAACACAGACGCAATAATAATAATAATAATAATAATAATAATAATAAAAGTAAAGGCCTACAGTGCTCCTTTGGCTTTAAATTGGCCTAAAATTGCCATCTCTTTATCTTAAATGCTGCGTTGTAGCAAAAGACGAATGCTGGACTATGGTGTTAGTAATGAAGAGGTATAGATGTCGAGTAGTAGCATTAGCCTTTTCTGCCGCTGAGGTACGTGATTAAAGTTGTAAAAGGAAAAGTTTAGGTCGAGGACTTATAATTCAAAAGTCAGTGCAGCCACCACATAACCTAGACTCACTAAAAATGTAATAAAACATCGACAGCGAACTACTAGACAACTCATCAAGACACACACATATAGTTTGTGTATTCTTTAAAAAACTCTCGCTATCTACACATCGCGGTATCTCTGTCACAGTACATTATATTCGTCTAAGGGAAACAAAAGAAAATTGTACCGTGATTTCTTCTCTAAGTCTCTAAAAAGGTAACATTTAGTACTGCTGAGGTTTAAACTAATTTTAGGGGGAGAATTTGAAACTAGAAAGGAGTACCAGATGTGGGAATTTTGTTCGTAGTTATTGACTTCGGCTTCATCTTATCGTCAGCAAACCCAAAATATCCCGTAAGAGGGTAGTATCCATGCAAATAATGTAGCATATAAATTCTTTCACACAGCTAACTCGATCATAAGTGCAGCGATACTAGCATATACAGTAAACAAGCGAATTGATCAGAACTATAATACCAATTTGAATCTCGCGGGCATCACATCAAGGAAAAGGCCTGGGTTCCAAAATTATAAATGTTTTGAGCGTCAGGTGCACGTGCATAAAATTGCTTGTTTATTTTTTAGTTTTCAAGCAGCCAAGCCAAAAAAATATAAAAATCGAAATAAGCGACCAAACAAAATTATTTCTAATACTTTAAAAATGCTGTGAAGACTTTTTAAATCTCGGAAATTGGTTTAAGATCTTTATGAATACTTCCGAGGTTGGCGTTGGGATTGTGTGAGTGTAACCGACGCCATGTTTCAAGAGAGCAGAGTGATGAGGTATCCTGCCTTGAGTCCACATTTTCAAGCGGCTACAGTTAATTTACTTGTATTATTGTGTTTGTGAAAATTAGATATGGCAATGGAGATAACTTAGAGGTGAGTATTTCTAGTGAGTATTTGTGTTTTGTGCTTATAAAGGACGACAAACTGCGAGCAGAGGAAAGTCGGCGTCGTGAGTATCCTGGTCCACTTCCATAATTTTACCACTAGCTTCTGATTTACGTGCATAAATCTGGTTCTTAATATTAAATAAATTAATGGAGCTTACTAGGGTATAGGTGTGTGGTGGAAATATTCGTGTTTTGAGGTGGTTGTGGAATGGTGGTGTAAATGGAACAGACGCCGAAGAAGGCCAGCTTAGGTATCCTGCCGATTCGTTTTTCGGCAGCTTCCATCTAATTTACCTACATAATTCTACTCACTAATGTTAAATAAGCAATAGAGATTACTTGGGTGTACGTGTGTGAGGGAAAGTGGGTGTATTGAGATGATATTTGGCATTCTTGTAAGATTTGACGTCGAAGATGGCTGGCGTAGTAAGTTAAGTATCCTCTCTACCTCCATATTTTCCTTACTTACAGCCAGTTTCCCCACTTAATTCTGCTTACTGTTGTTATACATGGTAGTGGAGATAAACACGTGTCAGTTTGGTGGGAGAATATTGTTGTTTGAAGATATTTAAAGGATTTGTGTGTGTGTCCTTGCCGAAGTGTTGTAAACATTCTGCCCCCGACATTTTTAGGATGTTCGTATGTTATGTATTTCCGTCGATTTATTGTTTATTGTTTATTTATTATTGGTTATTATTGGTGATAGGTGGTGGCGACCATCATCCACTCACTTGATGTAGTGCTGCCTACTTTTTCCTTAGCCTTTATCATTCTTTTTCTGTGCCTCCCCTCCTCTCTTCCTATTTCTCCCATCTTTCCTGTCACTTCTTATTGCTTTTCTTTCCTTTACAGGTGGCTTTACATTGAGTGACAAGCCAAATGGTTTCCTGTAAGCCAAGAAACCATTTACTACGCTGGGTGGTAACCATATAACTAAACCATACGTGCTCCCTACGTGTCAGCAAGTGGGTTGGTGGAGGGTTAGTGCCTCTCCCCGTAAAACGAATACCGGTAACTCAAATGGCCACCCCGTACGGGATTATGGCGTCTGGCAATAGATAGATAGATAGATAGAGTTATTGGTTATTGTCTTTTTTATTATGTTGTGGGTTTGGGGGTATTTTTTTGAAGAGGATTCCACGTAAGTAGCCCCTTCAAGCCGATGACGTGTTGGAGGGGGACGCCTGCAGGTGGTGGCACTGATATAGCCACGCCAGTACCACTATTAATATATACGTTCCTCAATCCCTCACCCATGAAAACAGGATGTGGCACTGCAGAGAGGTAACTTCATCCTGCAGTCCACCGGGTTCACGTTTAGGTGAGCAGGGAGTCACAGTAACACTTTTACTACCGCTGTCTGTTGACGATTTTATCTGTACGTTTAGATCAACATGGATAGGTCATAAAGGGAACTGTGGGCTTAACGTTGGATGAGAATAATACATACTGGTATTCACAAAAAATCGTGTACAGTAATTAGGCAAATTGCTCTCAGCACTGCTCGGTTGAGGCAGCAATTGCAAAGTGTGGGCAGCGTGACTGTGTACTCCGATATTTCACTGAAGTTGTGTGACCTGTGTGGAAATAGTGTGGTGCATTTATAACGCTGCTCCTCTACACCACCTGGCTATTTCTTGTGTGTTGCAAGGACGGCTTAGTCAGTGATGTTAGTGTCAGTTGTGTATCATGTACCGGGTATTCATTTCCTACTGCCACTGCTACACACACACACACACACACACACACACACACACACACACACACACACACACACACACACACACACACACACACACACACACCATCACACTGAGCTGTGCCCACAACACATCAGATATTGCAGGTGAGTGTCTTGTGAAGCTCTGTTTACATACTGCCTTGTACAACAATTTTGGCCCCTCTTGGACTCTTCATGGGGTACAGGCTCAACATGTGGGTATATTTTCTTTGATGATAACAAGAGTAATATTGTTCACTTTCTCTCCCAACCTCCATCTAATTTTTCCCTTCACTTGCAGGTACGATGTTACTTGTTAAGTGAGTTACTTGGGTTACTTGGAAGATCGGATCATGAATACAGAGTCAGGCAGCGGTACGTGGCAGCCTAAGTTACAGAGAACCAGTGGCCCCAGTGTAGTGGCTTTCGAATTAAGGTGAGTCTTTTAGCCTTCTTAGTGCACTGACACCTTAATTTATTCTTGCATTCTTCAAGTGATTTATTCAGTAGGTATCTACATGAAAATTAGTGTCGGAGTGTAGTATGGTCTCAGTTCAGGTCAGCTTCTTTCTTTGCCACTTCACTCCGATGATGTCTTAGTATATTCTTGCCATCTCTGGGTCATTTTATTCAACTTAGACCGAAAATTTATGTCCCTAAGTGCTGTGTCTTGGCATGTTAAGCTGAGGTCTTTCTGACCTCTGTTGAGAATGGCAAGCTTAGGACATATACAGTATACAATATTTTTCATTTTGTCACTTCCATTAACTTCGGAGAGGATGTTCACCCCTGGAGCTGGGGATTTTAAAGATGGTGGTACATCCGCATGAGGATATTGTGGGTCAAAATAGGTCTTTCACGAACACTTATATTCTTACAAATTAGTCAAACAAAATACCTCTCCATGTTTGTATCAGTGTAAGTCAGTCCACCCTTGTAAGACTACACCTGGCCATCACTAAGCTGAAAAGGGTTGGGAATCTTGGCAAGTTAGAACAAATGTGGTATTGTTAAGTCACATGGATGTCAGGCGAGAAGAATACACTAATTCCTTGTTATATGTTGCCCTTTTTTCCCGTCTTTTTTGTTAACTTGTTGAATCCAGTGACATATTGTTAGTGTTATTCTTGTCATCTTTACACCACTGTGTACTAGACAGCATTAACCCCTTCAATACACCACTGTGTACTAGACAGTATTAACCCCTTCAATACACCACTGTGTACTAGACAGTATTAACCCCTTCAATACACCACTGTGTACTAGACAGTATTAACCCCTTCAATACACCACTGTGTACTAGACAGTATTAACCCCTTCAATACACCACTGTGTACTAGACAGCATTAACCCCTTCAATCCATTGATGTAGTTAACATTTTGTTCTTGATATCTCAGGACCACTTTATTCAGTTTAAAACTACTCGTGAACAGTTGTTGAGTAACCCTGATCTCTCTGGTTGATTAGACCTATCAATCGCAAGCAAGCAGCTCCCCCTGCAGGGCCGTGCCATGCAGTGAACCAATGTTTCCTTGCAGTGGACAGCACCTTGCCACTGCCAGGTGCGGGCAAGAGTATGGAGGTTGGGTTGCCAGACGTAATTTGCATCTGCATCCAGTTAACAGGGACGCCATAGTAGGCTGCACATCATGCTGCTGTTTGGTGTTATGGTTACCACCCAGCGTTGTACGGCTATAGTAGGCTGCACATCATGCCGCTGTTTGGTGTTATGGTTACCACCCAGCGTTGTACGGCCATAGTAGGCTGCACATCATGCTGCTGTTTGGTGTTATGGTTACCACCCAGCGTTGTACGGCCATAGTAGGCTGCACATCATGCTGCTGTTTGGTGTTATGGTTACCACCCAGCGTTGTACGGCCATAGTAGGTTGCACATCATGCTGCTGTTTGGTGTTATGGTTACCACCCAGCGTTGTACGGCCATAGTAGGCTGCACATCATGCTGTTGTTTGGTGTTATGGTTACCACCCAGCGTTGTACGGCCATAGTAGGCTGCACATCATGCTGCTGTTTGGTGTTATGGTTACCACCCAGCGTTGTACGGCCATAGTAGGCTGCACATCATGCTGCTGTTTGGTGTTATGGTTACCACCCAGCGTTGTACGGCCATAGTAGGCTGCACATCATGCTGCTGTTTGGTGTTATGGTTACCACCCAGCGTTGTACGGCCATAGTAGGCTGCACATCATGCTGCTGTTTGGTGTTATGGTTACCACCCAGCGTTGTACGGCCATAGTAGGTTGCACATCATGCTGCTGTTTGGTGTTATGGTTACCACCCAGCGTTGTACGGCCATAGTAGGCTGCACATCATGCTGCTGTTTGGTGTTATGGTTACCACCCAGCGTTGTACGGCCATAGTAGGCTGCACATCATGCTGCTGTTTGGTGTTATGGTTACCACCCAGCGTTGTACGGCCATAGTAGGCTGCACATCATGCTGCTGTTTGGTGTTATGGTTACCACCCAGCGTTGTACGGCCATAGTAGGCTGCACATCATGCTGCTGTTTGGTGTTATGGTTACCACCCAGCGTTGTACGGCCATAGTAGGCTGCACATCATGCTGCTGTTTGGTGTTATGGTTACCACCCAGCGTTAACCGGCCATAGTAGGCTGCACATCATGCTGCTGTTTGGTGTTATGGTTACCACCCAGCGTTGTAAAGGGTTTCCTTGGTTATAGGAAACCAGTAGGCTTGTCACTCAGTGTAGAGCCACTTGAAGTGGAAAGAAGATTAATTAAAAGCAACGGGAAGGATGGGAAAAACAGGAAGAGAAGAGGCCAGACACAAAAAGGGAATGACAGGTGAAGGAAGAGGTAGACAGCACTACATCAAGTGAGTGGATGATAGTGGGACAGATACAAAAAGGGAATGATGAATGAAAGAAGTAGGCAGCACTACATCAAGTGAGTGGATGGTAGTGGCCAGCAGCCACCACTGCACCTGGGTATAGTAAAGGCAGTAAAGAAGGTTGTACTGTATCTAACCTTGCCAGTCGGAAGTCTGTCCTAAGCTGAATATAAACACCTGAGGCAGCAAGAATAATCTGAAGCATATGTTTGGCCAGGTGGAGAGGATGGAGAGTGAGAGACTGACGAGGAGTGTATGTGAGTGAGGTGGAGACCAAGAATGAGATGGATGAATGGAATGGAGAAATATATGAGAGAAAGGAATGTGCGTTGGAGGGAGGGGAGTCAAGTGGCAGAGGACAGAACACCGTGGAGGCAATTTGTCTGTGTCTACCCCTTACAGGTTTAAGTGATGTGGTAATAGATAATGTCAGTGGATCGAAGGGGTTATATTTTCAAAGCCCAATACAGTTCCATTTCTACCTATAAAGCTGATTTGCCACTTTGCTTTGGTGGTGGAGAGGGACGCCTTCATGTGGTGGCACTGATATGTCTGGGCGGCTACACTGCATGGTTAAATAACACCCCCAGCTACTGCCCTGCCCCCCGAAAAGTGGAGGGTGACTACGGCAGAACAGCCTAAGCCAGCAGTCCACCGGTTTGACGTGTGAGATGAATCTAGGGCTACATTATTATTAACCTGTACTACCACTACTACTGTGACACTACTACTACTACTGCTGCTGCCACCACTACTACTACTACTACTACTACTACTATTGCTACTGTTACTACAACTACTTACCTACCGTACCGTCACCAGTCTCCTCTGATCTACAATACTTTTATTTTTCCACACCAGACTTACTAATGAAAATCTTGTGTAGGGAGTCAATAACTTTTAGTCATGATTCTCTCCCTTACTGTCTTCTCTCCAGTGGTTTGTTCCTGTGCATATCATGTGTCTTGGCTTTGAATTAGTGCCATATAGCCTGACAGGCGCTGGGAATCCAATATTGAATTCATTTTAGTAGTCAGCATCATTTAGTACCGGGTAATTATTCTCTCCTTTACTGTCTTCTCTCCAGTGTGTTGTTCCTGTGCATATCATGTGTCTTGGCTTTGAATTAGTGCCATATGGTGTTTGCCAGGCGCTAGGAATGCAATATTGAATTCAGTTAAGAAGTCAGCATCATTTAGTACCGGGTAATTATTCTCTCCCTTACTGTCTTCTTTCCAGTGTGTTGTTCCTGTGCATATCATGTGTCTTGGCTTTGAATTAGTGCCATATAGCCTGCCAGGCGCTAGGAATCCAGTATTCAGTTCAGTGCCACCTTATTCTAACTTGATATTTGTCCCCAGGTGGCATGGTGGTTGTGTGCAGCAGTTTGGTGCAGAGTAGTGGCCAAACGTGACTGGTGGAGAAGGCCAGATGGACGACTCGTTACCATGGCAACCACCTGATGTTTACGGTGAGCATTTTCTTTGTAATAGACTTTTATTTTTGCATTTGTTTTTTTTGTAAGCTTATTGATATATTCGACAGATTTTATTATTATATACTAACGGTAAAATAGGTCTTTGCATTTTGTCAACTTTTTTTTTTTCCATCTATCCATCGCCAGACGTTCTCATCACGAAAAGGGATGGCCACAAACAAATCGCCTCCATGTCACCCTGTCCGCCATTTCGCTTCCCTGCTCCCAGCTCGCATCGCCTTCTCATATACCTCTCCACCCCATCCCTCCATCTCATCCTCGGCCTCCACCTCACTCACATACACTCTTCTCGTTAGTCTCTCGCTCACTATCCTCTCCAACCTCTTGATAATACTGGCAGGTCATGATGGTTGGGTGGGTTGCAGTGATGTAAGTGGCTGCCCTTGGGTTAGAGAGAGAGAGCAGAAGAACAAACTGCAGCATGGTTAAGAGATGTGATTTAGAGAGTGAGAAGGAGTGCCCATGAGTTAGAGTAGAAGAAGAAACTGCCGTCTAATTAAGAGATATTATTTACAGAGAGAGTGAGTGAGAATGCCCGTGAGTTAGAGCAGAAGACGCAACTGCCGAATAATTAAGAGATATTATTTAGAGTGAGTGAGAATGGCCATGAGTTAGAGCAGTGGTTGGCAACCTTTTTTCCAGGCGACCCCAATCCTGCACATGTAGCCATGACCGCGACCCACTGGTTTTATACACTGTAATGTATTACAGAGTGACTTGGAGGCGTTTTGTCTGCGGCCACCCTTTGCGGGATTAGGGCGTCGGGCTATAGATAGATATATAGATAGATAGATAGACATGTATTACTGTATATTACTGGTTGTACGCTGTAACAGTACAGGGCAAGTGTAATTAATAGCCGTGTAAGAGTGCTACTGTAAGGTTGAAAAAGACAAAATTAACATCATTAAATGTTATTTTAGTTATAGAAATTTAAAAGCTTCATTTGAACCAAAACTTCCACTTCTGAAACAATATTTTGTCACATTCCACAAAGACAAACTAAAATAAAAATGTTTTTTATCAGCTGATAAATTGATTTTAATGGGAGCCTTGGGCCTGGATCTCGCTGGTAAGCGTCTCCATTCGTGGCTCAATCGTAGAAAGCTACCATCAAATCATGTTCAGGTTGCAACCAATTTCTGCTTTTCGTTTTGATGGCAGCCAGATACGCAAACCCTGATCCGAACAAATAGGTTGTAACGAACGGCAACAACACTTTCACAGCCTCACTGCCGAGGACTGGTTTCTCCTTCACAGTAGTCCAGAACACTGCTAGTGACTGTTTCATCATGTTGCACCTCGATGAGCTCCTCTTGCAGATTTGGGATGGAAGACTCTTCTTCTGAGAGGTCTTTGACGTGGACATGGAAGGGTCTGCGCACCCATTTGTATTTCTCATGCAACTCTTCATCCGGAATATATCTGTCAAACTCCTCACTCAATTTCTCAAGGTGCTCAACAATGACACTTTGTTCGTCCACAAGCGTGACGTCTTCATCTTCCTGAAAAAGGCTCGAAAGTGGAAAGGATGCAGTTTTCCCCCGCTCAATCTTTCCCTTCCACGACCTCAGTTTCGCCTTGAATGCCTTGAGCTTTTCTGACACAAAGAGATGAGTTTGTTCTGTTCCTTGCATGGATATATTCATCAAATTTAACACTGTAAATATGTCTGTTGGATATGCCAGTTTAAGCAACCACCTTGGTTCAGTAAGCCTTGATGCCAGTGCATGTTTCTTCTCGTTCAAGAAGATTTCAACCTCTGCACGCATTTCAAACACTCTCTGGAGCACTTTCCCTCGGGACAGCCACCTGACACAAGAGTAGTAAAGCAGGTGTTCATATTCCGACCCCATATCAGAGCACATCTGACTGAACAGCCTGGAATTCTTCTTTCTTGGTGAAGGTGTCAACCAACTTGAACAGATCTTCACCAATTGTTGTCGTCTCCAGTCGTATACAGAACAGGAATTTCTCTTCCATGTCATTCTTGCCTTGGCACCGCACATATACCAAGAGCTGTGCATCGTCACTGACGTCAGTTGACTCATCCAACTGCAAGCTGAAGTTTCCGCTTTCCTTGATGGCAGCCACTACCTGTTATTTGATGTCTTCCAACATCTCTTGAATCCGTCGGCTAATTTTGTTGTCTGACAGTGGAATAGTTTATTCTTTTTTTTTTCTTTCACCGCATCATCTCCGAAAATAGTACAAACCACATCAAGGACTGCTGGCTTCACCAACTTTTCCCTAATTGTATGTGGCTGTTTCCGTTTAGCAATTCTTTTTGCAGCCAGATAGGATGCAATTGTTGCTTGTCGAACAGAATACACTCCTGTGTTCATAGGGGTGTCCAACCGCTGACGCTGCAATTGTTCTTTCCTCTTCAAATACTGGCGGTCTTTCCCCGCCAGCGTCGGGTGTTTTCCGTGGAGATGGCGCTCGAGCTGGTTTGCTTTAAGCGACTCATGGCTGAGCACTTCCCCACATCTAACACATTGAGGTTTTTCGACCCCACGATCGATGAGAAGCGTAAACCCAATGTCAAGGAATTCTTCTTTGTACACCCGCTTGCTGGACGTCACTGAAGAATCTGAAATGAAAGATATACTTGCTTAATAATAAATCAGACAAAAGATGCTGTTTGGTACCATCCGCCAGGAGGGGAGAAGGGGAGGGGGCCAAGGAAAATGAAGGAGGGTAGCAGGCCAAGGACAGAGGAGGAGGGGAGGGGGCCAAGGAAAGAGGAGGAGGGGAGGGGGCTAAGGAAAATGAAGGAGGGTAGGAGGCCAAGGAAAGAGGAGGAGGGGAGAGAGCCAAGGAAAGAGGAGGAGGGGAGGGGGCTAAGGAAAGAGGAGGAGGGGAGGGGGCTAAGGAAAGAGGAGGAGGGGAGGGGGCTAAGGAAGAGGTGGAGGGGAGGGGGCCAAGGAAATAGGAGAAGGGGAGGGGGCTAAGGAAAGAGGAGGGGGAGAAGTAAAGAGGAAAGGGGACAAGGAAAGAGGAGGAGGGGGAAGGGGCAAAGAAAAAGGAGGGAGAGGGAGGCAAGGAAGGAGGAGGAGGGGAGGGACAAGGAAAAAGGAAGGGGAGGGGTTAAAGAGAAGGAGGGGAGGGGGCAAGTAAAAAGGAGGAGGAGGAGTAAAGAGGAGGAGGGGAGGGGGGCAAGGAAAGAGTAGGAGGGGAGGGGCAAGAAAAAGGGAGGGGGGCGAGGAGGGAAAGTGTAGGAGGGGGAGGGGCAAGAAAAAGGGAGGGGAAAGAGGAGGCGGGCGAGGAGAGAAAGTGTAGGAGGGGGAGGGGACGAGGAAAGTGCCCCCTTCCCCTCCTCCTCTTCCCTTGCTCCCCTCCTCCTCCTTTCCTTGTCCCCCTCGCTCTCTAAATATGGTGGACTTTACCTTTCATCGACATACTTTGGTGCAATATTTCGTCGGCAAGTGAAATAGTTTTTCTCATATTTACCTAGAAATTTTAAAGAAAGAAAGACTGAGTGAAACCTATACCGCACATTGCAGTTCAATATACGGGTAAAAATACATCAATTTACTGACAGAAGATGAGCAAGTTGGTAAAGAGCGTTTCCCGTTACGACCGTACAGCTCGAGTGGTGGCCTGTATGAGACGTGCCTCCGCCCACAGCCATACAGCATGTTAGTAAAAACATCAGCGGAAAATCCGTAGACTTCTGGCGGAATTCGTAGTAAAGAAAAAAATATAAACGTAATTGTTGATTCTCGTTTATGTAGTTATGTATATATTTATTTATATAAAATTATAAGAATGTGTATTCAATGTTGGTATCCCTGAGTGCCGTACGCGTTTGGGACGTGAACAGCATCTTGTGTCCTGCAAACGTGAACCGTCCACGTTCAGTCGGAGCCAGGACTGGCCACTTTATCAGCAGCATATAACACGATCTCCAAAATCCTCAACCAGTATGTGAGTATATGCTGCAAACATCTCAGAATCGGGAATTGAACATGTTTGATATTTTGAGGGCTTGGCGACCCCGGGGTTGGGAGAAGGGGGGTTGGGGAGTAAGGGAAACTGCAGCATGGTTAAGAGATGTGATTGTGAGAGAGAGAGGGAGAGCCCATGAGTTAGAGTGAAGAAGAAACTGCAGTATGGTTAAGAGATGTGATTTAGAGAGAGAGTGAGAGGGCCTGTAAGTTAGAGTGAGGAAGAAACTGCAGCATGGTTAAGAGATGTTATTTAGAGAGAGAGGGAGGGCCCATGAGTTAGAGTGAAGAAGAAACTGCAGTATGGTTAAGAGATGTGATTTAGAGAGAGAGTGAGAGGGCCTGTAAGTTAGAGTGAGGAAGAAACTGCAGCATGGTTAAGAGATGTGATTTAGAGAGAGAGGGAGGGCCCATGAGTTAGAGTGAAGAAGAAACTGCAGTATGGTTAAGAAATATGAGTTAGAGTGAGTGAAAGCGTCCATGAGTTAGATATAGTAGAAGAAGAAACTGCAGTGTGGTTAAGAGATGTGATTTGGAGAGAGAGTGTGATTGGCAGTGCCCATGGGTTAGAGAGAGTAGAAGAAGAAGAAACTGCAGCATGGTTAAGAGATAGCCTATGATTTAGAGAGAGAGAGAGAGAGAGAGAGAGAGAGAGAGAGAGAGAGAGAGACTGCCCGTGAGTTAGAGAGTAGAAGCAGAAGAAACTACAGTATGGTTAAGAGATGTGACTGATGGACAAGTAACGATGGCAGACCCAGTAATTACCCTGGCCACCAGTTCACAGTATAATTAAGCCTGTTGTTTATATATCATGTTGGTGTTGTCATTGGCCATACTCCTGTGTCTGGTGTTGTAAGGTATATTTGACAACACAATACCGGGTATTTCTACGAATACTAGCACGATTTCTGTTTAAATACCATCATTATTATTATTATTACCACCACCACCACCACCATCACCATTATCGTCATCATCATCATCAGCTCCTCCTCCTCCTCCTCCTCCTCCTCCATCATCATCATCATCATCATCATCATCATCATCATCATCATCATCATCATCATCATCATCGGCGACGCCTTGTTCCCTCTGGCTGTTTGAATCTGACGTAAATGATTCTGATGCTAAGTAGGATAGTTAGCATGATGGTAGTAGTAGTGTATAAGCTAATTTTTTATGCAGTTAATGTGCCGTGCGGTATTTATTATTATTATTATTATTATTATTATTATAGTCACAGCCCGAATACTTAGTTGTGGTTACGTGAAATTCGAATGAGTCTCCTTGGTTACTAGTCAGATCAACCCCCCCCCCCCCCCCCCCCCCGCCCCCCAACCTGTATACTAGGTCGTGTTTACTTGAAATTAGATGAGCCTTAGTTATGGGGTAATGTGAATCTCCTTGGTTACTAGTCAGATCAACCCTCCAAACTGACTACACTTGGCTGTCAACCGAACTGAATTAGGTTAGGGATCATTACCAGGTTAGAATTGGGATAGGGATCATTATCTATCTATTGCCAGACGCCTTAATCCTGCAAGATGTGGCCACAAACAAATCGCCTCCACGTCTCCCTGTCCCCCGCCATTTCACAGCCCTGCATCCAACTCATATCCCCCTCTCTCAGATTCCTCTCCACTCCATCCCTTCATATCATCCTCGGCCTCCCCTTCCACCTCACTCACACACTTTCCTCGCTAGTCTCTCGCTCCCCATCCTCACCAAATGGCCAAACCACCTCTGTGTATTTCTGCTAACGCTTTCTATCACATCCACATCCACACCAGTATCTCAGGCGACAGGGAAAGAGAAAGTTACCGTAGCTAATGCCTGTGAAAGATGACTGTAGTTGGTTCACCTTAACTTGGTGCAAAATGTCCTTTGGCAGCTTATTTCACGTAGCAGGTGGCTGTGTGTGTGACTACTGACTACCATAATACAATGATAAAGAAGACATGGTGTAGTGCTGGTAGTGGACATCTACATACATACACACATACATACATCTATATACATACATACACACATACATCCATTATACGTATATACATACATATTATACATTCACACACATACAGTACACACATAAACATACATACATACAGATACATACACACACACACTGTGCATACATACATTCACCTATACAAACATACATATATACATACGTAGACATGCACACACACATTGTACATACATACACATATACATACATAATACATACATACGTACACACATATTGTACATTCATAAATACACACATACTGTACATTCTTACATACATACATACATACATACATACATACATACATGATTCAGCAGCAGTGCAATCAGTTTGTCTCCTGCGTCAATACTGTTATGTTTATAGTACTCTGAGATGGGTTGGCCTGGTGCACAGAATAACACATTGCCTATAGTTCTGTCGCCTTAACATGGCCCAAATTGTCGTCGTTTTGCAGCTTAATTCACGCAGCTGATTGGCAGAAAAAGACAATGCTGTGGCTATACATCACTCATAGCACTTCTTCGTGACTAGCTTGACATTTTTTGCGCCTTAACTCAGCCCAGGTGTTGGTTGTAGCTTATTTCACATAGCTCAGTGGCAGAAAAAGACTCCTTTGGCTGTACATGCCTTTCGCTGCACGTCGTGACCTTCATTATACTCTAGTGGGGAACTATAATTATTACAGCCTGGCATTCATGATGGAGAGACGGCATTTTTAGGTGCAACCCGTGTTCTCTTCAGCCGTTCCCTAGCACCGATTCGTGACTGGCATCATATACCAGTGTTAATCTCTGGCTATTAGTCACAATTCAGAGTAGAGTGATGGCAGTTTTTGGCCAAGTTAATGTAGAATGAGTATAGCATCACTGACATCAGTCCTCTCAAAGACGGTCATTTTAGTCGTTGCCATAATTTAGTTTCAGATTTTGTTTCATACATTAACTTCCAAACTCATTAACTAGGTCTAATATGCAGAGTAAATCGGTAAGCAGGATGTGTTAGGAATTCTCAAGTGTCAGTTGCAATAAGACCGGGAGTCTGCGTTGCCATGGAGATATTCGCTTTCCCGTCAACTTCATCTCTTCTTACTTGCTAGCGAGAGAGAGAGAGGAGCGACGTCGCTGTCACCCTCACTCCGCGGTGACCAGCATAAAACTGGCGATATTTCACTAACTTCACCTGCCAGCTGTGTGTTTTTGGTACAGGCGGGTGTGTATATGGTTATTACAACACTAGATCACTTATGTATCGCCTGTGTACCTGAACAACATTATTTAGGCCAAAAATAATATTCTTTCAGTACTGCCAATATAAGGAGGAAACGTACCATCCCAGTTACACTCTTAAGACAAATAAAAACAGCTTTACTTCCTAGTTTGTAATGAAGTGATGGTTTGTATGGTGTTAATATTACAAGTAACTATATTTCCTATGGTATATCTCCTTTATTTTCTTATTATCCTGGTGGTAAAATCCACAGCTGGTCAACAGGTAATGCAGTGCTGATGTGGGAACTGTTGTGTGTCAGTCTGTGCTGGAAAAGGTTCAAGGTTTGGGTTGAACTGCTTCCTTCACGTCAGGTAATGTGTGTTTAAGCTGCAGTTATCATTGATGCGGCTGTCTGGCTGAACCCAAGTGAACACATGCCATGTAACAACATTAATTGCACCATCAGTTGGGTAAATTAAACCCGAGTATTTAGGAAAATGCTGGAGCACTGGCAGGTTCGAAGCATGGTTGGTGTGAAGTGGTTGGTGTGGTGGATGAAAGGAGGGTGTAGTGCAGAAAGGGAAAATAGGAGAGGATAGGCCAAGACTGATGCTGTGTGAGAACAGAACATTTGTTAGGGTAGGACAAGACAGGCCAGATGTCAGGCTAAGTTTGAGTGTACAAAATATACCAGGTCAAGTGATTGGAAAGGCTCAGGTCAACTTATACCTGCTGTTTCTGTTCTTGGTATCCAAACCTGACAGTCTTTACTACAGCACCACCAAGCAATGCAACTTACTGTTTTAATGGTAATAGTATTTTAGCTGCCTTGATTTATTTCTGTGCTATTACTGTTAATTATGTATGCAGGAAGGAGGCAATTTATTGGGTAGTTATGTAGTGTGATTAAAACAGAAAACCTATCTACACTACCAGCACATTAGGCAAACCCGCTGATTTAGTTCAGCCAAAACCTGTGCTGTATTTATAAACTGTTCTAAACATAAACTGTGTATATAACTGCCTGTATAGACGCTTAGCATCACTCAGGCAACTAACAAACACTTTACAAACTAATTAGTCAATATTACAGTGACAAAATATGACAAACAAACCACCTGTCATACTAGATAACTTATGGCGTTGAGTTTATGCTGTAGATTAGTTAGGATCCTTTATAAATGCCAGCCTGACGCTCTCACAACACCCACGGGCCATAGTTATAAATCATCCCAGGCCTTAGTACCGTATAGGATTCTTTGACGTAATATTTTGATCGCTATTCACAACGCCACCAAACCCTTCACAACGGAACTAAGAGTGAATATTACAGTGATAAATACAACACACAATTGTACGTATTATAAGTCACTGCTACAGCAACGTGTATATGGTGAGAAATGGCCCCCCCCCCTCTCTCTCTCTCTCTCTCTCATACCAGCAAGGAGAGGTGATCTCCATGGTAACGCAGACTCACTGTCTTATTCCAACTTATATTTCGTAACACCTCTACCTTGGCGATTTATTCTGCTCATTACACCTCAGTCTCCCTGTTTATGTTATCGATGAAAACTGCTGATGTTAGTGATGGGAAGGATAAATATTAAGGTGTAATAGGGAAAATAAATCGCTTAGGAGCAGGTGTTGCGGAGTCTCCTGTGTTCCCTATAGAATTCGCTCTTGTCACATCAAGCTGAGTAAAATCGTCTGGAGGTGGCAGGAATAATAATAATAATAATAATAATAATAATGATAATAATAATAATAATAATAATAATAATAAAACTATATACTCCTTCTACTGAAACTTGTCCTAAAATTGCCACTGTCCACCTTGAGCGCTGAGTTATAACAGTAGGTCAGCATTAAAATATGATGCTAGTCACGAAGAAGTGCTGTGGCAAGGATGTACAGCCACAGTATTGTCTTTCTGGCACCGAACTTCGTGAAATAAGCCGTGAAAGACAGACAACCTGGGCCATCAATCAATCAAATAGGCATCGTAACACCCATGCTGTAGTGATTTATTCTTGCTATAACACGTTAACATTGTCTTGTTTAGTAATACCATATACAGTACATGTAATTATAGCTTATAAAAATCTATACATAAATACATTGCAAAAGCGTATACATTTCTAGTGAAACAGTAACGTTAATAAAGTGTACTGGTAGTAATTGTAGATGTTAAGTGTGTGTGTGTGTGTGTGTGTGTGCTGTGAGGGTAGTGAAGTAATAAGTGCCAGTATACACGCGTGGGATAATTAACTCTGTGTGTGTGTGTGTGTGTGTGTGTGTGTGTGTGTGTGTGTGTGTGTGTGTGTGTGTGCTGTGAGGGTAGTGAAGTAAGTGCCAGTATACACGCGTGGGATAATTAACTCTGTGTGTGTGTGTGTGTGTGTGTGTGTGTGTGTGTGTGTGTGTGTGTGTGTGTGTGCTGTGAGGGTAGTGAAGTAATAAGTGCCAGTATACACGCGTGTGATAATTAACTCCATGTTTAATTAATAGGTATACATGCTTATTTCCTCTGTCTCATTTCAGCACTCACTGCCATCCCCACGCCCACACCAGCAGCCTGAGCCGTCTCCGCACACAAGGGCCTCCAGGTGAGTTGGCAGTGTATTAAAAGCACACACACACACACACACACACACACACACACACACACACACACACACACACACACACACACACACACACTCCATCAAGTCATTCCTCTCAAACACAAGAATTTTTACTCTTTCCTACATTCACTTCCAGATTTCTTCTCTCTGTCTGTCTGTCTGTCTGTCTCTCTCTCTCTCTCACACACACACACACACACACACACACACACACACACACACACACATTAACCAGGTGTAATATGATGAGTAATTAGCTAAGGTGACATAGTAGGCTTCTTAACACCCATCCTTTAGCGATTTATTCTGCCTATAAGACCTTAACATTGTCTTGTTTATTAATTATATGGTTTTAATATAAATATAGTTAACATCAGTAACCTGCATAATGATACTGGGGTGTGGAGTGCAGAATAAGTTGCCAAGGTAGAGGTGTTACGGAATATATAAAAGTCAGTTGGAGTACCACCGTCAGTCTGCGTTGCCATGGAGACCACAGGCTTTCCCGCCAACACCACCGTCCCTGTCAGCAATTCCTCTTCGGGGGGGGGGGGGACTTTTCCGTGGCAGCTATGTTCAGTAATTCAGTTGTAAAGTTGTGTGGCTGCATTTAGCGGTTCTTTGTACAGGGTAACGGCAAGGAAGCCAGCGGTGTTATAGACATTGTTATAAAGTTCAGGAATATTGTACATGTTGTATGTTTATGTAACATGATTATGTGTTAGCTGAGATCTGAAAAAAAAAATCATTATTGCTAATATGGCCAGATTAAAATTCCCAGCATTTGGTCAGTAAATATATGATATATACAGTATAACGAACAGCACATCAGAAAGGACACTTTGGCCATTTTGTCCTTATATAATTAATCATGCCATGGAATATCCAGATTCCCCACACACCCCTCCCAATTACCAACCCCTGAGAGAGAGAGAGAGAGCGCAACGTGCCCCTCCTGTCTCCTCGGTGGCCCACACAGAAATGACGATATTTTAACTTCCGTGTGTGTGTGTTTGGTACAGGGGAGTGGGTACAGGGTCATTACAACACTGGCATCATTTATGTATCGCGTTTATACCTAAATAAGTATATTAAAGGCAAAAGTATTGGTGTTACAGTGGTGCCAAGTTAAACAGCAATACTGTCATCCCACATCGGTCTGACAAGCAAAGGAAAGCAACCCAGGCTTGTGGTTCAAGTGATATTGAAGGCTTATAATGTCAAAGTAATGCGTCAAGCATTATTATGTTACTGTCTTTACCACTAAGCCACTTATGTCGTAAACCATTGAATTATTATGTTACTGTCTTTACCACTAAGCCACTTATGTCGTAAAACATTGAATTATTATGTTACTGTCTTTACCACTAAGCCACTTATGTCGTAAAACATGGAATTACTATGTTACTGTCTTTACCACACAGCTACTTATGTCGTAAAACATTGAATTATTATGTTGCTGTCTTTACCACTAAGCCACTTATGTCGTAAAACATTGAATTACTATGTTACTGTCTTTACCACTAAGCCACTTATGTCGTAAAACATTGAATTACTATGTTACTGTCTTTACCACTAAGCCACTTATGTCGTAAATCAAGCACACACTCCCAAAACCGTAAATATTTTTAATGTGCCAGTGGAGTCTGCGTTGCCATGGATACCACTCGTTTTCCCGCCAACAGAGCGACGCCTGTCATCCTCTCTCGTCGGTGGCCAACATAAAACTGACGATATTTCCATTATTTTATCTTTCTCGGCTGTTTCTTTGGGGCAGGAGGGTGGGTGTATGGATAGTACAATACTTACACCACTTATTTATTGCAGACGTTGAGCATAAAGATTATTTACAGCAAAATAATATGCTACACAGTGTTCTCAAGTATAATAAGACCAGTAGCCTGCCGAGTCAATCTTAGCTCATAGCAAAATTACTGAGGCTTCTTGTTTTTAGTCAACTTAGGGTTCATGAAAGTTTAATATTTTCAATAACGACTATTTTTGTCATTTCCCTTAATTGTATAACTACTCCTATTATAATAAAATCAAATTTGGTAAATGGCCGGCACAGCTAGATCTGGGAACTGCGTGGTGTTGTGAGACCTCGAGGTGTTGGTTGAACTGACAAATGTCTTTGGTCGAGCTGATTCATTGATTCAGTTCAACGAGGTTAGATAACCTGCGTGTTTGAACTACACTCTCCTATGACTTTATTTTCACACACACAGCCACAACAGCACATCAGTACGGTTAATTACCATATATTATTAGCGACAAACACCTCAAGCAGCGTTACAAAACAACCCCTGTTGTGGATCTTGCTGCTGAAATTATGAAGCTAGAATCTGCAGTCTTTGGCATCCATGTTGGGCCAGGGAGACCAACGCAACACAGAAATTACAAGAGTGATATCTTGGCGATTTCTTTCATTTAAGAGATAATTTTGTGCTATTGCTTGTATAGGCCAAGAGGCCAGTGTGTACCATCTTCAGGCGGACTACCAGCCTCCAGAATGACCTAATAATGATACAAGAGACAAACTTAGATCAGCCAATTAGTTACTTGCAAGGGTTTCTCTTCTTAGTGTTACAACTTGACACTCTCACCAACAACACCCTAAAAATGACGTCAGAATTAAACTAATTTTACCTTAGCGCCGTTGATCTATTTTGTATTATTATTATCAACTGATGTGACTGAGAAACTTGCCAATTTGGGTGTAGTTATGTAGTGAAGTTAAGGCAGACATCAAGTGCACATTAGCACCACATTAGCTGACCTGACACATTAAGTTCTAACAAAATATGACGTAATATTCATAACATTTCTCACCTTTACCTGTGTACAGGAGCCTTTTGTTTTCACTGGTATATCCCCCAAACACTTCACCACCAAACCAGGCTGAATATTTAGCTGGAAATACCTCCATACACACCGATTTCTGATACCGTTTTACTTCCGTCAAGGAATATTTATCGTAAGAAATGGTTAAGATCATTTACGACTACGGTGCTACAGCCATGGCAGCCTCGCATCACCCCACACAGTTGCCAGATCACAGGGTGTCTCCGGAAGTTGCATGTCAGTAATTCAGTTAACAGAGAGACACGAATATCTCACAGAATGGTTTTGAATTATGCCGCTAAGACAGCAAGGACGAAATATGGAAGAGAAACTAACATTCTTTATAATATTCCTTTAATCTCGAACTGAAATCAGAGGACGAGGGTAGTTTTACTGTTGGTAACATTGGTATGAACATCATTTTGGCTCTAAATACAATTATTCGACTATACAGGCGAGAACTAAGCTATGTGGGTATTGTAATATCGGTACAGCCACCCGTCTGCACCAAGGAAACAGTCCTACGCGATGGAATAGTGGAAATAGCGTCATTTTTATGTCGGCCACCGAGGCCAGAGGGTGGCTCGAAAAGTCGCTCCTGTGGGCAAGGAAACAAATGGTCGCCATGGCAACGCAGACGCTGGACGGTATTATTACTATACATTTCTACAGCGATTTGTTCCGCACATCACACTTCAGCATCTGCTTAGATGATATGAATACAAATGATTCCAGTATCAAAATGATATTAATGTCATAGAAGAGAATACTACGTTAAAATACGAGAAAATTTATATTGCTAAGGAGGAGGTGCGAGGGAAGAGGGTGCGTGTAGGTGGGAGTGGATAGGTGTAGGGTTTTTTAAGACTGGATTACGTGTTGACCAAGTCTGGATTTTAGCACGAGGATAAGAAGAAAATAAAGGAGATATACCATAGGAAATACAGTTACTTCTAATATTAACACCATACAAACCATCACTTTATTACAAACTAGAAAGTAAAGCCGCTTTTATTTGTCGTAACTGAGATGGTGCGTTGTCTCCTTATATTGGCAGTACTGAAAGTATACTATTTTTGGCTTAAATGATGTTGTTCAGGTACACAGACGATACCGGTACATAAGTGATCCAGTGTTGTAAGAAGCATATACACACCCGCCTGTACCAAAAACACACAGCTGGAAGGGGAAATTATTGAAATATCGTCATTTTTATGCTGGCCGCCGTGGAGTGAGGATGATTGCGACGTCGCTGTTGTGAGGGGTAAGGCCAGTGGTATCCCTGGCACAGCAGACTCACCGTCATATTCCTAGTGGCCCTAGAGATTCGTAACACGTTTTCCTTAGCTA
The DNA here is from genome assembly GCF_032717465.1 of Coenobita brevimanus. Classification (NCBI taxonomy): domain Eukaryota; kingdom Metazoa; phylum Arthropoda; class Malacostraca; order Decapoda; family Coenobitidae; genus Coenobita; species Coenobita brevimanus. The sequence continues at coordinate 143,678 of NC_137055.1, forward strand.
TTTAATCTGCACATTACACCTTAGTGGCATCTTTTAAGTTACGGACGCCAACTATATCTATATTATAATGACAAATAGCATATACTGTAATGTTTAGGTGTAATTATTATGTAACACTTTATCCATACTGATGTACTCTGTTCATTATGCCTTATTATCTTCTCGTAATGTTAACATAAAAATTACTGTCAAACGAGATAACATACAAAAGAAGGCTAACATGTAATACTGGAATAAGTTACTCTGCAAAATGTGTTACGAAACCCTAGTGAAGACCAGCACTAGTAACAAATCGTTTGGAGGTAGCAAGAGATAAATGAATGATAGGTTATAGTAGTGCTTGGTTTACTTATCGTTATTAATCTTAGAGTAGCCTGTGTTTTACCCCCGTCACATATCTATCAGTTGGCTTGTCTCTGTGTGTCTACATCTATCTGCCTGTGTATATTTGTTTGTCTATCTATCGTTACACGCTTGAAGCCCGTCAGGTTGGCCACAAACGCGTTGTCCTCCGTCATTTGACTGAACTCCCTCCAACTCGCACTTCCCCTCCCTCGGCTGCGTCTGTATGCCATCCCTCCGTCTCATCCTCGGTCTCCCCTTCCCCCTTCCTCCCGTTTCACCTCGCTTACACACACATCTAGTCAGTGCCTTTTTCTCCCTGCTCTCCACGTGGCCAAACCTTCTCATACTATATCTTTTAATGTGCTTCCCACTTCAACATCAGCACCAACTGGCTCCCTCTCTTCTCCTTTGTCTCCCTAACGTAATGGTGCTCTTAGATATTTTGGTGTTGCTATTTCCATGTGACTTTATTTAGTTTAGGATAGACGTTTGATACTGAAGGAGTGGCATACAGCCTACATGAAGCCCTTCACTGATGCAGCACTCCTGAAATGGCAGAAAGTCGTGTGCTGGTAGGAAGAGTCAGGTAACAAAACATATTATGAGATTAACAGTGTGCAGTGTAATATTAAGGTGTACATGTGTGTGTGTGTGTGTGTGTGTGTGTGTGTGTGTGTAAGTTAATAGGTATTTAATTTACTATTGCCTCATTTCAGCACAACGCCTGCCACACCCACGACCACACCAGCAGACTGAGCCACGGCAGCACAAGACACATCCAGGTGAGTTGCCTCCCTTCCCCCCCCCTGCCATCCTCCTCCTCCTCCTCCTCCACCTCCCTCCCTCAGTACCAGCCTCCTCCTCCTCCTTTCCCTCATTTCCAGCCTCCTCCTCCTCCACCTCGACCCTCAGTGCCAACCTCCTCCTCCTCCACCTCCCCCCTCAGTGCCAACCTCCTCCTCCTCCACCTCCCCCCTCAGTGCCAACCTCCTCCACCTCCCCCCTCAGTGCCAACCTCCTCCACCTCCACCTCCCCCCTCAGTGCCAACCTCCTCCACCTCCCCCCTCAGTGCCAACCTCCTCCACCTTCCCCCTCAGTGCCAACCTCCTCCACCACCCCCCTCAGTGCCAACCTCCTCCACCTCCCCCTCAGTGCAAACCTCCTCCACCTCCCCCTCAGTGCCAACCTCCTCCACCTCCCCCTTCAGTGCCACCCTCCTCCACCTCCACCTCCCCCTCAGTGCAAACCTCCTCCACCTCCCCTCAGTGCCAACCTCCTCCACCACCCCCTCAGTGCAAACCTCCTCCACCTCCCCCCTCAGTGCAAACCTCCTCCACCACCCCCCTCAGTGCCAACCTCCTCCACCTCCCCCCTCAGTGCCAACCTCCTCCACCACCCCCCTCAGTGCCAACCTCCTCCACCAACCCCCTCAGTGCCAACCTCCTCCACCACCCCCCTCAGTGCCAACCTCCTCCACCTCCCCCCTCAGTGCCAACCTCCTCCACCACCCCCCTCAGTGCCAACCTCCTCCACCTCCCCCCTCAGTGCCAACCTCCTCCTCCTCCACCTCCCCCATCAGTGCCAACCTCCTCCACCACCCCCCTCAGTGCCAACCTCCTCCTCCTCCACCTCCCCCCTCAGTGCCAACCTCCTCCACCTCACCCCTCAGTGCCAACCTCCTCCACCTCCCCCTCAGTGCCAACCTCCTTCACCTCCCCCCTCAGTGCCAACCTCCTCCACCTCCCCCCTCAGTGCCAACCTCCTCCACCTCCCCCCTCAGTGCCAACCTCCTCCACCTCCCCCCTCAGTGCCAACCTCCTCCACCTCCCCCTCAGTGCCAACCTCCTCCTCCTCCACCTCCCCCCTCAGTGCCAACCTCCTCCACCTCCCCCCTCAGTGCCAACCTCCTCCACCTCCCCCCTCAGTGCCAACCTCCTCCACCTCCCCCCTCAGTGCCAACCTCCTCTTCCTCCACCTCCCCCCTGAGTGCCAACCTCCTCCTCCTCCACCTCCCCCCTGAGTGCCAACCTCCTCCACCTTCCCCCCTCAGTGCAATCTCCTCCCCCCCCTCCCCCCGCGTCAGTGCCAACCTCCTCCACCTCCACCTCCCCCTCAGTGCCAACCTCCTCCTCCTCCACCTCCTGCCCTCAGTGCCAACCTCCTCCACCTCCACCTCCCCCCTCAGTGCCAACCTCCTCCACCTCCACCTCCCCCCTCAGTGCCAACCTCCTCCACCTCCCCCCTCAGTGCCAACCTCCTCCTCCTCCACCTCCTTCCTCAGTGCCAACCTCCTCCACCTCCACCTCCCCCCTCAGTGCCAACCTCCTCCACCTCCCCCCTCAGTGCCAACCTCCTCCACCTCCACACTCAGTGCCAACCTCCTCCACCTCCACACTCAGTGCCAACCTCCTCCACCTCCACCTCCACACTCAGTGCCAACCTCCTCCACCTCCACCTCCACACTCAGTGCCAACCTCCTCCACCTCCACACTCAGTGCCAACCTCCTCCACCTCCACCTGCCCCCTCAGTGCCAACCTCCTCCACCTCCCCCCTCAGTGCCAACCTCCTCCACCTCCACCTCCCCCCTCAGTGCCAACCTCCTCCACCTCCACCTCCCCCCTCAGTGCCAACCTCCTCCACCTCCCCCCTCAGTGCCAACCTCCTCCACCTCCACCTCCCCCCTCAGTGCCAACCTCCTCCACCTCCCCCCTCAGTGCCAACCTCCTCCTCCTCCCCCTTCAGTGCCATCCTCCTCCACCTCCCCCCTCAGTGCCAACCTCCTCCTCCACCTCCCCCTTCAGTGCCAGCCTCCTCCACCTCCCCCTTCAGTGCCAACCTCCTCCACCTCCCCCTTCAGTGCCAACCTCCTCCACCTCCCCCTTCAGTGCCAACCTCCTCCACCTCCCGATTCAGTGCCATCCTCCTCCACCTCCCCCCTCAGTGCCAACCTCCTCCACCTCCACCTCCCCCCTCAGTGCCAACCTCCTCCACCTCCCCCTTCGGTGCCAACCTCCTCCTCCTCCACCTCCCCCTTCAGTGCCAACCTCCTCCACCTCCCCCTTCAGTGCCAACCTCCTCCACCTTCCCCTTCAGTGCCAACCTCCTCCACCTCCCCCTTCAGTGCCAACCTCCTCCACCTCCCCCTTCAGTGTCAACCTCCTCCACCTCCCCCTTCAGTGCCAGCCTCCTCCACCTCCCCCCTTAGTGCCATCCTCCTCCACCTCCCCCATCAGTGCCAACCTCCACCACCACCCCCCCACAGTGCCAACCTCCTCCACCTCCCCCTTCAGTGCCAACCTCCTCCTCCTCCACCTCCCCCTTCAGTGCCAACCTCCTCCACCTCCCCCTTCAGTGCCAACCTCCTCCACCTTCCCCTTCAGTGCCAACCTCCTCCACCTCCCCCTTCAGTGCCAACCTCCTCCACCTTCCCCTTCAGTGCCAACCTCCTCCACCTCCCCCTTCAGTGCCAACCTCCTCCTCCTCCACCTCCCCCTTCAGTGCCAACCTCCTCCACCTCCCCCTTCAGTGCCAACCTCCTCCACCTCCCCGCTTCAGTGCCAACCTCCTCCACCTCCCCCTTCAGTGCCAACCTCCTCCACCTCCCCCCTCAGTGCCAACCTCCTCCACCTCCCCTTCAGTGCCAGCCTCCTCCACCTCCCCTTTTCGTGCCATCCTCCTCCTCCTCCACCTCCCCCTCAGTGCCAACCTCCTCCTCCTCCACCACCCCCTCAGTGCCAACCTCCTCCACCTCCACCTCCCCCTCAGTGCCAACCTCCTCCACCTCCACCTCCCCCTCAGTGCCAACCTCCTCCACCTCCCCCTCAGTGCCAACCTCCTCCTCCTCCACCTCCCCCCTCAGACCTATCCTCCTCCTCCACCTCCCCCCTCAGTTCCAACCTCCTCCACCTCCACCTCCCCCCTCAGTTCTCTCCTCCTCCTCCACCTCCCCCCTCAGTGCCAACCTCCTCCTCCTCCACCTCCCCCCTCAGTGCTATCCTCCTCCTCCACCTCCCCCTCAGTGCCATCCTCCTCCTGCACCTCCCCCCTCAGTGCCTGCCTCCTCCTCCTCCTCCTCCACCGCCCCCTCAGTGCAAACCTCCTTCACCTCCACCTCTCCCCTCAGTGCCAACCTCCTCCTCCCCCCTCAGTGCAAACCTCCTTCACCTCCACCTCTCCCCTCAGTGCCAACCTCCTCCACCTCTCCCCTCAGTGCCAACCTCCTCCACCTCCACCTCCCCCCTCAGTGCCAACCTCCTCCACCTCTCCCCTCAGTGCCAATCTCCTCCTCCTCCACCTCTCCCCTCAGTGCCAACCTCCTCCACCTCTCCCCTCAGTGCCAACCTCCTCCACCTCCCCCCTCAGTGCCAACCTCCTCCACCTCCCCCCTCAGTGCCAACCTCCTCCACCTCCACCTCCCCCCTCAGTGCCAACCTCCTCCTCCTCCACCTCCCCCCTCAGTGCCAACCTCCTCCTCCTCCACCTCCCCCCTCAGTGCCAACCTCCTCCTCCTCCACCTCCCCCCTCAGTGCCATCCTCCTCCTCCACCTCCCCCCTCAGTGCCAACCTCCTCCTCCTCCACCTCCCCCCTCAGTGCCTTCCTCCTCCACCTACTCCCTCCTCTCCTACATCCTCCTCCTCCACCTCCCCCCTCAGTGCCTTCCTCCTCCTCCTCCTCCTCCTCCTCCACCTCCCCCTCAGTGCCAACCTCCTCCACCTCCCCGTCAGTGCCAACCTCCTCCACCTCCACCTCCCCCTCAGTGCCAACCTCCTCCACCTCCACCTCCCCCCTCAGTGCAAACCTCCTCCTCCTGCACCACGCCCCTCAGTGCAAACCTCCTCCACCGCCGCCACCCCCCTCAGTGCAAACCTCCTCCTCCTGCACCTCCCCCTCAGTGCCAACCTCCTGCACCTCCCCCTCAGTGCCAACCTCCTGCACCTCCCCCTCAGTGCCAACCTCCTGCACCTCCCCCCTCAGTGCCAACCTCCTCCTCCTCCACCCCCCCTCAGTGCCAACCTCCTCCACCTCCCCCTCAGTGCCAACCTCCTCCTCCTCCCCCCCCCCAGTCAGCGCCAACCTCCTCCACCTCCCCCCTCAGTGCCAACCTCCTCTTCCTCCACCTCCCCCTGAGTGCCAACCTCCTCCTCCTCCACCTCCCCCCTGAGTGCCAACCTCCTCCACCTTCCCCCCTCAGTGCCATCTCCTCCCCCCCTCCCCCCGCGTCAGTGCCAACTTCCTCCTCCTCCACCTCCCCCCTCAGTGCCAACCTCCTCCTCCTCCACCTCCTTCCCTCAGTGCCAACCTCCTCCACCTCCACCTCCCCGCTCAGTGCCAACCTCCTCCACCTCCACCTCCCCCCTCAGTGCCAACCTCCTCCACCTCCCCCTCAGTGCCAACCTCCTCCTCCTCCACCTCCTTCCCTCAGTGCCAACCTCCTCCACCTCCACCTCCCCCACAGTGCCAACCTCCTCCACCTCCACCTCCCCCTCAGTGCCAACCTCCTCCACCTCCCCCCTCAGTGCCAACCTCCTCCACCTCCCCCCTCAGTGCCAACCTCCTCCTCCTCCACCTCCTTCCCTCAGTGCCAACCTCCTCCACCTCCACCTCCCCCCTCAGTGCCAACCTCCTCCACCTCCACCTCCCCCCTCAGTGCCAACCTCCTCCACCTCCCCCCTCAGTGCCAACCTCCTCCACCTCCCCCCTTCAGTGCCAACCTCCTCCACCTCCACCTCCCCCCTCAGTGCCAACCTCCTCCACCTCCACCTCCCCCCTCAGTGCCAACCTCCTCCACCTCCCCCCTCAGTGCCAACCTCCTCCACCTCCACCTCCACCTCAGTGCCAACCTCCTCCACCTACCCCTCAGTGCCAACCTCCTCCTCCTCCCCCTTCAGTGCCATCCTCCTCCACCACCCCCCTCAGTTCCAACCTCCTCCTCCACCTCCCCCTTCAGTGCCTGCCTCCTCCACCTCCCCCTTCAGTGCCAACCTCCTCCACCTCCCCCTTCAGTGCCAACCTCCTCCACCTCTCCCCTCAGTGCCAACCTCCTCCACCTCCCTCTTCAGTGCCAGCCTCCTCCACCTCCCCCCTCAGTGCCAACCTCCTCCACCACCACCTCCCCCTCAGTGCCAACCTCCTCCACCTCCCCCTTCGGTGCCAACCTCCTCCTCCTCCACCTCCCCCTTCAGTGCCAACCTCCTCCACCTCCACCTTCAGTGCCAACCACCTCCACCTTCCCCTTCAGTGCCAACCTCCTCCACCTCCCCCCTTCAGTGCCAACCTCCTCCACCTCCCCCTTCAGTGTCAACCTCCTCCACCTCCCCCTTCAGTGCCACCCTCCTCCACCTCCCCCCTTAGTGCCATCCTCCTCCACCTCCCCCCTCAGTGCCAACCTCCACCTCCACCTCCCCCCTCAGTGCCAACCTCCTCCACCTCCCCCTTCAGTGCCAACCTCCTCCTCCTCCACCTCCCCCTTCAGTGCCAACCTCCTCCACCTCCCCCTTCAGTGCCAACCTCCTCCACCTTCCCCCTTCAGTGCCAACCTCCTCCACCTCCCCCTTCAGTGCCATCCTCCTCCACCTCCCCCTTCAGTTCCTTCGTTGTCATCCCCGTTCAGTGCCCACCTCCTCCTCCTCCACCTCCCCCTTCAGTGCCAACCTCCTCCACCTCCCCCCTTCAGTGCCAACCTCCTCCACCTCCCCCTTTCAGTGCCAACCTCCTCCACCTCCCCCTTCAGTGCCAACCTCCTCCACCTCCCCCTTCAGTGCCAACCTCCTCCACCTCCCCCTTCAGTGCCAGCCTCCTCCACCTCCCCTTTTAGTGCCATCCTCCTCCTCCTCCACCTCCCCCCTCAGTGCCAACCTCCTCCTCCTCCACCTCCCCCCTCAGTGCCAACCTCCTCCACCTCCACCTCCCCCCTCAGTGCCAACCTCCTCCACCTCCACCTCCCCCCTCAGTGCCAACCTCCTCCACCTCCCCCCTCAGTGCCAACCTCCTCCTCCTCCACCTCCCCCCTCAGTGCTATCCTCCTCCTCCACCTCCCCCCTCAGTGCCAACCTCCTCCACCTCCACCTCCCCCCTCAGTGCTATCCTCCTCCTCCACCTCCCCCCTCAGTGCCAACCTCCTCCTCCTCCACCTCCCCCCTCAGTGCTATCCTCCTCCTCCACCTCCCCCCTCAGTGCCATCCTCCTCCTGCACCTCCCCCCTCAGTGCCTGCCTCCTCCTCCTCCTCCTCCACCTCCCCCCTCAGTGCAAACCTCCTTCACCTCCACCTCTCCCCTCAGTGCCAACCTCCTCCTCCCCCCTCAGTGCAAACCTCCTTCACCTCCACCTCTCCCCTCAGTGCCAACCTCCTCCACCTCTCCCCTCAGTGCCAACCTCCTCCACCTCCACCTCCCCCCTCAGTGCCAACCTCCTCCACCTCTCCCCTCAGTGCCAATCTCCTCCTCCTCCACCTCTCCCCTCAGTGCCAACCTCCTCCACCTCTCCCCTCAGTGCCAACCTCCTCCACCTCCCCCCTCAGTGCCAACCTCCTCCACCTCTCCCCTCAGTGCCAATCTCCTCCACCTCCACCTCCCCCCTCAGTGCCAACCTCCTCCTCCTCCACCTCCCTCAGTGCCAACCTCCTCCTCCTCCACCTCCCTCCGTGCCAACCTCCTCCTCCTCCACCTCCCTCAGTGCCATCCTCCTCCTCCACCTCCCCCCTCAGTGCCAACCTCCTCCTCCTCCACCTCCCCCCTCAGTGCCATCCTCCTCCTGCACCTCCCCCCTCAGTGCCATCCTCCTCCTGCACCTCCCCCCTCAGTGCCTGCCTCCTCCTCCTCCTCCTCCTCCTCCACCTCCCCCCTCAGTGCCAACCTCCTCCACCTCCCCCCTCAGTGCCAACCTCCTCCACCTCCACCTCCCCCCTCAGTGCCAACCTCCTCCACCTCCACCTCCCCCCTCAGTGCAAACCTCCTCCTCCTGCACCTCCCCCCTCAGTGCCAACCTCCTCCACCTCCACCTCCCCCCTCAGTGCAAACCTCCTCCTCCTGCACCTCCCCCCTCAGTGCCAACCTCCTGCACCTCCCCCCTCAGTGCCAACCTCCTGCACCTCCCCCCTCAGTGCCAACCTCCTCCACCTCCCCCCTCAGTGCCAACCTCCTCCTCCTCCACCTCCCCCCTCAGTGCCAACCTCCTCATCCTCTCCCTCGTCTCCTCTATCCTCCTTCCCCTTCCCATACCCACTCCTCCTATCCCCTCCGTCGAATCCGATAGGCGACGGTGGCGCCATCTGCCAGGCTAAAAATCAGGAGCGGGGCATCAATAGGGCATCATAAGGCCCGGGTGTTGAGCAGTGGTACAAGCTTCCAGTGTTTGCCACCAGATGGCAGCACCAGTCTTGTCAGGAACAGCGAAACATAAGACCCCTTCCCTGTGCAACCAAAACTAGTTCAAAGGATGACCAATAGATGGCAGCACCATTGTTAGTGCTGCCATCTATTGGTCATTCTTTGAACTATTGTTGGTTGCACAGGGAAGGGGGCTTATGTTTTCCTGTTCCTGACAAGACTGGTGCTGCCATCTGGTAGAAAATATGTGAATTTTACCAGTGCTGCCATCTGGTAGAAAATATGTGAACTAATTTTACAAGTGGTGAACACCAAGGCCTCATTCCCCCCTGTTCATCCCTGGGCCTGGTAAGTATTGTCTTGTACACTACTACAGAGGATACAGGAAACAGGGTAGGTAGTAGTTCCAGCATTTTATTTTGTACTCCAGTGTTCAACACGTTACGTTTGAGATTCAAGTTACATTGTATATGAGGCTCATGGCTGTGAAAAAGGAGGTAAATAATGAACGGGGAAAAATGTTCATGGAGAGAGTCGGGAGGGGGGGGGGTCTTTTCACAATTCATAACCCAGAAAAAAAGATTAAGGTGCTTTCTGTGGACTCCGCCACGCCATATCAAAATATCAGACTGGATGGTTGTAGTGGTGGTAGTAGTAGTAGTAGTTCTAGTCACAAGTTCATCTGAAATGTGAACCCAGTGGACTGCAGGCTGAAATTGTGTAACTTATTTTTCTAGCCAATCTCGATAATGATAAAAGAAAGACGAAATGGCTGGGAGGGGGCAGGGTAATAAGGAGGATGACAGGGGTATGGGATATGGGAAGGACATCTGAGACAATTTAGTGATAAATTACTGGTGATTGGTGGGACAACAGTAATCAGCAGTACACAATAATTCCAACCTGCAGTCCACTGGGTTCACATTTCAGATGAACTGTTACTGCTACTACTAAATCATCCAGTATTATATCTTTATGTGGCATGGGTCAGTGCACGGAAAGCATTTTGTATTTTTTCTGGGCCATAAATTGAGGAAAGAATCCCCCCCCCCCACCTGCAATGCTCTCTCTCACTCTGACATCCCATCTCCCCTTATCGCACCTGTCTCCCCCTTAATCTCTCTCTCTCTCTCCCTATCTCCCCTTATACATACACTCTCTCTCTCTCTCTCTCTTTCACATCCTATCTCCTCTTGTATGTATCCCCCCCCTCTTTCTCTCATATTCCTTCATCATACATCTCCCCTTTCTCTCTCTCTCTGACACACACACACACACACACACACACACACACACACACACATCTCCCCTTGTGTTTACCCTGCCTCTCTCTCCTGCATAAGGTGTAGGGGGTAAACTTTTAACCTACTGTAAAGGTCTAACTAAACAGTGTGGGGTAGTTATATACTGTCTCTACAGTTTGTAATACTAAAGATGCCACTGCAATATACCGGTAATTATCTGGCCTCAAAATATATATATATTCTTAAGTATATCTGTAAGTTTTGACGTCTTTCCATATGCTGTTCTTACTACTATTTTGTCACCAGTTTGAGTAGTGGCAACTTTAGTGTTGCATTATACACTAATATTATACAGTGACACAGAAGAATGGTATACCTGATTGACAATACCAACATCACGTACGGCTGTACTTATATACAGTGACACAGAAGAATGGTATACCTGATTGACAATACCAACATCACGTACGGCTGTACTTATATACAGTGACACAGAAGAATGGTATACCTGATTGACAATACCAACATCACGTACGGCTGTACTTATATACAGTGACACAGAAGAATGGTATACCTGATTGACAATACCAACATCACGTACGGCTGTACTTATATACAGTGACACAGAAGAATGGTATACCTGATTGACAATACCAACATCACGTACGGCTGTACTTCACAGTACTTAGCACAAGAACAGAAAACTGAAAGAAATTTGGACCAAGTTAAGGTAAAAAGTGTATTGACAGGCAACTGAAACAAGATTTTAACAATGTGTGTACAAGAATTTATTTTTACAAAATAACATTCATTTACTATACATAGGTACATGGCTTTACTCTCTTCACCTTAACTTAGCACAATTTTCATAATTTTGTAGCTTAAATTCTTGTTGTTCAATGCCAGAAACATCATTATCACAGCACTTACTCATGACTAACACAATATTCTAGGCAATCTCTTACAAGTACTGTACGTTGATAATGGAAAAGACGCTAATTTTAGGCCAAGTTAGAGTAAAATATGTAATATTAGTTGTGCCCTGACACAAACTATTATTCTGACATTCTTTGAAGCCTTTGTGGATCTATTTTACATTAACTTATTCAGGCCATCACAAGAAACAAGTGGGAAACTGACTGGCTTTTGCAGTGTTTTGTCTTAACACATATTTTTATGCCCCATACTGAATGGCCTTGGTAAAAATTCAGTGTGAAGTGTTAAAAGCTACTTTGATTTTTTGCTTGCACACATCAGTGACTTAGTATGAATTAATAACTAGAAATAGCTTTAGAAAATTGTCCTCCTGATGCAAAAGGGTAACAGAAGTTGACATAGTGGAGCATTTATTTTATAAGATCCACTGATCCAGCTCTACTCATGTCTGTGTCTATGAAACATGCTGAGCATTAGCCTAAGCACAAGTTTGTCTTTATATATGTATTACAACTCTGACCTGGGATTAAAAATAAAATAAAAGCAATGATAGTCCCTCACACACACAACCTTTAACATAAAAATGTCATGTACATAAGCACTTTAGTCCAGTTTGTTTAATCTACAACCATTTATATGTACTAAACACACCTACAGTATTTGCATGACCACCTGCTACCAATGGTCAATAAATAAATCTTCAGCAGGTGATGATATGACCGATGTTGGAAGCAGTGCACTGGGGAGCTTGGACAACAGGGAGAGTGGATTGCTACAGCCTGGTAGGGAGAGAGAAACTGTGTTACTAGAGTAGTAAGCAGAATAACTGCTTAGGAAGATATTAGGAAGTTAACTGATGACAGTGTGGGCCCTAATATTATTGTACAGCAGGAGAAACATCATATGGATAAAGATCAATATGATAGTAATAATTCTTATTGTGCTGATGATCATACATAACTGATCATCAGCATAATAAGAAATATTGTAATCCAATTCATCATCTTTATCAATATGATATTTTTCCTGCTGCTGTAGTCCCAGGCTCCTCTGAAGGTGAACCAGTGAACTACAAGCTCTTATCTTGCAGTCAGTCCTCCTCCTTTCAGAACAAGACTGGGTACATGGTTATAGCAGTGCCACTGCATGAAGGCATCCTTCAATAGCACCTTAATACAACAAAACATCACAATCCTATTTATATGCTTTCTCTTTCTGTTTTTGGATTCTACCCAACCCAATCTTTTAATAGAGTTAGAATAATCCATCCATCCATCATCCAACCCTATGTTGCCCCATAAGGAGTGTAGGAGCCAGGGGCTAGGCAAGTTGGTCCTGCCATTTAAGATGAGAGTGACCATCCTCACTCATCCCTGAGTGGCATTTTATGAACTATAAACCCCAATCACCCCTTGGATATAAACCTACACAGGCTCAATCTGATTGGAGAACCTCAATTACTCACTAAACCACCAAGTGCCATAATTTGGTTATATGGTTACCATCCAGCATAGTAAATGGTTTCCTGGTGTACAGGAAACCATTTGGCTTGTCACTCATTTCAGAGTCACCAATAGGCAGAAGAAAGAGGAGAGAAAGACAGAAGAGGAAGGAAGGAGGAAAGGGCAGACACCCAAAGCAGCAGTACACTGAGTGAGTGGATGGTGAGCATCCTCACCTACCAACAAGTTAGGGTAATGAGGATGGGGGGGGGGGATAGCAATCATCTCAACCCTATCTAACAAAAAAAACCTGTTGGGTGAGCAGTAGTACGGGGGGGGGGGGGGATGACTAAGGCCCATATTCTCCTCAGTTAACCCCTAAAACGCGGCTGTGTACGCGCGATCCCCCCCCTGTGGCGGGGTTGTAGCGGGGTCTGAGTACCTGTGGAAAAATATTTGCCAAAAATCATAGATTAACCCTAGAGCATTAAAATTTTTATGGCATATATTACTTACATTCAGCTATCTCCTGAGCCACATGTTGAGCCTTCGTTGACTACCAAAGGACTTGTGAAGACTTGCAAAGTTGGGTAACAAAGTCTTCACTCTCACACCTCCAGAAACCCGGTTTTCTTTCTACCACAGCCTCAGTCTGTCACAGTACACTTTATACAACAACGTAAAGGTAGTTAGGAATCCGTATTTGTACAATAAGCACTGAAAATAAGGCTAAAATCAACGGAGCGTACGGCCGACATGCACTGTGGCGGCGGTTTTCCCATCACTCAACAAACATTTCCATTTTCACAGCTAAAAACATGTATACTACATTATTTTCAATCATATTACTTCCCAAAAGATCACCACGGCGCGCTTTTTATTCTGCCTTACGTCCGCCACTTTATTCTCGTTCCTGTCGGCCGCTTGCACTGACTGGGAAGAGCTAGAACTCACCATAATCTCACTTTCAAAGCCTGCAGTAAACTGACACTAAACAGAGGCAAAAGCTAGTGTTACAACTGGGGAAACAAGCGTTTCCTAGTAGCATAAACTGCTTGTGAGAGGAGATCGCAGATTTACAGTTCTGAGCGCTCAGAGCGCTGCCATGTATCACAGCCAGGCTGGCCGGGCCATGGTAGGGGGGTACGGGGGGAAAACGCGATATTTGGCAACAACTGAGGTCAGTAGTACAAAGGTAAAGTATGCTAGTTGTAGCTAGAGGATGGTGGTACTGATAGACAATACCAGCTGGAGCCTGCTTGCCCGCGGTTATTCAAAATATACTAAAATCGCAAACGCGACGATCAGCGTTTTAGGGGTTAAAGAAACTCCCTAATATCTCTCCTACGATTATTCTGCTTATTACTCCCTTACTATCCTCTTGTGTCATTTAAATCATTACAATACCTCCAAAGTCAGCATAAATAACATACAAATTGACAGTAAGCATCCCTATCTAAAAATAATTAGCTACGGAAAAGACGCTAGGCAGCTTCCTTAAGTTATGAGAATATGGACCTAGGAATTATGCTAATACAAAAACAACTACAGTAATGCTATTTTGTGTCCTATTACAGAGGCAGCTGGAGCTACTCTGCCAACGAGGCAGTGGTTACCAGCCTCACTTGCCCACCCCTCAGATGTAACCCTTACAGTGTCCATCCAACTGAAGCACCGTAACCCACTAAACCACCAGCCACCATAGCAAATGACATGGCATATAGCAAACCATTTCACTTGTCACTCAGGGGGACTAGATGAGTGACAGAGAAAGAGAGAGAGAGAGACTGCATCAAGGAGTCAGGAGGGGATTGGGACATCAAGCAAAGAGGGGGGGGGGATGGGGACTACATCAAATAGAGGGGGGGGGGGGATGGGGACTACAAGTAGACAGGGGGGGAGGGGGGAGACTACATCAGATAGCAGGGGGGAAGGATGGGGACTACATCAAGCAGAGCAGAGATGAGACACTGAGTGGGGGAAGAGAGGGGGTCACTATCAAGTGGGGGGGGAGGGGAGGGGATACAGAAAAGGGGGGAAGGGAGAGAGGATGACTGCATCTCCACCTTTCACTATTATTATAAATATTGTTGTTATGAGTGGGGGTGGGTGGAGAGGATGACTGGTCCCCCTTCTTCCACTATTATTATAATTATAATAATAATAATTATTATGAGTAGGGATGGGTGGGGGGCACAACACTGAGTGGGGGATGATTGCTCCCCCACCTTCCACTCTTATATTACAATTACAAGTATTATTATGATAAAAACAACAACCATTACTGAAAATTTTACAGCTTTCACAAGACAAATGCTAAAGATGGAATAAGATCATTTTTAATCAAGTGGAGGCTGAATGTACTTTACTTAAAATAAAAACAACTGTAAACTTCAGTATATTAATTACCTTGGATATCAATGGGTGTAGGAAGATCAAGAAGGGTGACTATGAAGGCACAATTAGGTGTCAACTGGCAGTCCGTCTCTCCCTTAAGGTAGCTGATCACTTGTCCTTGCACCTCTGTTGTGAATGGGATCAGATGAATAACTTGATTGGTAGGATAACTTTCGGAACAAAATTGGTTAAAAAAAGATAATCAAATTTTTAAAAACTGCTCTTCCATCCATTATACAAACCTTCAGTAAACCATCAGGAGCATAGGTGCCTGTGTCTACACTACTTAGTCCAGACTGGATTATGAGGCAAGTGACCAGTTGTTCTTTCTTCAGTAAGGAAAGTGTTGGTAGTGTGGGGGTGAAGGGCGGAGGAGAGGCTAGAACTGAGAGAGAAGATGACGAGAAGGAAGAGGAGGTGGAGGAAAAGGTTGGCACTATGAGAAAAGGGGGGAGGAACTGGCATCGAGAGAGGAGAATGGAGGAAAAAGGGGATGGCAATGTGACAGGATAGGTGGGGCAGTATGAAGCTGGTGCGCACACACATAGAAAGGAGGAGAAAAAGGCTGGAACTGAGAAGGAGGAGGAGAAAGGGGCTGACACTGAAATGGAAAGAGGAGGAATAAGGAGCTGGCACACAGAGAGAGAGAAAGGGGTAGGCACAGAAATGAGGGGGAGGAGGAGTAGGAGGCTACAAATGAGAAAGGGGGAGAGGGAGAAGTATGTGAAGGGCACTGGGAAACCAGGAGTAGAAGGCTGCAAAGGAGAGAGGAGGGGAGGGGGGGAGAAAGGAACTGGCAGCCTGGCACTGAGAGAAAAGGGGAGATGGAAAATAATAACACTGAGGGAAGAGAGTGAGAGGAGAAAGAGGAGGAGTAATGAAAACTTACTCAGAAGTTACCAGTAATGAAGTTTCAATCCTAAGATTGGTTGGCAAAGAATTTTCATTATGCAAGTAGCCTACCAATAAAATATACCTGACCCTTTCAATATGGTCTCTTGAAATTATTCATTTTCATTATGGTATTCACAGACAACTGACGTGAAATGTGTTTTATTTCAAAGAGAGTACTAACAGCATCTTGGCTATAAGAAGTTCATCCCAGTTTGATAAAACTGTCAGAAGAAATGTTACAAATACTGTAAATAGATAATACATCATTATTATCATACTGAAAGGTTTAGCTCCAAAACACAAAACATTATCCACAGACAATTTAAATTTACTACAGGTATATTTTTTAAAAGTACTAGCATCTTGGCTGTGGGTGGTTTGTCAAAATATGATAAAATTGTTAGAAGAGTGAATTTTAATAATATAATATACATCATCATACTGAAAGGTTTTATGGGTCCAAAGCACAAAAGGTTAAACTTCAGTAGTCATCATCATCATCATCATCATCTGGACCTCCTTTCCCACCCAGGGGCAGGGTGAGGAGTAGCAATGTCCAGACAGCCCAAACTTGCCCAATCCAATAAGGCACGCTTCCATTCACTCATCGTTCAAGCCCCCACAATCCTGGCTCTATCGCATACGCCAAAAACATTCACCACATTCTGTAGCTTCACATAAACGTATCTGATTGAGTCAACTTCAGTAGTTTCTTTAAATATACACTCACTATTGCCAGATTAATTACTCCTACATTATATGAACCTCTAGTGATGAGGTGTCTGAAAGCCATATTTAACTCCTCCAGTTACATCTCTTGATATCTTGGCTGGAGGTAAAAAAATACAAAAATGAAATAAATATAAACTGATTAGATAGGTATAAGTGAAGCTACATAATGAGGTTAAAGTTTTTTGGCCTATCTTACAGAGACAGCATTCCATGGGCTTGAATGATGAGTGAATGGAAGTGTGGCCCATTGAAGTGGGCACTCTTAGGCTGTCAGAACATTGCTATTCCTCACCCTGCCCTAGGGTGGGAAAGGAGGTCTGGATGATGATGATGAAGACAAACCAATTAAGAAAAGATAATTATATAATAACAGTAATAAGAAAAAACCGCCAAAAATGCCATGCCAGATTTGTCAATAAGTCCACCTGACAGACTATGCATCATCTAGACATCAGTGAAGTTTTGTTACCTTGTGATACACAGATGGACACTTACAGACATAGGTAATTGCATACAGTAACACCAAACACAAGCAGATATGACTAACCTTGCATCATCCAGGTATCGGTGAGTGACTGGAGACATTTACCAAGAGACAGTGCTTGTTTGGGCAACACTAGAGGCCTTGTGTGTTGCTGCTGCCCCTCCACAGTGGGTGATGGGCAGGCCTTGTGTGTTGCTGCTGCCCCTCCACAGTGGATGATGGGCAGGCCTTGTGTGTTGCTGCTGCCCCTCCACAGTGGATGATGGGCAGGCCTTGTGTGTTGCTGCTGCCCCTCCACAGTGGATGATGGGCAGGCCTTGTGTGTTGCTGCTGCCCCTCCACAGTGGATGATGGGCAGGCCTTGTGTGTTGCTGCTGCCCCTCCACAATGGATGATGGGCAGGCCAGGGGATGCGGGGTGACAGGGTGGAGGAAGTGGGTGGCTCGGCTAATCAGTCTGGCCTGCCACACTAACAATCCTGCTCACTGGCTCAGATCTGATACTTGCCAAATGCCCTGTGGGATAATGAGTCACTTTAACCCCTTCTCTGTAATTACACATACTTTCAGTACTGTACAATCCTGCTATATACAGACAACTTTAATCTGCTTGGGTAAATAAAACAAACTGGAGAGGTCAGACACACCACTAGAACTGTCTGTTCATACACAGCATCCCAATATTACTCCCCCAATTCCTACCTAAGAAAAGGGATGAGGTAGGATCCTCCTTCCTCCCCACCAGAAAGAGAGTATAACAATCAAACAGCCTACCCAGTGACATATGCCACAGTCATCAACACACATCACCTAACAGTGTGAAGTACTGGTTCCACCTTATAAGTACAACCTGGTTAATCATCTTTCCTAGAGTCCTTCTGTAACACTTACACTTATAAAGTATTAAAGGTACCACACAACTTTATCATGCACACCTGCACAACTCAAAATGACAATATGGTTACTCAAGCAAAACCCTGATAAAAAAGGGCTCCTGATGGTACGGGTAGTTATGTTTATGGAAATCAGTTCATATGAAAGACTACATAACCTATGGGCAAAAATAGGGACTGGGTGTTTAGCTACCACCAACTTACACCTAGAATGCTATATATAAGGTAGTTTTAAAGAAATATAATGGTGAGTTATATCTAAAACAAACAAATTTAATACTGTATATGACCTATAATAATAATGCATAGCTAATGTAATGGATGCATAAAGATCCCAAGAAAATCTGTTGGAATTGGAACCACATCCTCAAACTCCTTACTCTGGCTACTGATTGCATACAACAATCATAAACACAAGTGAAGTAACCCTTCAAGGATTAAGGTTGCTGGTAATACATAGGAATAATTGATCTTACTATTCCCAGAAGCCTTAATCCTTTATGGGGTGACCAGAAACAAACTGCTTCCACATTGCCCTGTCCTTTGGCTGCCCTCCCTCCAACTTAAATCCCCCTCTCTCATTTATCTTTCCACTTCATCCTCCCATCTTATCTCTGGTCTACCCCTCCACCTCATGCACACATTTTCCTGGCCAGTTCTTCATCCTCCCCACATTGCTAGTAATTTATGCCCTTGGTTAACCCACCAGTTCACAGAAAATTATTCCTAACATGTTACCAAACTCCAGGATACCTGATATCTTAATCTTGTCCCAATTGTTTCAGTGTCTGAGGTGATACACTGGCAAGTATTTATAATGGTCCTACTCCCTACCCGAATAACAGCATGAACAAGCCTCCATAAATTTACTATGAACAAAAATGTTTTACTTTCTTTTAATCTGATATTCAGTCTAAATGACTTGATTATGAAGTGTTTGTTAACACTGAGTGAAGACAGATGTAGCACAAAAGCCATTTTACAAACAATTCAAGCTTGGTAAAGTATATAAAATGAGGTGCCTTCATGTGGTGTACTGGTCAGCTCCACTGCCAGGTTTGACAAACAGTCCTCAGTTTCAGCCCTATCCCCAGAAAAGTGGATGGTGCGTTGCAGGAGGAGGCCACAGTTCACTGGGTTCATATTTCAGATGTGCTTTAGGACACTACTACATGTGTTGTGTGGTGCTGGTGCAGGCTTTGTGCATTACACTGACACAATATAATAAATATTACCTGTAGTGCTGCCAGCCAGTTGGGTATAGCCTGAGGCATTCCAACAAACAGGTACTTGTATACAATTGTCGTAAGCGCTGGAGTGAACCCATTTTCATTTTTCTCCTCTCCTCTCATTGCTGCAGCCTTCAGATGACCCCAGTGACCTGGATGATGCCGAAGATGGTTTGGTTGATGACCAGGATGACGTACTGGTTGATGCTGTCGACGATGAGGGTGACGTTCCGCCAACTAGCACATGCACCAGCTGAGCAGAGCAGCCACTGACCTCACTAAGTACACAGGTGTGGAAGTGCAAAGATACAGTGTATGACAAATAAATAAATAACTACATCAATTCATCCCAACTCTTATTCACCCATCACATTAAATAAGTAAACTGAAGTGTCAAAGAAAGAGTAAAGTGATGCATCATCATCAGGACCTCCTTTTGCACCCTACGGCAGGGCGAGGAGTAGCAATGTCCTGACAGCCCAAGTTTGCCCTCTCCAATAAGCCACACTTCCATTCACTCATCATTCAAGACCCCGGAATCCTGGCTCTATCTGATGTGCCAAAAACATTCACCACATACTGTAACTTCACATAAACATATCTGACAGAGTCAATCCGACGCTGTCACGTTAAAAAAGGGTGCCAAATCCCTGATCATGCAATTCTCACAACATTCATCCATGCAGCTCGATCTCTGTCAGTCCCATAGCCTCACCGACTTTCATACCTCTCTTCCTCACACGCTCATCCACGATATCCCTCCACCTTCCTCTTGGCCTACCTTGCCTCCTCCTTCCTTCAAATTCACTCAGATATAATTAAATAAATACCAGTAGCAAGTGAAATTTACCTCTTAGTGAAGTTTGTGAACATAGTGGTGTATTTGGCTAGTAAATCACAGGCCTGGTTGTTAATGGAGCCAGCCAACCTGAGGCCCAGCACCAGACCAGCCCCTGCCAGGATGTTGTGGTGGGCCTGTCAATGCAACCACAGGGTAAATCATATACAAATACTTACATCCAAATACAAACACAACCAACACTGCATACATTTCAACTGACACATAATGTTAAATATAGTTCATTTTGTACACGGCATAAACACTGCTGCTATTTTGTTACATTACACTAAACATGGTAGTAGGTGGGGGTGACCATCAATCACTCACTCAATGAAGTGCTGTCTACTTCTTTCCTAATGTCTATCATTCTTTTTCTGAGTAGGTTCTACTCTCTTCCTATTTCTGTCATCCCTGCCACCACTATTTATTACTCGTCCTTCCACTTTACATGGCTCTACACTGAGTGACAAGCCAAATGGTTTCCTGTTACTCAGGGAACCATTTACAACGTTGGGTGGTAACCATCTACCAAAAATCAGGGTGATGTAAAGCTTATTATGGTGCCCATGTTAACTGGGTGATATAAATGCAGTGTCTATCCAGGAACAAAACCTCCTGCCAGCCCAATGAATAGGATGGCCCTGCGAGGGCAGTTGCCTGTGGTTGATGGGTCTACTCAATCACAGACTGGGGTGGCACAGCACTAAACATAATTACATACCACTGTACAATTACAATACCCATTCCATCACAACACATATTGTAAAACTATACTGTACAGTACAGTAAAATCCTAAATATCTCTGCATCTCTGAGGGGTGTCCTTTGATGGGTTAACAACAGTGGACAACTTTCCTCCCTTACCTGATACATCTAAGTAAGAGGCACAAGCAATGATTTCATCAAACATTAGAAGGAGCTTTCCTTATTGAGTTCCCTTACCTTTAACATCTATGTAAGAGGCACAGGCAATGATTTCATCAAACATTAGAAGGAGTTTTTCTTATTAAGTTCCCTTACCCTTAACATCTATGTAAGGGGCACAAGCAGTGAGTTCATCAAACATTAGAAGGAGTTTTTCTTATTGAGTTTTTCTTGAAAGACATTTCAGCTCCATGACCTGAGTCAGGAACCCTTTCAGGGAGATGGTGGGGTGGAGCTGAGGTCTATTCTGGTTAATTATCACTGGCTGAAATGCATTAACAAAGCAGAGCATTGATGCAGCAGCATGCTGGAGGTAGGCAACAACAAGACACCACACAGGTAATGCAAGTGGGTCAGTATATCTTGAAGGTTAAATCAGTCTAGGCTGCTAACTTGGAGATATCAAAGGCTTGCTGTATGGCTGTCTAGGTATTACATAGGGAAATATTTCTCTCAGTGCAACAAAACTGCTTCCCAACAACCTACATACAGTACAGCCCCCAGCTCCATGTGTCCCCTACCTGATGCATGGATTCATGGTCTAAGCCTGGGGTGGTCTGGTTGCCGCAACGGTGTATGTGCATGAGGACAGAGGATGGGACATGCGCCTCTACCCACTCTGGAGTTGGCAGTACACTGTTGCATGTGATTAAGCCAAGGACAACAGTACGTAGCAGCAGAACGTCTGGACACACCTGTGGAAGAGTTGTTTTTAGGTTAAATAAAATGTTCTTTGCTTATATGACTTATTACTACAATGTCTGCAAACAACGACACTGATATAACCAAGCTGCCTGGTTAATCAAAAGTTCCTCAACTCCTTCCCTATCCCCTGAAAGTAAGATGGTGAACTGTAAGAGGATAATTTCAGCCTGCATTCCACTGCATTCACATTTACATACCTCAGGCCACAACAAAACACAAAATGCAGTGACAACCTAAATCTATCTATCTATCTATTGCCAGATGCCTTAATCCCATACGGGGTGGCCACAAACAAATCACCTCCACGTCGCCCTGTCCCCAACTCACACCCCCCTCTCTCATATACCTCTCCACTCCATCCCTCCATCTCATTCTATGCCTCTTCCTCCCTCTACCCCCCTCCACCTCACTCACATACACTCTCCTCATCAGTCTCTCACCCTCCAGCCTCTCCACATGGCCAAATCACCTCAGTGTGTTCCTCCTAACGCTTCCTATCACATCCACATCCACACCATAACGCTCCTTTATATCCTCATTTGTCAGCCTGTCTCTCCATGTGACTCCACAGGCTCCTCTTAAATAACTCATTTCCACTGCTCTCACTCTTGACTTGTGTCCTTCCAACAACGTCCAAGCTTCACTTCCATACGTTAGAGTTGGTATCGCAATACTGTCATGTAGTAACTTTTTCACTTCCATGCTCACTTCCCTGTTTCTTATCACTGCTTTCAAAGAACCAGCAACCTTTCTTCCCTGCTGTACCCTTTCAAGCACTTCACCCTCCAAACCTCCATCCTTACTCATCACACTACCCAAGTACTTAAACGAACTCACATTTTCCATTTCCTCATCATCCAACCTCGCTGTACATTCACTGACTTCACCTCTCTCAAAGACCATCACTTTACTCTTCCCTACATTCACCTTTAGATTCCGTTTCTTACACACTCTCCCAAATTCATGCACCAAGCCTTGCAGCTCCCCTTCGTCTTCACTCAACAACACAGTATCATCTGCAAACAACAGTACAGGGAGTTTCCAAACACTACCCCCTCCCACTAGGGCCACTCCAACATCCACTGCCCTACCTTGTATCTCTCTTATTACTCCATCCATGTACAGACTGAACAACCAAGAAGACATGACACATCCCTATTTTAACCCAGCCTTCAAAGAGAAAAATTCACTCAGTTCACCATCCACACGCACTGCAGCCTTAGCACCATCATACATACTCTTCACGGCATATGCTTTCTCCAAATCCATGAAGGCCACATACAACTTCTTTCCCTTCTCTAGAAACTTTTCCACTAAAGATCTAAGAATGAATATCTGATCTACACAACCTCTTCCCTTCCTAAAGCCTCCCTGTTCTTCTCCAATTAATTCCTCTGTTATTTCCCTAACTCTGTCAATAAGTATCCTACCATACACTTTCCCTATTACACTAAGAAGACAAATGCCCCTATGATTACCACACACTTCTTTTTCCCCTTTTCCTTTGTACAAGCTAAATCAATAATACAATAAGAAAAGCAAACATCTGCCTATTTACTATTAATATTCATTCCTGGTTCCTCTATTTTAGGAATTAAAATGCATGCAGGTAAAAAATTAGCATAAAAACCTACCAACTACTTTGATGTGGCTGCATCATCCCACCAAACAGTACCTTAGCTGCACCTATTAGTGAAGGACATTTTGTGGGCTGAACAAAATATGAGCAAGTGTTTACATGTCTTTCTTGTTCTCAAAAAATTATCACTTACACCTGTGAGACTTAGTTACTCACACTACCAATGGAGGAGATTGGCACATATTTAACAACACCTTCTTCACCTTAACTTGGCCCAGATCTTCATTCTTCTGTGCTGTATTTCACAAGTCAAGAGCAGAGTAAGACCATGTTACTGCTCTACACTGTTTCTTTAGCTATTTTAGTGACTGGCACCATTTTCTGGCATTAATCTACTGCAACAACTAAACATTCAAGAAGATGTCAATTCAAGACCATGTAAGAGTAAAAATGAGTAAGGTAGAAGTGACAGCCTTCTTCACTGATACACCTGAACAGCAGTTTCTTCTCCTGAAAATCCCTATCTGATTATAGACAGCTAAATGTAGGTAGGTAGGCAGACAAGACAGATAGCCCTAACAAACCTGGTGAAGAAGATAATGCTGGTGGCGTCATGCAGCCAGTGACGGCAGTGTTGCTGGTGATGAAGGGCAAGGGTAGCATCTGCAGCTGTTACCTCTATGTTGACTTTCTCACCCTCCTGAAAAACAATTCATACAGTAAAAGTAACGTCAGTCATACGCAAGTTAACGTGGAACAAATATGCATAACACTACAGCTATTACTGTTCAATCCTTTTATACACTAGATATATGAGCCATTGTTGTTCATCTCTTTGTATTCTAAAGCAATATGCCCTTTACATCCATCAGCTAATCTTGTATTGCTCCTAAAAGTAACAGCATGGACCACTCCCCAGCCCTGGTTTGAAAAAGGAAACTAAATCACTCAAGACACAAGAGAGAGAGAAAAAAAAAAGAAAGTGCAGTTGCTAATGACAGGGTAGACGCTGCAGCTAGATTCTGATTCAAATTCCTGGCCTTGAGTCAATGTAGAGGAATAAGGGACAATGGTATCAGTGGCCAGAACTCCCTCTAGCTTTTGCCAACACTAATGGGACCTGAGGCTGAGTGTGACAGTGACTTGGTGCACAGTGAGCAATGTGAAATAAAGACAGTGTGGATTAGGCCTACTGGGGACAGACAGACAGACAGACAGACACACAGACACACACACACACACACACACACACACACACACACACACACACTTTTGTGTGAAGGTCACAGCCTTGCCCTTAGATCGGACTATATGAGCTCTCAGCTCCCTTCCGGGAGGGTAAAAGCTGACAATCACGACCATCAAGTGATCCTGACCGACCCGGTGAATTACACGCACACAAAATGCTGAGTATAAACTATGAGATTATATGTGACAGACAGCATTAGAATTACATTAAGGTGGTTCAAATATGTGGAGAGGATGGAGAGTGAGAGATTAACGAGGAGAGAGTATGTGTGTGAGGTGGAGGTGGAGGGGGGAGGGGGAGACTGAGGATGAGATGGAAAGATGGAATGGAGAGTTATATGAAAGAAGGGGGTGTGAGCTGGGGGGAGGGCACTGAGGTGGCTGGGGACGGGAATATGGAGGCAATTTGTCTTTGGTCTCCCCATCTGGGATTATGGCATCTGGCTATAGATAGATAGATACATAGACTTACAAATACACAAACTCAGCTCAGTACTAAGCAAACTTTGGGTGGCTCAAACAACTTACTCCATACACAGCAACACACAATATCATCATTAGTTGTTCCGAGAAGAATTGACACGTACATCGCCACTTGGCCTGAAGTACAAAATGAAAAATGTTACAACCATGGCACTGACTCTGATACACGTCTATGAAGCTACATGTGGAAGGTGTGCCTGTGAGGTGTAGCAGGGATTCCACAAGCTTGAATGGTGAATGAATGAGTGTGTGGCCTATTTTGCTGCGGATGCTGTTCACTAATTCTCCCAATTTTTTCAGCTGGGCATGGTGTTCATTTGTTCATTAACTTTTTGACAGGGCCTGGTGTTCGTCTGTTCTCCTACTATAATTTTTTTTAACTGGACACTGTATGCTGTTCATCTGTTCTCACATTATCACTTAATTTTCCTCGCTTTCTGCACCTTGCCTTGCCCCACCTGAAGGTAGGAAAAAAGAGGCGGGGCGACAACGATGATGACAAATATTTTGATGTTCATTTTGGATATATAGAGCAGATATTGACCTGGATATCTGCACAGCCATATCCCAGCATGCCCTCTTACATGTCATACCAGTGAAACGGATTTTATGATAACCTAAAATACTGTACTGCATTATTTGATAAATTCATAGTTGCTGGAAAGGGATGCCTTCATGTGGTGGCACTGATAAAACCAGGCAGCTTAACTGTCTGGCTACACAAACCTCCCTCCACTACTTCCCTATCCCACAGAAGTAGAAGGATGGACCACAGGAGACAGGCATCTGGACTGCAGGAAAAAGGCATCTTAATCCCTTTGGTACAGTGACTTATTGGGTGTATCATGGCAGGCCTGGGTGCACCATGACATAACCTCAGTGTCATATATTCCCTTGAAGGTAGACAGAATGCTGGGAAATGCAGGAGGGGAGGGGGGGAGGTACTGGTAGCATGACGCTCTGGGGGGAGCCAGGATTGCTCACTGGTCCATGCTTCAGCTCTGTCTACTCTGGGTCTTCAATCAATCCCTGTCCAGGCTGGTCATGATGTACTGTGGTAGCTGGTCACCTCCACAGATACACCAGCCTTGTCTCAAGGGAATTGCTAATGGCACCCATATAGTGGAAGACATTATACAGTATTTACACAGCTTGCATAACACCCGGAAGAGTTAATTAGTAACCTGGCTGATGCAGTAGTCTTGTATCCTATCGCAGAGAGTGAATAACCTACCACGCCACAGTGGCTTAAGATACAGAGATAAGCACTGTGGCTAAGCACTATAATTAGGCTTTTCATCTCATTAACTCTCCTCCTCTTACTGGCTCCCTTCAACCTGTCTCTTTGCCACACTGTTCTGTCCGCTTGCATCCCTCCACCTCTATGACAGGTGCTATGCACCCGTCTAGCAACAAACTCTCATCCCTTTTCTGTCCAACTCTGGAACTGTTTCCCTCTGTCTGTATTTCCTACTTCCTATGATCTCCAGTCTTTCAAACGCAGTGTGTCCAGGCATCTCGAAATGAACGAATCTTGAATCTGGTTCTCTTTTGTATTGTTTTTATGTTTTTCTTGGAAGGAATTGTTTTGCGGGCTCCTAGCCTTTGGTTTCTTCCTCGTATTAAAAAAAAAAAAAAAAAAAAAAAAATGCCACCAGCTTTACCCTAAATTTGGCTGTAGTGTAAACACAAAGCACATTTATCATGATGTGTCATGTGGCCCAAGGAAAAAAACAGGACATACAGTACCTGCAATACATAAATACAGTATAATGGCAGACGTCTACTACAGAAGGTGTTAACCCTGCAATCCACCTGGTTCATGTTTGAGATACTGGATAAGCCTGAGACTGCAGCAGCTGCCATTACTATTAATACTTATATTCAGGACAATGTACCTGCTAAAGTAAGGTACATATCGGCCTTTAAAAAACAGATAAATATAGTACTATATTACATTCTCTATAAGCCATTATGACAAAAGACAAAAGCAGTTGGAGAAACATTTTTAAAAACCTGTGTTTCTTTGCACATATGGGGCATGACATACTTTCCCAAAGCCTGCTATAAATGGCTCCAACCACCCATAGTTCAACTCAGTGGCAATTCTGACCAGACCAAGTCCATCTTTCTGAGATTTACGGAATAATTTGTAACACTCTGTCACAAGATGCCTGCATCCCATAACAGGTGGACACAAATGAACTGCATCCATGTCACCCTATCCTCTGTCATCTAGCTATCCTCTCTCCACCTCACACCACCTTCTCTCTTCCATCTCCACCCTCTCCCTCCATCTAATTCTCAGTCTCCCCCTGGAACCTTATTCACATACACTCTCCTGGTCAGCATCTCATTCTCCATCCCCTGTATATGGTCAAACCATCTCAAAGTAATTCTCTTTATGCTTTCTTGCACATCCACAAAATCTTTAGTTTTCTCACACATCCCAGTAACACCACAGTGCCCTCAAGCCTCAAAGTCTAACTTCCAAAGAACCTTTACTTTCCAAAAGATTAAACAGGGTGTATTGATTCTATCTGTCATTACACAATCAATGCACATTTGAAGAGAAAGTATGGCAGGTTTGTAAAAAAAATACATATATAAATAAATAAATAAACAGAATTACCATAAAAGCCCCGAACTGCAAATGGTTGGTTCTCAGTTCTTGGTGTTGGGTTAAGGGCTCTGACAACGAGGAGCCCATATGAACCCTTCCCTTGGCCAGGCGGAGATCTTAGCTAGAGGCAGCAAAGTTGCCTGGATCATCCGAGGAAGAAACAGGTGCCAAAGAACATAGTGAGGCAGTGGTTGCCTCAGGCTCCTCCCCCCACAAGAGTGCTAATTTGCTGTCTCAACTCCTGGGAAACTTGTTGAGGGGCAGCACCTGTGGCCTGCAATGTAAACCTGTTGCCATTATACAGTGATGGTAAGTACAGTACAGGGGCAAACGTACTGTTCTTTACAATAACTCTCCTCTTGAAGAAATGGCTAACTTTACTTTTATTTATTTTTATTTATTTTTTATTTTTTACAACAAGACATGGAAAGCCTCCATTCCTCTCCTTCCTGTAAATAATCTGATTTGTGACACAGTCCACCACATGTACATTTGAAATTCCCATCCCAGTACTGTACGTGCAGGTTCCAATCTTTGTTAATCCCTAAGTAGCTGCTTTGGAAAAATCTACCTAACACCAGGGGAAAAAAAAAAAAATCATATAATCAATCAATTTTAAGTTATAGAGACTCTCAAAGAATGTGATGTACAACATTACAGTATCTTGCATGTGTGTCAGACTTTATAGGTCCAGCTGAACTCTTGGCTCAGGTACCTTGTTTTTGTTTTGTTTTTTCTTGAGAAATGTGCAGGCTTTGGCCTTTGGTTCCTTCTTACCTGCATAAAATATATATATATATATAATAAAATGCAGTCTTGAAGGTTCAAAAATGTTAACATAGGATGCTGGTCTATCTATCTATCTATCTATTACCAGACGCCATAATCCCGTAAAGGGTGGCCATTTGACTATGAGTTATTTGTTTTACAGGGAGGGGCACTAACCCTTCACCAACCCACTTGTTGATATGTAGGGAGCATGTATGGTTTGGTTATATGGTTACCACCCAGCATTGTAAATGGTTTCTCGGCTTACAGGAAACCATAGCTTGTCACTCAATGTAAAGCCACCTGTAAAGGAAAAAAAAAGCAATAAGAAGTAACAGGAAAGATGGCAGAAATAGGAAGAGAGGAGAGCAGGCACGGAAAAAGAATGATAAAGGCTAAGGAAGAAGTTGGCAGCACTACATCAAGTGAGTGGATGATGGTCGCCACCACCTTCCACTTGATGCTGATGTGCTACATTGAAAATTTCTTGGGACTGAGGAATTAAACTGATTAAATATTATGTGAGGTGTGAAGTCCTGAGGCTAGGCTAGGTGAGTACTGTACACAACAGGGTAAGTTAGATGACCAGCCTACTTATCTTGACGACACTACAGGATCAAAAACCTTAAAACCCTCATCACCACTTTGGCAGTGAAATGGAGGGGGACAGGGCGACGTGGAGGCAATTTGTTTGTGGCCACCACAAACGGGATTGAAGCGTCTGGCAACAGATAGTTAGACAGACCACTTTGGATGCAAACTAGGCAAAGCTACCACTCCAACAGGGGCATTCTAACCACTTTTTAAACTTTCAAAATACTCCAAATTACACTATACCATCTGATAATCCCTGGCCATATTTATCTCTAATACTTGCCTATATCCAGTACCTTATTCAAGCCTTCCATTAGAACAGGGGGGCTGAAATATCACTAGATTTAAAACATCATCATCAATAAAACGATTCCAGACTTTTAATATTTTACCTTTCAAAATATCGAATGTCATAAATTAAATCCCCAGCCATATTTTCAGCGCTTACCCATATTAGCAACATATCGGTATTTATAGCTCCTATTAAAAAGGATGACAGAAATGTTATGAGACATCCTCCACCATATTAATCTTCGTTTTTCCTCATGCCAGGGACCATATTCCACCTTAAAATATGTATGAATGACGTGAATATTTTGAGGATTTAACAGCTTCGGCCTACCTGGGTTTAAAAGGACATTTTGGTCACCTGGGAATACACTGTCGTATAATGTTTAGGTAGTTGATATCAACTACCTATACGTCTATATAATGGCACAAGAAGCTAATAAATACATAAACATGAAATTACCATCATAAGAATCACAGTAACACCGTAATCAACTAAATAACATCGTCACTAACCTTCACCACGTACAAACTCACCCGCTCTCGTAATACTCTATTACCCCATTTTATAAACCTATTTTAGGCAGACAATTTTGCTACTACATCATTAATTTTTCAAGCAATAATTTAAGTGCAAAATATACTGAGATAAGTAAAACATTTCTTGCTATTTTATTTCATTTTTTTTTTTTTTTAGAACACAATAACATTTTCTGCATATAAATAGATAAAATAAAAACGTGGATTATTGCATACTGTATTTGGTTATATGGTAAGCTTAAAACCAAATCACATCCTGTGCTGGGTGGTAACCATACATCCAAATGACGCCTGGTAGTTTAGTGGGTTAAGGTGGAGCCATCTGAGGGTGGTTGGGGTTTATTGTTCCTGTAATGCCACTCGGGTAGAGGAGGGCTGGTTGCCCTTGCCTTAAATGTCGGGACTGACAACCTAACCCCGGGACCCTACACTCTTTCTTATATGGGGCAAAATGGGAGTGAATGTTGTTTCGTTTGCTTTTATTGTTCTCCTCCTCCATTTCTTTTTCTTCTCCTTCTCCTCCTCCTTTTTCTTATTCTTCTCCTCCTCCTCCTTCTTCATCTTCTCCTTTTCCTTGTTCTATTTCTTCCTTTAGCTGTTCGTCTTCTTCTTGTTATTTCCTTATGTTCAAAAAATGTCATCCAGCTCGGGAGATTCTACACTGAGGGGTATATGATGGCTGCAGCCAACCTCTCCACTGCAACAAGCGTCTCATGATGTCCTGAACAAACACGGTGTGGAGGAAGAATATAGGTCATTGGTGTAAAGGGGTTGAGATTTTGTTTTGTTTCGATTGAGACAGATTGAGGGGGAGAGAACGCAAGAAATGGATTATTTTTTTCGCTGCAAAAAAACACTGACACACATACACACACTCTAATCTTAAAACACACACACACACACACCTGATGCCATAATTTGTATCCATATTCCTCAAAACTGTCTCACCTGATACGGTTTTGTTTCATTAGCATTTTCCATTTTCTATATTTCAAATTCCCCCTCCCTTCTCTCTTCAGTTAATCACACTTCTCTCCTCTGTGAATAATTTCTTTTCATTATAGACTTCCTCTTCTGTTCATGCTATCTCAAGGCCATCATACAGGATGGCGCATAAATACCGTTTCACTAGAAACTCACCTGCCACTATCTTATGTGTTGTAGGAATGGCTTGACCTGCTGGTGTGGGCGTGGGTGTCTCAGTGAGAATAAGAAATAAACAAACAATGCAGGGTACACAGTGACAACACTGACCAAGCTGTCCCCACAACACATGAGAAATCACCCGATGCTGACGAAGATGGACGACCCTCCAAGCAGAGATCTTTACCGCACTGTCCACCTTTATTTCTCTTAAATTTTATTCTTGCTATCTCTGGTCACGTATCCATCACCTGGTGACATGTGACTGGATGGCTCCATTGTCCGGTCATCCGGTGGCCATAATCAAGCAGCCTTCCAGTCACCCTGTCCACCACCATCAGACTGCCCTCACTCAAACTCTCATCCTCCTCTCTCATATATCTCTACCCTATCTATCCATCTCATTCTTGGTCTTCCTCTCTACCTCACTCAAAAATACACTTTTTCCATCAGTCTTGCACTCTCTATCTTCTTCACATGGGATACAGTGGGCTTAATATAGGCACCTTACTGCTGTATTGGTAATGGAGAAGGATGTCCTCTTGTAGTGGCACTGATATGATCAACTGCCTGAACTGTCTCGTCAAACAAATGTCCTTCGACCCCCTTCCAACACCCTGAAAGGAGGAGGGTGAACTACAGGTGAAGGGTAACTTCAGTTTGCAGTCCAATGATTTCACATTTCAGCTGAAGCTGGAACAGTGACAATGGTGATGATTACTGTACAACTACTACAATGGTAGTGTTGTTGCTGCTGCTGTTGCTCATACTATTACTGCTACTTATTACCAATACTACCACTCCCACTACTAGTTACATAGTTTGTGCAGACACTATATCCTTTGAGACAGTAAATGGAGGGTTTTATACTGGTTGTTCCTGTTGTGACCCATGTTCATCTAGACACGAACTCAGAGGACTGCAGGTTGAAATTCTTTCTCCTACAGCACACCATGCTCCTGATGGGGGATATGGAGGAAGCCATGGGACATGAGCAGACTGTAGCACCAGTTGAGCAGGGTGGTACTCCCAAGGTGGATGGAAAGCTTGTGACGGAGAACTGGAGCTCCCATTTCAGGACAAGTGCCTGACCATCCCCCTTTGCAGAACTTTTCAAGTGTTTCTGGAACACAGAGAGTAAGTCGGCATACTCTACAATGCAAGTTTCTCTAGCTGTCAACACCAAACCACATGCACATTACACATTACACTTCCTATTCAAGATTCAACCAAAATGGCATCATTTAACCAAGCCTCAGAGTCTCTGGGAGGGGGGTGGGGATCATAAATGCACCCATCATCTGCCCATCTCCCAGTGGTGACCCAGCAAGATGGTTGGAACCACTGTCTGACTCATTTCTTCATTTCTGCAACATCTGCAGCCTTTCCTCCAACTTTCTCTCTGTTGAGCACCACTTCTCCTCTAAACCTCACCTTCTCTTCCTAACTTAGACTCAGCTGTCTGAAGCAACTGAGCTGAGGCAACTGATAGCAAACTTTTCTCTTTTTCCTCCTACTTTTCTCTGTACTCATTTCAAAGCCAAAGGTGGCTGTTGTGTATACAGTATGTACGCAATGACTTATCTTGCTCTCGTGTTCCTGAACTTGATTCTTCTGAATTCTCTGCTCTCTTGCTTCAGCTTTCCTGATGTTCTCTGACTAAATATATCTAAGCTGTTTACTTATCCTCTGATTCTACTGACTCAAAAATTCTTTGATTATCTTACTTCCACAACAGAACACATCCTATCCATTTCTCCCTTCTCTGAAATCTCCATTCTAGATTTCAATGTTCACCACCACCTTTGGCTCTCCTCTCCTTTCACTGATCCACCTGGTGAGCAAGCATACATCTTTTCTATCCTCAGTGACCTAAAGCAGCTTGTATAGCACCCTACCTGTATCCCTGACCGCCTTGGAGAGATCCAACATACTTGACCTCTTCCTTACAACTAATCCTTCTGCTTACTTTGTAAATCTTTCCTCTCCATTGGGCTCCTTTGATCACAACCATATCATCTATCTATCTATCTATCTATATGGATAGATAGAAAGATACATACATATATACTGTATATATACATTTATACAGTACATATATATATATATATATATGAGGCCCTGCACGCCACAAGGGGCAAAGTGACACACGATTTTCTACAAATAGCTTTCAAAGTCTGGCGACAAAAAAGTTCATAGAAATGTTATTTTTCAGTTTTAGTTTCTAAAATTTGGACATAAGGTGCATAAATGTGAGTACTTTAAGGGTAATATCTAAGAAACTTGGCACAATAATATTTTCATTGTTAAAATTATGTCATCAGTAGAAAAATATTTTTTGCTAGGGTCTTGCTAGACTTTGTGAGCTTTTTGCAGCCGCTTTTGTTTTGTTTTTCTTATTCAAACCAATAAAGTATCATATTTATCCAATACTATGATAAAGGTAAGTTGTTTTTTAAGGGCAACATGGAAGAAAACGGTAAAGTGCAAAGTGCCACCTGAAACAAGGTGTAAGTTCCTGGGGTGCTCTGCACTTGGCAGAGGTGACACTAAGACTGAGCAGGTAAGGCGCCACCCTTGAGAAAATCAGCGGCCCTAATTGGCTGTGTGTGGATGACATAGCACATTCTGATTGGATGGCTGGTCACTACTGTGGGATGACATACAAATGGAGTTTACCCTTTGTGGAATGCAACAAAACCTACACCCCAAACAAAGTGTCAACAAGGTCGCTTGGAGCACACTTCTCACTTCAGACTTTCACCCTTATTGCACTAATTGGAATTAAGCAAAGCGACTTTGTCCACACACAGGGTAGTGTTTGAGGGAGTGGCTGCTGGAAACAAACAGGTTTCAGCAGGTATGGTGCTTTACCGCTTGTGGCTGCAGGGCGGCCTCATATATACACAGGACAAACAGTGCCGCTGCCTGGTTATATTGGTGCCACTACATGAAGGGATCCCTCTCCAGCACACAGGTTTTATAACACAATCCAGTAATATAAAAACAAACAAATAATACATATACTGTACACGTATAATTTAGCAGAATCATGCCATCATCATCATCATCATCATCATCCAGACCTCCTTTCCCACCCTAGGGCAGGGTGAGGAGTACCAACATCCAGACAGCCCAAATTTGCCCAGTCCAATGGGCCACGCTTCCATTCACTCACCATTCAAGCCCCCGGAATCCTGGCTGTATCTGATACACCAAAAACATTCACCACGTTCTGTAGCTTCACATAAACGTATCCGATAGAGTCAATCCTAGAATCATATGAAGTCAGAAAAACAATCATTACAAAATCAAAATATAAATACAATGAAGATATAATTAAAAAAAAAAAGATATTAAAAAACCATTAACATATAATGACACCAATGAAAAAATCAAAACAGTAGTAGTAGTTGTAACTCTAGGTTCATCTGAAAGTGAACCCAGTAGGCTGCAGGTAAAAACTGCCAATCTCCTGCAGTTGACCATCCCTTTTTCAGGGGATAGGGAGGGAGCTGAGGGGCATTCATATACAGTACCAGGCAGCAGTGTAGCCCAGTTATGTCAGTGCCGCCACACAAGGCATCCTTCTTCAGCACAATTATGAAAATGTAACTGGAATATCATAATCATAATGTTATACAGAATTATCTTTTATTTTTTGTTGGAGGGAACAAATTTTGTGGGCTTTTAGCCTTTAGTTCCTCCTTTCTTGCATTAAACAAAAATCTAAGTATCATACAAACAATCAAAATATCATACAAACAGCAAAATAAAACAATCATATCACATTAACGATCAGAATAAAATCTTATACAACAAAAACAAACACATTCATTGACCATCATGTCTGGTACTCTCCCACCTGGAGTGTAAGGGCTGAGGCGAGGGATTTGGTCCACACACTCATGGTAAAGAGTGACCAGTTGCCTTCAAGTGAGTGGCATTATGTGAACAATAAACCCAACCAGCCCTTGGATGTGAACCTTTATGGGCCACATCTGGATGAAGCACCTCAACCCATTAGCCCACCAGGCATTCATAAAAACTAGTATTATAATTTAAACTAAAATCACAAGGCAGTCAAAAATAAGGATTACATAACAAAACTAAATATGATTTATAAATGACTATACTTAACACCTTCAATCCAGTGACTTATTCTATTAGTTTATTCTTGTTGTTGTGGCCCCAGCCTCATCTGGACATGAATCCAGTGGACTACAGGGTGAAGGTGCCAGCCCCAGCAGACCACCATCCTCCTTTTGGGGGATAGGGAAGAAATTGAGGTACATTTGCATTAGCAGGCAATGAAGCCAGCTGGTTATATATGTGCCACCACATGAAGGCACCCATCTCCAGTACTCCAGATAATTTCATTACAGAATATAAGATGCAGGAAGAAACACAGCAACATGTTGGG
The DNA here is from genome assembly GCF_032717465.1 of Coenobita brevimanus. Classification (NCBI taxonomy): domain Eukaryota; kingdom Metazoa; phylum Arthropoda; class Malacostraca; order Decapoda; family Coenobitidae; genus Coenobita; species Coenobita brevimanus. The sequence goes on from NC_137055.1 coordinate 178,760, forward strand.
GCCTGAGGCTATGCTAATACTCCATTACATTTAAGGGATCAATATTACAGGATAACGATTAGATGGACGTGTAGTGCATCCTTCAATGACATGCTGGGGGGGAGGGTTTAAGGTTGACAATGAAGAGTTGAGAAGAAGGATGAGACTTGAATGTACTGGTGATGTGATGAGAAGGGGTAGAGTGAGATGGCTTAAACATATGGAGAAGGTGGAGGATAACTGAGAGTTGAGGATGAGAGGTGTGCATATTGAGGGTAGGGACATGCGAGCAACACTGAAAAAAACCTGCAACAAGGTCATAGAGCGTGAACTCAGGGATGAGAGACTGAAGAGAACCTGCTAGAGACTGAGCATTGTGGAAAGGCATCATTAACTGACCAGTGCCAATGCATGCAAGCATGTTGGAGCCTTAATAAATAAATAAACAAATGGATAAATGACCAACCTACTGCCATTCGTAGTACACAACCCTACATGACTGAATAACCTCCAGTCATCTCTTGGGGACTGAATCTATGCAAAGCTGTCACTCTGACTGGGGTGTTCTAACCCCTGGACCACCAAGGGAAGGGGTGAATTAAGGCTGGATCCAACCCCTCCAGTTTGAAAATTTTATCCCAGAATATTTAACTGTGAAGGAGTTATTGAAGGCTATATCTAACCCCACCAGTTCTATTGTCCATATGTTTTTAGCTGACAAAGATCTGTATCCTCTTTTAGCTTAGTTGATGGCCAGGCACAGTTAGTCTGGTGTATAAATTTTACTTGTAACCAAGGAGACTCGTCTGCCTCATAACTAAGGCTCATCCTATTTCATACAACCATGACTTAGCATTCAAGTTGTAGGAATGACCCAATTCTATCACATAAAAACTGACTATAACAGTTTCTTCCAAACTACAGGATGGTCCATAAACTCCTTTTCCACTACCAAGCAATTTCTTGGGTGATACAGAGATGGTTGAGTCAGCCAGTGTTTTCAGTTTTTATTCTACATCATTTATTCATTTTCTGTTTCAACTGCCACACCCATGCCCAATCCAGCTGACTGAGCCATCGCCGCCACACACAAGATACTGCTTGGTGAGTGAAGGCTGCACCTAACCCCTCCACTTTCAAAAATATCTCAGAATAAAATAAAGAAGAGGTTGCAATAATGAAATAGAGAGTAGGCCACTGGATTGAAAGGGTTTTTTAATGCTGAATTATACAAGAGATAAATCTATACTGTACAATGGTTCTTCTTCATTATAAAATACAGAAGAGACATATATGAGCATACAAAAGGATCAACATCACTATCAACACTGCCATCATCATCATCATCTTTGGCACTATCAGCAGCATAATCACTCATCATCAAGATAACTATTGTTCTCACTGCCATCATCATCATCATCAGCACCACCATCATCAATGTTATCTTTGGCACCACCACCACCACCATCATAACAGGCAACAACACCACAGTCATCATCATCCTAACCTTACATAAAAACCTTTCCCCCTGAATCAAATGACGTTTTCTAGTTTATTCTTGCTACTTCCAAACAACTCAGATATTCTATTCCAGAAGTCTTTATGTCGCACATTTCAATATTTCACCGATCACATGGTTCAATGCCAAGGTAACACTCACTAGTTTCCAATACTTTAGGAAGGATGAAAGCAATGCTGTGAGTCCTACCTGCCTGAGTGTTCACACATTCAACATAACCTTCTCATGATCAGGATAACTCTAGTGAAGTACATTATTCCTGACAACTTTATCTACATGAGAATGGTAACTACCTGCATCTTGCTGTCTCCAAATAACTTACTCCCTCTCACGTCAGGATAACTCTAGTCTTGTCTTCCAGTTAATGCCAGGTAATTTTATGTGGGGCTAAAAGTGCAGCACTGTCACCATTAACCCTCTCATGAGTGGGACAACTCCATTATTGTCTTCCAGTTGGTACCAGGTGTTTTTATGCAGCTCAAAGAGTGTTGTACTGCCACCTTTAACTCTTGTCGAGCTGCAGACCACATATGAGGCACAAATGAAGGTCTGCAAGTGCCACACTGCAGGCCTCATACGAGATACAATTTCCATTGGTTATCAAACAATGACTCAGGGGAGGTGAACTTCCTTTCAAAGACTCAGACTGACAGGGTTAACCCTCTCATGACTGAGACATTTTTATCATAGTCTTCCAACTGGTACCAGGTAATGTTATGTGGTTACTAGTGTAATTCTGTCACCCTTAACCCTCTCAAGAATAGGACAATGCTAATTTTCTACTCTACACAACTGTGTTCAACTGAAAGATGAGTCCCACAAACCCAAGAGTGTCAATACCTTGCTAGTCCATTGGTTCGGTCCCACTGTGGCAATTCCAATGTTTCCAGAGCCAGGTTCAGTTTATAACTCTTCACTGAAGCACACATCTACTGCTGTCACAAAAGCCTGAAAGTGCTAATACTACACTGGACTGACAGTCTGATGCCAAAGAGTGTTGACAGCTCACTGATCAGATGGTTCCGTGCCAAAATAACGATCGCCAAAGTTCCCAATGCCAGGCACAATATAAAACTTTTCATTGACACAGGGGTCCACGGCTGTTGTAACAATTCTCACCTTGGGAAATGCGTATGCTATGTTGTGCACACCTGAAAGGGAAGATACAAATGTTTTTAGTTACAAAGACAGTTTTCATCATCACCACACCCACACATATGCACACAGACATGCATGCCACACCACACCACACCAAACCCACACAAGCACGCATGAATGCAAGCACACACACACACACACAACAAAGCAACAAAACTCACCCTGTTCAGTCATAAGCAGAGAACACAGTGATATATGTTCTTCTACAACTTCATGGTCCAATAACACTCTTATGGCCATAATGCCAGCAGCTCCCGTTGCTACTGTGGCGTCCATTAAAAGATGTGATAGTCCTTGATGTCCTTTGGCAGTCTGAGGTAGTACAGCTGAAGAAAAAAGAAAGTACAATTTTTATTATTACTATTACTGCTGTTGTTATGGGGATAGGGCAGCCTGATGATGGAGGACAGGGTGACATGGAGGCAGTTCATCTGTAACCACCCCTTCCAGGATTATAGTGTCTGGCTAAAGACAGATTATCATCATCATCATCATTATCCTAGTTTTGCCCATTACTGTACCTATTCTCTCGCTCTCTCTCACTATCTCAATGTCTTTTGAAAGTCAGTGGTAGTACAGCCCCCCTCCCCCTCCTGAAAAAATACTGTACAAAATGCAAAAATAAGTACCTTTATTACAATAATGCTTCTGGCGACTTCAGTGGTGAATAAATAAAGGCGTGACCCATTCAACTGGGCTGACTTTAATCAACTGCTCCTCCTATCAGTTTTTTCTTGCTCCCTGAACCTTACCTCACTCCCTCTGAGAACATGACCAAGTCTGGATCATCATCATGATTAAAAAATCATTACCACCACCACCACCATTATTCAGTAACCTTACACATAAAGCATAAGAACAGGAGACTAATTATCATGATCATTATCACTGTTGGTGGTAGGTGGTGGCGACCATCATCCACTCACTTGATGTAGTGCTGCCTACTTCTTCCTTAGCCTTTATCATTCTTTTTCAGTGCCTGTCCTCCTCTCTTCCTATTTCTTGCATCTTTCCTGTCACTTCTTATTGCTTTTCTTTCCTTTACAGGTGGCTTTACATTAACAAGCCATATGGTTTCCTGTAAGCCAAGAAACCACTTACAACGCTGGGTGGTAACCATATAACCAAACCATACATGCTCCCTACGTGTCAACAAGTGGGTTGGTGAAGGGTTGGTGCCCCTCCCCTTAAAACAAATAACTCAAAGTCAAATGGCCACCCCTTAAGGGATTATGGTGTCTGGCAATAGACAGATAGATAGATTATCACTGTGACAATAAGCCAAGTTGGGAGGTCAACTGTAGTTAACTCATTCAGTCATATTATCTTGCTTCATTGTTGGTACTGTCGGACATTCCCACATGTACTACACTGCAGGGCACACATGTAGATCTGACAGGTATGATGTGGCCTTCATTTACTCATTATTAAAGCTCTGTCCTAAGCTTAAAAACTGACCACATGTAGGAAGAATGTTCACCATCATTATCCAGACCTCTTTTCCCACCCTAGGAAGGGATGAGGTAGTATCCACACAGCCAGAGGAAACTTGAGAGAATGAGATCACAGAAAAACTAACCAAAGCAAGACAAGCATATCAATAATACTGTAAATCAATGAATGTTGCTGTGGCCCTATGCTCATCTTGACATGAGGTCAGTGGAATACATGCAGAAGTTGCCCTTCTCCTGCAGTTCAACATGCTGAGGGATAGGGAGGCAGCTGAGGGATGTCTCCATAATGAGGCAGAGAAACCACTTGATTACACTGACACTGTCACTGGATTGAAGGGGTTAGTCAATGATGTATCTAACCCATCACATTTGAATCCTCCCCTACACCTTGTAAAGTTGTCCTAAAAAATAAAAAATAAAAAAAATAAATAAAAAATAAAGTGGCATAGCCAGACCCTGTCAAACTGGTGGGCCAAGGTGGAAGTGGCCCATTGCTACACAATGTGCACACATTTAAATAGATAAGTTTCAGATGGGGTGCCAGTGAGGGGGGCCAAGAAATGCATGGGGAAGCCAAGGCTGTCCTGAGGCTCTGCCACTGGCCTATGGATACCATTATCCAGGGGGATTCTGTTCCAACTAATGCCACATCATTTTACCTCTGGCTCTCCTGTGTCAAGGTTCGTCTGGATGAGAATCTTGCCAATCCTAACGTCCTTCAACACCTCACACAAAGCGTTTTCCATGGTCTCCCCTGCCCGTAAAATTGAAACACCACAAATCTTTTCTGTGGCAATTCGTTTTCCTTCATACGGGATTCCCTGGGGTGTTTCCACAGTCACGTCCTGCTGGGGAGAAGGAGTAGAATCATCATCATCATCAAAATACCACAAATCTCTATGGTGAATTACTTTCTTTCACAAGGGATTTAATTATACAGGAATACCCCGGTTTAACAATGCAACTGGTTCAGTAAAAACCCATCGCTAGGCAGGGTACCATATCTCAGGGTGTATTTAACATGTAAAGTATAGGGATGTGTTTTTAAGTCTTGGGTTTACCCCTCAACCAAGTCCTAAACCTATCCAAATGAGTCCAAAAACAAGTTTCTAGCTAACTTAAACCTCCAAATAACTTTAAAACAGCTAAACTAAGCCTAAAAGCAGTTTATAACTCACCTAAACCCAAAAATAAAATATGAAAATCATCAAAAATAAGGCTGGAAAAAATCAAACTTGGTAAACTGTACCCCAATATGACAATGCTCACCCCACCTATGACTAACTATCTATCTATCTATTGCCAGATGCCTCAATCCCATAAGGGGTGGCCACAAATAAACTGCCTCCATATCGCCCTGTCCCCCGCCATTTCACTGCCCTGCTCCCAACTCACACCCCCCTCTCTCATATACCTCTCCACTCCATCTCTCCATCTCATCCTCAGCCTCCCCCTCCCTCTCCACCTCACTCACATACACTCTCCTCATCAGTCTCTCACCCTCCATCCTCTCCATATGGCCAAACCACCTAAATGTGTTCCTCCTAATGCTTCCTATCACATCCACATCCACACCACAACGCTCCTTTATATCCTCATTTGTCAGTCTGTCTCTCCATGTGACTCCACAGGCTCCTCTTAAATAACTCATTTCGACTGCTCTCACTCTTGACTTGTGTCCTTCCAACAACGTCCAAGCTTCACTTCCAAACGTTAGAGTTGGTATCACAATACTGTCATGTAGTAACTTTTTCACTTCCATGCTCACTTCCCTGCTTCTTATCACTGCTTTCAAGGAACCAGCAACCTTTCTTCCTTATTGTACCCTTTCAAGCACTTCACCCTCCAAACTTCCATCCTTACTCATCACACTCCCTAGTACTTAAGTGTACTCACATTTTCCATTTCCTCACCATCTGACCTCACTGTACATTCACTGACTTCACCTCTCTCAAAGACCATCACTTTACTCTTCCCTACATTCACCTTTAGATTCCGTTTCTTACACACTCTCCCAAACTTTGCAGCTCCCCTTCGTCTTCACTCAACAACACAGTATCATCTGCAAACAACAGTACAGGGAGTTTCCAAACACTACCCTCTCTCACCAGGGCCACTCCAACATCCACTGCCCTACCTTGTACCTCTTTTATTACCCCATCCATGTACAGATTGAACAACCATGGAGACATGACACATCCCTGTTTCAAACCAACTTTCAGAGAAAAATTCAATTAGTTCACCATCCACACGCACTGCAGCCTTCGCACCATCATATATACTCTTCACAGCATTCAACAACTTCCCATCTACTCCTTATATTCTTAATACTTTCCACATTCCTTGTCTATCCACCCTGTCATATGCTTTCTCCAAATCCATGAAGGCCACATACAACTTCTTTCCCTCCTCTAGAAACTTTTCCACTAAAGATCTACGAATGAATATCTGATCCACACAACCTCTTCCCTTCCTAAAGCCTCCCTGATCTTCTCCAACTAATTCCTATGACTAAAACACATTAATCTAAGTCTAAAAAACAGTTTACAAATCAACCTTAACACAAAATTTAAGTCTAAAATACCACCAAAATCAGTTTAAGAAAACAAAACCCATTGCCACACTGGGGTCTGGCCAGCGTTAGGTGGGGTATGGTGGTTTTTCTACCCCCATCGCTATGCCAGGGTTTCACGTACATGTATAGGGGTATCAAATCTTGGGGTCTGCCTGTAATAATACTAATACTTACACCAATAATAATAATAATAATAACAATAATAATTCCTGGTAGGTGGGGGTTCACACCATCCACTCACTCAATGTAGTGCTGCTTTGTTATCAGCCCTTTCCTCTCGTACTTCCTTCCTCTTCTGTCGTTCTTTCCTTCATTCTTTCTACTTTCTTCTGCCTATGGGTGACTTTACTTTCCCTCTTCAATCTTTCTTTCCTTCATTCTTTCCCCATCCTTCTGCCTATGGGTGACTCTACACTACTGACAAGCCAAATGGTTTCCTGTACACCAGGAAACCATTTACTACGCTGGGTGGTGACCATATAACCAAATTATGGCGCCTGGTGGTTTAGTGGGTAATTAAGGCGCTCCAATTTAGGGGACATGTTATATGCTGGAGGTGTGGCTGGAGCTAGCTCTGTGGCTAGAGTAAGGAGTGGCTGGAGGAAATTCAGGGAGCTGTTGCCTCTCCTGACTCTGAGAGGGTTCTCCTTCCTTGCTAAGGGATCTATGTATGCAGCACGTGGTAGGAGTGTAATGCTGTGTGGTAGTATGAACTGGGCAGTAAAGGAAGAGGATATCTGGAGGCTCAAATGTACAGATATGACAATGATCAGATGGGTGCGTAGTGCATCCTTGAATGTGAGGCCTGTGGGAGCTTGGATTACGATTGGCAAGTTGAGAGGAAGGATGGGACAAGTGTGTATTGGTGATGTACTGAGGAGGGGTGATGATGTGGGGTAGACTGAGATGGTCTCAGCATGTTGGGAGGATGGATGATGACAACTGGGCGTGGAAGGTGAGGAGTGTGAATATCAGGGGTAGGGCTGAGATGGGCGGACCAAAAAAGACCTGGCACAAGGTCACAGAGCGTGACCTCTGGGATAAAGGACTGAACAGAGAGGCTGCCAGAGATCAAGAAGCATGGAAAACTGCCATTAGGTAACCAAGGCTGACATATGCAAGCATGCTGGAACCTTGATAAATGATACGACTAAACCTGTTGGTCTTCATTACAGTTCTCCTCAGATCACAGCTTCTTGAAGAGAAAAAACAAAAGACCTGCTGTAAATGGAGGTAAAGATGGAGAGATGGCAATTTTAGGCCAACATAAAATGAAAAGGGTGAGTTTTCAAAAGCCATCTATCTCTAAGACATACCGTAAATGGAAGTAGAGTCAGCGCGTGTTCTATCACCAGACGAATCAACCTCTTGGAGTAGAAGATGAATTCGTCCCTGGGAGTGTCCTTATTGCGAATGAACGTGTGCAGTCCACGAATTTGTGGCGTTGATGGCAGGAGATGGAGGGAATTTGGTCTTGAAAGGCCAAAATTGGCGTTTGCTAGCTTCTCTCGCAGCTTGAAGCCCCTCTGAAGAATATACGACCAGCATCACATCCTAGTGTCATTCTGATGTTTGAACTCGGCATTCAAGATGGACAGATGGCTATTTTAAGTCTAGTGAATTCAAGATGGACAGATGGCAATTTTAAGTCTAGTGAATTCAAGATGGACAGATGGCTATTTTAAGTCAAGTGAATTCAAGATGGGCAGATGGCTATTTTAAGTCTAGTCAATTCAAGATGGACAGATGGCTATTTTAAGTCAAGTCAATTCAAGATGGGCAGATGGCTATTTTAAGTCAAGTCAATTCAAGATGGACAGATGGCTATTTTAAGTCAAGTCAATTCAAGATGGACAGATGGCTATTTTAAGTCAAGTCAATTCAAGATGGACAGATGGCTATTTTAAGTCAAGTCAATTCAAGATGGACAGATGGCTATTTTAAGTCAAGTCAATTCAAGATGGACAGATGGTAATATTAAGTCAAGTCAGAGGAAAAAGGGGTTTAGGATTATTATTATTATTACCTGTTGTAGTTGTGTCATGACATTTTGAGCAATGAGATTTATGGCAACTTCATTCTCACCTCCTCTTGGCACAATGATGTCTGCATGGACCTGAGAATAGGAAGAAAGTAACCATCATCATCATTTATTTATCATTATCATTCTCTCTCTCTCTCTCGTTCTGCATAGGTAATTAAGGTATCACCATAATGGTATAATAATAATAATATTCATCAACTGATGGAGTAGAGAGGTATATGAGGGAGGGGGGTGTAAACTGAAAGCAAGGCAGTGAAATGGCAGGGGACAGGGCGACGTGGAGGCAATTCGTTTGTGGCCATCCCGTATGGGATTAAGGTGTCTGGCAATAGATAGATGCCTATAGATAGATCATCAACTGAGAACATGAAGAAAGTATTTATCATCATTAACTTTTCATCATCACTTACTCTTTCAGTATAGGTAATTAATGTACCACCATAATACTGTAATGCATCCATCCACCCATCATCCAATTCCATGCTGCCCCATGAGGAGTGTAGGAGTGCAGGCCAGGCAAGTTGGTCCTGACATTTAAGATGAGAGTGACCAGCCTCACTCATCCCTGAGTGGCATTACATGATCAATATACCCCAGCCACTCACTGGACACAAACCTACACCAGCTCATTCTGATTGGAGCGCTCTAATTACTCACTGTACCACCAAGTGCCATAATTTGGTTATATGATTATCACCCAGTACAGTAAATGGTTTTCTGGTGTACAGGAAACCATTTGGCTTGTCACTCACTGCAGTGTCACCCACAGGCAGAAGGAAGGGGAAAGAATGAAGGAAAGACAGAAAAGGAAGGAAGGAAGAGAGGAAAGGGCAGACACACAAAGTAGCACAACGTCAACTGAGTGCCCCCACCTACCACATAATACTGTAATACTACTACTACTACTAATAACAATAATCTATCTATCTATCCATTGCGAGATGCATTAATCCTGTAAGGGGTGGCCACAAGCTAAGCACCTCCATGCCACCCTGTTCCCTTTGATTTCACTGCCATCCCCCCAGTTCACACCCCTCTCTCACATACCTCTACACTCCATCCCTCCATCTCATCCTTGGCCTCCTCCTTCCTCTTCCCCCCTTCACCTCACTCACATACACTCTCCTTGTTAGTCTCTCACTCTCCATCCACTCCACATGGCCAAATCACCTCAGCGTATTTCTCTTAACGCTTTCTATCAGATCCACATCCACGCTACAACGCTCCTTCACTTCCTCATTTGTCAGTCTGTCTCTCCACGTGACTCCACAGGCTGCTCTCAAATAACTCATTTCCACTGCTCTCACTCTTGACTTGTGTCCCTCCAACAAGGTCCAAGCTTCACTTCCATACGTTAGAGTTGGTATCACAATACTATCATGCAGCAACTTATTTACTTCAAGCAACTTTTTTACTTAAATGCTCACTTCCCTATTTCTTATCACTGCATTCAAAGAACCAGCAGTCTTTCTTCCTTGTTGCATCGTCTCATGCACTGCATCCTCCAAACCTCCATCCTTACTCATCACACTACCCAAGTACTAATGGACTCACATTTTACACTTCCTCATCAACCAACCTTACTGTGCAGTCAGTGACATCATTTCTCTTGAAGACAATAACTTTACTCATCCTTGCATTCACCTTTAGATTCAATTTCTTACACACTCTCCCAAACTCATTCATCATCATCATCATCATCATTCTTCTTCCCCCCCCCTCCTCTCTCCCACCTCTCTCTAACACAGGCAGTTAATTATTATCACCACCATCCCAACTTCTATTACCAATGGAATTTGGAGTGAGGGAAGTTATACAAACATCCTTCTCTTCCTCCTCCTCATTATTATAATATTTCCTGACATGAAAAGGAAAAAGATATATTAACAACATCTAGTAACTTAAATAATGCTTAACCATGCAACTGAGTCCTACACAGACCATACAGATCTAGAGGTCCTTATCACAGAGGTATCAACACACTGTACATACATATTAGTCAAGTGCTAGATTCACAAACTGCATGTTCTCTTCTGAGTTGCTACATCACAAGAATGTTTTTGCTGTTGTTTTTGTTGTACCCCAGGCTCATCTGAACATGAACCCTGTGTATTGTAGTCTGCAGCAGTCCAACACCCTTCTTTTGGGGAAGACGGATAAAGCTGTTACTATACCCAGCCAGTGGTGCCACCCAGTTACATTGGCGTCACCATACAAAGGTGCCCATCTCCACCACCACAAACTGTTATATAGGTGCCACAGATCCAGAGGTCCTTACCATAGAAGGGGCAATGTAGTAGTCAAATGCAGGCTTGACAAACTTGAAGTATTGTTTCAACACACCGTCCAGTTCTCTCCCTCGCTCTGCAATGTCCCGCTGCAATCGGCGAACCAGTCTTTCATCTGAATCAGTGTCAACAAATACCTTCATGTCTAGTAACTGTTGAAAGAAATTAGGTTATTATTATTATTATTATCACCATAATCATCATCATAGAATCCTGTGTTGCCCCATGAGGAGTGTAGGAGCCTGGGGCTAAGCAAGTTGGTCCTGACACTAATACGAGAGTGACCAGCCTCACTCATCCCTGAGTGGCATTACATAAGCAATAAACCCCAACCACCCCTTGGATATAAACCTGCACTGGCTCAATCTGATTGGAGTGCCTTAATTACCCACTAAACCACCAGGCACCATAATTTGGTTATATGGTTACCACCCAGTGAAGTAAATGGTTTCCTGGTGTACAAAGCTGGGAATAACGCCACTACTATTTTAATAACGATGGTGGTAACGCCATTACTTGTTTTAGCCAGTAGCAGAACTGAGAGCGCCGCTACTTTTTGGCCGTACTCACGCGTTACTGCCTCCTCACTACTCACACGACAAATACAGGTCCGGAGTCGGTGAGTACTGTACATACAGATATGCTGATGGTTTGGTTGTATTAATGACGAAAAATAATACTTTTGTCACTTCTGTCAATTAATGATGTTTGTTCTACATTACACCAATAATTTATTCATTATTATTTATTAGTTATGTGCAATAATTAGACAGGAATTTGCTAGTTAATTATCAATTGTTTAAATTAAGTAAAGATAAATAAGGATGTCTGCTAGATGTAGGCAAAGCTAACACACGCACGCACACACACACCTCTAACTATCCCCGTCTCTAACTGCCGCTCTCTCCCTCACTCTCTCAGACTAACTCTTACTCACTATGTTATTGTTTCGTAACAGTATGTTACTTACAGCTTAAAGTAATGGAAAAAACATTGCTGTTGTATAAATAGCCTTTAAAAGAAAGCCCCAGTTCATTTTTTCTTTCGTTTTTGTACATATATTAAATAGGTATCACTGAAAATATAAATCTATATACTGTAGTATGTATCAATGGTAGGCCACATTTTTTTGTCTTTAATTTACGTGTTACTTTCAGTAGGTATACTAGGTAACAATGTAAAGGAACGTGTGTTATATTATACAGTAAATAGCTTTTTCCTGTACCTTCGGCTCTAAGCTTTATTAAAGTGACACCGACATGTATATGATTTTTTTTTTTTTTGGAGAGGGTGGGGGAATGGAGTCTCGGACCATCACTTAGTGATGGCCAAGGTAGAGCTGCAAAGAAAGTGGTTGAGGAGGCGAAGGGGAAGACAGGAGGAAGCAGCTCCTGTGAGAAGAGTGGAGAAATTGCAAGATAGTGAGAAGAGGACAGAGTATAAGAGCATAGTGGAAGAAAGATTGGGAAGGTATGAGCTAGAGCAGATGGAAGGGGTGGAAGACGTATGTAAGATATTCACGGAAGAGATAAGCGCAGCGTGTGAGGCGGTTTGTGGAGTGAGGAGGAGATGCAAGGGTGTGCAAGGGACAGCATGGTGGAATGATGAGGTGAAACAAGCTGTGGAACAAAAGAAGAAGGCATATGGTGAATGGTTGGCGAGTAGAGGTAGGGAAGATGAGAGAGAGAAGAGAGAGGTATATGTGAGCAGGAGAAGGGAGGTTAAGAGACTGGTGAAGGAGAGTAAGAAGAAAGTGGATGATGATTTTGGGAGGAATCTGAGTGTGAAATGGAGGGAGAGTAAGAAATTGTTTTGGAAGGAGGTAAAGAAAGTAAGGCAGTGTGAAAGGGGAAATAGTAGGGGAGTGAAAGATAGGAATAATAGATTGTTGGTGGAGAAGAGAGAGAAATTGAGGAGATGGAAGGAGCACTTTGAGGATTTGTTAAATGTAGAGAGTGAGAGCAGTGTGAGTATAAGTGGTTGGGGAATGGCTGGGAGAAGAAGAGATGAGAGGAGGGAGGAAGAGATCAGTAGGTCGGAAGTAGTGGAAGCGATGAAGAAGATTAAGCTGGGAAAGGCCCCAGGAATTGATGGAGTGTGTGGTGAAATGCTTAGGTATGGGGGTGAGATTGTTGTGGAGTGGATATGGAAGTTGTGTAGATTGGCTTGGGAAGAGGGAAGGGTTCCAGAGGACTGGAAATCAGGTATAATTGTTCCTCTGTACAAAGGAAAAGGGGAGAGAGAAGTATGTGGTAACCATAGGGGTATTTGCCTTCTTAGTGTGACTGGTAAAATATATGGTAGAATACTCATTGATAGGGTTAGGCATATGACAGAGGAGCTAGTTGGAGAAGAACAAGGGGGATTTAGGAAGGGAAAAGGGTGTGTAGATCAGATATTTGTTCTAAGATGTTTAGTGGAGAAGTATCTAGAGAAGGGAAGGAAAGTGTACGCTGCCTTCATGGACTTGGAGAAAGCTTATGACAGAATAGATAGGAAAGGTATGTGGAAGGTATTAAGAATATATGGAGTGGAGGGGAAATTGTTGAGTGCTGTGAAGAGTATGTACGAGGGAGCTAGGGCTACTGTGCGAGTGGATGGTGAGCTGAGTGAGTTCTTTGATCTCAATGTGGGACTGAAACAGAGGTGTGTAATGTCTCCATGGCTGTTTAATATATATATGGATGGGGTTGTAAAGGAGGTACAAGGTAGGGCAGTAGATGTGGGGGTGGCCCTAATGAATGAGGGTGAGATTTGGAAGCTTCCGGTGTTGCTGTTTGCTGATGATACAGTATTGTTGAGTGAAGATGAATGGGAGTTGCAAGGTTTGGTGAATGAATTTGGGACAGTGTGTAGGAGGAGGAAGCTGAAAGTTAATGTAAACAAAAGTAAAGTTATGGTGTTTGAGAGGAATGAAGTCACAGAGTGTGCAATGAGGTTGGATGGTGAGGATATGGAGAATGTGAGTGCATTCAAGTACTTGGGTAGTGTGATGAGTAAGGATGGAACTTTGGGGGATGAAGTACGTGAAAGAGTACAGCAGGGAAGGAAGGTTGTTGGCACACTGAAAGCAGTGATGAGAAATAGGGAGGTGAGTATGGAAGTTAAGAAGTCACTGCTTGATGGTATTGTGATCCCTACCCTGACGTATGGAAGCGAGGCGTGGACCTTGCAAGAGGGGAACAAGTCAAGAGTGAGAGCAGTGGAAATGAGTTACTTGAGAGGAGCATGTGGAGTGACGTGGAGGGACAGGTTGACGAATGAAGAAGTGAAGGAACGTTGTGGGGTAGATGTGGATGTGGTTGAAAAGATTAGGAGAAATACACTGAGGTGGTTTGGACATGTGGAGAGGATGGAGAATGAAAGACTGACTAAGAGGGTGTATGTAGGTGAGGTGGAGGGAGGGAGAGGGAGGGGTAGACCGAGGATGAGGTGGAGGGATGGAGTTGAGAGGTATATGAGGGAGGGGAGGGTGATCTGGGGGGAGGGGAGTCAAATGGTGGGTGACAGAGTGACTTGGAGGCGTTTTGTCTGCGGCCACCCTTTGCGGGATTAGGGCGTCGGGCTATAGATAGATAGATAGATATACTGACATTACTGGTACACAACATAACCACTCAGACTGACTAATATTATCAAAACAGTATATACTGTATTGCTGTATCACAGATTTTTGTTAACCTTTCCTTCATGTACCTTTTTCTTATCCAACGTAGCGGAAGCGCCGCTACATTTCGTATCAAGTAGCGAAACCAGTAATGTAACTACTTTTTCGAGCTAGTAACGGGAATGGGAGTGCTGCCACTTTTTATTAGTAGTGTTCCCAGCATGGCTGGTGTACAGGAAACCATTTGGCTTGTCACTTAGTGTAGTCACCCATAGGCAGAAGGAAGAGGAAAGAATGAAGGAAAGAAAGACAGAAGAGGGAATGTAAAGTCACCCGTAGGCAGAAGGAAGAGAAAAGAATGAAGGAAAGAAAAACAGAAGAGGGAGGAAGGAAGGAAGAGAGGAACAGGCAGACACCCAGAGCAGCACTACATTATGTGAGTGGATGGTGAGTATTTTTGGTTGGTGGGGGCGCTCACCATCCACTCACTCAATGTAGAGATGCTCTTGGGTGCCTGCCCTTTCCCCTCTTCCTTCCTTCTTTCCATCCTTCCTCTTCTGTCTTTCATTTCTTCATTCTTTCCTCTTCCTTCTGCCTATGGGTGACTCTAAACTGAGTGACAAGCCACATGGTTTCCCGTACACCAGGAAACCATGTACTGTACTATGCTGGTTGGTAACCATATAACCAAATTATGGCACCTGGTGGTTTAGTGGGTAACTAAGGTGCTCAAATTGGATTGAGCCTGTGCAGGTTTATATCCAAGGGGTGGTTGGGGTTTATTGCTCATGTAATGCCACTCAGGGATGAGTGAGGCTGGTCACTCTCATCTTAAATGTCAGGACCAACTTGCCTAGCCCCGGGCTCCTATGCTCCTCTTGGGGCAATAGAGAATTGGATGATGAATGAATGAATGAATGAATGAATGTAGAGCCACAGTATTGTCTTTTTCTGCCACTAAGCTATGTGGAATAAGCTGAAAAAGGACAAAAATCTGGGCCAAGTTAAGATGAAAGAACTACATACCACCACACCCACCTTCAAAACATCCGGAGAGTAGAACGCCAAGATGCCTTCAAAGATTATCACATTGGCTCCATACATGGTTTTCTGAAAAAAAAAAAAAAATAATAATAATAATAAAATAAATAAATAATTAAATAAAAATAAATACATCAGCACCACCAACACCACCACCATCACTGCATTTATATCACCACCAGAATCATCATCTGCTCCATACACCTTATATCATCACCACCACCACCACCATCATCATCATCTGCTCCAAACATTGTTTTTTGAGTTACAATACAGCGTATGAACATTAAGTTATTGGAGCAGTATATAGCATCACCATTTGCTCCAAGCACTGTTTTCTAAGAGGCAGCTACAATATGGTGTAACTTTCATCACCACCACCACCACCACCACCTAAGGATGGAGTACAGTAGGATCTGAAAACAGAGATGTGGTAAAGCACAATACAGTGAGAAGTACAATTGGAATGCCAAGTAAAATAGGCCACACATTCATCCACTTATCATTCAAACTCCCCATTACCAGCCCAAGAATAACCTCCTGAAGTCTGTATAGTGCAATCCCAGTTAACCAGGAAGCTTGGGAAATTTACCTTCCTGGTTACTAATTTTTCCTGGGTATCAGATATATAGTCTTATACAGAAGGCTCTCGATCTTCAATTGATTTTGGGACCGAAAAACGATTGAAATGCGATTTATCAAAGTGCAAATTGATAAACTTATGGAAAATAAATGAATGGAACCGGCGTGTTGTCGACAAACCTACACAAACTTTTACGTATACACTTATAAGCTACCCATCCAAAATCATAACACAACCATATAAGTGTTAACATTTAGTACATACAATACTGTATTTACTTACTGTTAACAAGAAAAGCAAGAAATACTGGCTGCATTCACTTTAAAATAGAAAGAATGAAGTTTATGTGGTAAAGCGTTAGTTCTGGTTCCGAGACAATTCGCCGTCAAGTCAATTGCCCGTCAGACAAGTCGCCTTCAAAACATGAACGATTCCCCGTCAGGACAATTCGCACCCTGGATAATTCCCTGTCATTCTATAAACAGTGTAGTTATTATTAATTAATCAATACTTTAATACCTATATTTCAGGGGGATCCATCAAAGTCTATGTTCAATAGCGTAGGCTTTGGGTATTATTTATCTGTTGCACTTTTAGCCAATAATTAACTAGTTTCTTCCTTGCTGTAGTCGCCTTTGAATTATATTTTAGCATCACCCATAGCTGTCTTCATTAATGACAGCAAAATGCTCTGAAACCTTGGTTCCTAGGCAGTGGTTGAGTCACTGCTGCCTGCCACCACTGCCACCCTCGCTGCCATCACTCGTGTTTGCCCCAACCCCGCTTGAGTGAGCACCTGTTTCCTTGTCCTTGTCCCAATCACCATGGCCACAGCTGTTGATGCTTCCATTGTAACTTCGATGAAAGTGAGCAAAGAACAGGTACTGAAGTCACAAAAAAGATTTCAAATGTTTGAAAGAGGGCAAGCTTCACCAAGTGACGGAAGGTGGCATGACAGATGAACAGATGAGCATCAACTTGCACTCGCAACCTGGCCTGAGTGATCGAAGCACGGCTTTTGAAATCCAAGCACGAATTTTGGACGAGCGAGTGAGTCCGATCGAAGTACAAAATATCGAAGTAAGGTTAATCAAATATCGAGAGCCTTCTGTACTATACACAGGTTGTATCAGTGCAGTATATACCCCTTGTATCCAGGACCACACTAATAGATTCCATTTGATACATAACCTCACACTAAACAAACCCATAGACGTTAACACATGTGATGGCAGTGTCTTGCAGTAGTGCAAGATGCACACAGTAAGTCCATTTTGTTAAATACTGTATTTCATAAAACATGGGAAAATAAACTAAATTAATAAATCTTGAGCATTTATTGGTGAACTGATGATCTGGAAAGAAATGCTATACAGTGGCATTATCAACACTCCCTTGCTCACAGTTGTGAATATGGCCACTGCTCACCCATTTATTTCTCACCTGATTGCCTCACCCACCCCTCACTGGCCACTCAGCTGTTATGCACATAATACAATACATATGAATTGCAAGCACAGTAATTTTACCCAACAAAACAAACCTTCACTTCTAACAGCCACATTGAACTTCTCTGCCCGTGCAAATGCATTCTAAGATGATGTATAACTTCATATTAGAATGCATTTGCACTGGCAGACAAGATAAAATCTAGCTGATAGAAATGAAGGTTTGTTTTGTTGCATAAAACTACAGTGCTTGCAATTCCTGTGTACTTATTGTATAAACCACAAAACTGCTGAGTGGCAAGTGAGGGGTCGAGTGACAGCAGTCAGGTGAGAAATAAATGGGCGCACCACGGCAAGGAAGTTGCGATAATTCTATGGTATAACACATCTTCTGAAATCATCAGTTCACTAATGAATGCTCAAGATTTGTTTGTATAGTTAGTTTTCCATGTTTTTATGAATTAAATAATAATATTTAACAAAATGGGACTGCCAATGTACTGTAAGATGCTGGAAGCTTTTGGTGTAGAAGTGAGACCTGAGCAGTAAAGGAAGACGATATTCGCAGGCTCAAACGTACAGAAAAGATAATGATTAGGTGGATGTGCTGTGCGTCCTTGAGTGCAAGGTCTGGGGGGGGCTAGGTTTATGATGGAAGAGTTAAGAGATGGGATGGGACAGTAATGTATTGGTGTTATGATAAGGAGAGGTAGACTGAGATAGTTTGGGCATGTGAAATGGATGGGGGATGATAACTGGGTGCAGAAAGTGAGAAGTGTTAATGTTGGTGGAAGGGTTGTGAGAGGCAGACTGACAAAGACCTGGGACGAGGTCACTGAGTGTGACCTCAGGGTTACAGGTTGAAACAAGGATGCTGCCAGAGATCGGGCAGCATGGAGAGCTGCCATTAGGCTAGGTGACCACAGCCGATGCATGCAAGCACGTTGGAGCCTTCAAAAACGAAAACATGGTAATGTCCATAAGCGTACTGTCATTTAGATGGTCCTTGATGGTGTTGCTATTGTCTGGGATAAATTGTGGGACATCACTACAACAGAGTTTAAGGTTGCTGTGTGACATGTTGCTCAAAACCTTGACTGTTTTGGATGTTCTTATGATTTACACGTCCACTGCTGAGAGTCTCACTGACAGTACTGTATACATCTCTCAACTCTCTCCCATTCCCTGAAGAAGTAGACTGCATTAAAAGGGCAACTTCAGCCTGCAGTCCATCAGTTTCAGGTTTCAGATGAGCCTGTGCCACAACTACAAAAACCTTCTTACCACATCCATTCATATATACGGTATATATATACCGTATACAGTATATATATATATAAAACTATACAGCATGTATTTGCTGGTTCCTTGAAAGCAGTGATAAGAAGCAGGGAAGTGAGCATGGAAGTGAAAAAGTTACTACATGACAGTATTGTGATACCAACTCTAACGTACGGAAGTGAAGCTTGGACATTGTTGGAAGGACACAAGTCAAGAGTGAGAGCAGTGGAAATGAGTTATTTAAGAGGAGCCTGTGGAGTCACGTGGAGAGACAGGCTGACGAATGAGGATATAAAGGAGCGTTGTGGTGTGGATGTGGATGTGATAGGAAGCGTTATGAGGAACACACTGAGGTGGTTTGGCCATGTGGAGAGGATGGAGGGCGAATGACTGACGAAGAGAGTGTATGTGAGTGAGGTGGAGGGGGGAAGAGGGAGGGGGAGGCCAAGGATGAGATGGAGGGATGGGGTGGAGAGGTATATGAGAGAGGGGGGTGTGAGTTGGGAGCAGGGCAGTGAAATGGCGGGGGACAGGGCGACTTGGAGGCGATTTGTTTGTGGCCACCCCAAACGGGATTGAGGCGTCTGGCAATAGATAGATAGATAGCTTACCATCTTTGTTTCTTTGAATGTGTGACAAATCTGAATACCAGTAAGTCAACCTTCTTACCCTAACCAAAGTGTCTGTTTCTTCTGGATGTCTTACAAAGTTGTATACTGAAAATTCAACATTCATACCACAACCTCCCACAGACTTAAACCCCATAAAAACACACTGTATAACTCACCGTCTTGGTTTCTCTTGAGTGTGTGACAAAGTTGTATATTGGCACTTCCACCTTCTTGCCTTCCTTTAGCCGCACCAAAGTCTTTGCTACCAGTTCAAAATCAAAGGCATCAGGGTGGTCGAAGTTGTATTCATTCTTTGCTGCCTCTTCATGTTGCTTCTCTGAGAGTACCTGGACAGACAGACAAATAGAGATAGATAGAAAGTAGACAGACAGACAGACAGATAGACAAAGATACAGACATAATATACTGTAAATTTCTACTTTTCCAAAATAATTTTTTTATTACTTTTTTAAATGTAATATATTTAACTTTTAATCCTCATTTCTTATGCAAATGCCTCATTTCCAAAATCAATGGAATCATGTAAAAAAAAAAACAGAAAAACCCTGGCTTCCAAACTGCCACTCTCTCTTAACACGTACCTTATAGAAAGAATCAAGGGAGAGTAGTGTCACCCACGGTACATCAAGCTCTTCTATAATTTTCCGGGCAACGGTTGTCTTTCCTGAAGCACTGCCACCACACACCTTAGGAAAAAAATATATATATATATATCATCATTGTCTATCTATCTATCTATCTATTGCCAGACGCCATAATCCCGTAAGGGGTGGCCATTTGACTTTGAGTTATTTGTTTTACGGGGAGGGGCACTAACCCTCCACCAACCCACTTGTTGACACGTAGGGAGCACGTATGGTTTGGTTATGTGGTTACCACCCAGCGTTGTAAATGGTTTCTTGGCTTACAGGAAACCATTTGGCTTGTCACTCAATGTAAAGCCACCTGTAAAGGAAAGAAAAGCAATAAGAAGTGACAGGAAAGATGGGAGAAATAGGAAGAGAGGGAGGAGGGCAGGCACAGAAAAAGAATGATAACAGCTAAGGAAGTAGGCAGCACTATATCAAGTGAGTGGATGATGGTCACCATCACCTACCACAATCATCATTGTACACAACTTTAACCCTGTTTCCTTCCCCCCCCAAAAAAATAAAAAGGAAACACCATTATCATCAGCCCAAAGATATAAATAGCCAAATAGCCCATATCCTGTAAAAAGAAACAAAAAAAATAATATACATGGAGAAATCAAATAGTTTCATATGTAATACATAATAGCATTATGTGAATCTGACCATCAATCATCATCATCATCGCTATTCCATTTTTTGTACCAAGTCGATTTATACTCTCCATCATGCTTCCATACACCTGAGCCTTGGTCACCTAATGAGTAGCTCTGTCCACGCTGTTCAATCCTCTGGCTGCCTCCCTATCCAGTTCCTTATGCCTGAGGTCACAGTCTATGACCTGTGTAATCCCAGGGTCTTTTTTTGTCTCTTCTTGCCAATCCTATCCCAACATTCACACTTCTCACCTTCCACACCCAACTGTCATCCTCCACATATATCACTACCCTCATTAGGCCATGCACAATTTAAAAAAAATAATAATAACAGTTTAAAATAGAGGTTATTATAATCATCATCATCATTTCATAGATGCATGGTGTACCCCTTTCACAAAATAAAAATATTCCTTTACTAAAGAGAGGTGAGGAATTGGAAAATGTGAGTACGTTTAAGTATTTGGGTAGTGTGATGAGTAAGGATGGAGGTTTGGAGGGTGAAGTGCTTGAAAGGGTACAGCAGGGAAGAAAGGTTGCTGGTTCCTTGAAAGCCGTGATAAGAAACAGGGAAGTGAGCATGGAAGTGAAAAAGTTACTACATGACAGTATTGTGATACCAACTCTAACGTATGGAAGTGAAGCTTGGACGTTGTTGGAAGGACACAAGTCAAGAGTGAGAGCTTGGTGGAAATGAGTTATTTAAGAAGGGAGCATGTGGAGTCACATGGAGAGACAGGCTGATAAATGAGGATATAAAGAAGCATTGTGGTGTGGATGTGGAAGTGATAGGAAGCATTAGTAGGAATACACTGAGGTGGTTTGGCCGCGTGGAGAGGATGGAGGGTGAAAGACTGACAAAGAGAGTGTATGTGAGTGAGGTAGAGGGGGAGAGGGAGGGGAGGCCGAGGGGGATGAGATGGAGGGATGGGGTGGAGAGGTACCGTATATGAGGGAGGAGGGGTGTGTGAGTTGGGAGCGGGGCAGTGAAATGGCGGGGGACAGGGAGACGTGGAGGTGATTTGTTTGTGGCCACCCCGAATGGGATTGAGGCATCTGGCAATAGATAGATAGATACTAAAGAGAAAATTATTACATTTCATACATAATATATGTGTGACTCTAATCATCATCATAATCATCAGACCATTATGATGTCTCTGGCCTAAGAGATGGTGTGAAGCAGGATCCAGGAGAAGAGGCCTGACCCTACCCAAAGAAAAAAGAGAGGAGAAGAGGAGGATATGAGATGAAAAGAGAAGTTATCCTCACCTATAACAAATGGTTCGGCAGGCTGGCCCTGACAGTATTCGTATTACCAGGGGGTCGGCCAGCTGTGTAAATGAATAACGTCTGCGGCCCCTGCAAGGTGGCTCCCCTGATCCGCGACGGCTGAGACTGTGATGTTGTCCTCTGTGGGTCGGTTAGCACTACGCGGCGACCTTAAAGGCACCTGTGGACAGAGAGAGACAGATACAGACACTTATTGACTCTCACAGGCTCCTATGACTCCTCTCAGCTCCTATGGGTTAGACTCTAATGGTTATGGAGATTTCATTACATTTCTTTCTTAGTGATTTAAATTGCATATTAC
>NC_137055.1:201347-278847 GCF_032717465.1 Coenobita brevimanus
TTTGGATAGGGCTGGTAAAGAGAGCTGTATGATCATGAGAGTTAATAGAGACAGCATTAACACTCTTATAGTAGTATGACTCACTCTCAGCTGAATGCTATCGCCAAGCAGTACCTGGAATAGAATACTAGAGTTGCCCCTACCATGAGAGGGCCCGGGTACCATCTAGTGGTTGTAAAAGTAGCTGGACAAGTTTCTCGTCTTGGTAGGCGTCGCTACTTGGCTACTTTTGCTAGTGGCCGTATGACAGTGGAAGGACGAGGGTGTGTGTGTGTTGCTGTTGCATCATTCCCCTGAGGTAAGTGTTGGATATTTGCTGTTTTTAGCCATTAAGGTGACTACATTAGGACACAAGGATATCGCACTGACAGCCAGGAAGTATCATGGCCCAAAGAAATAATACCTATAAGGCTACTAGACGTAATTCTGATGAGACAAGGGGGATGTTAGTGTGAGGGAGATGAGGAGGCCTTGTAGTCCAGTGCTGCCGTTTTGTGGAAAATCGTCTGCTAATGTGGAAAAACAAATGAACGACGAGCATGGATGTGGGCAGGCGGACGTCATTCCACACTAATTGTTCACGTTATTTTGTAGGAATAAGGGGGATTTTGTCATGATTGGGAGGCAGTAACATGTATTGTTATTCAGACCCTTCACAGTTAAACCAACGAATATGTAGCGTTTGTCTATAATACTGTCATTTAAAACAAGGAAGAATACGTCGTTGAACAGTCTACCTCTACCCACCCGGCGATATCATTAAAAAAAATATATATATTATTATTTACAAGACACGTGCCAACCATTAGCAGTCCACACTTACTTTGTAATATTAAAGAAATACCGAAACAATGTTGTAAATCGTGTACAGTTGATATACTAGAAAACTTGGATGTGGATAAACTTACTTGTCTCTTGGCTGGTTATTAATCAACATTTGCTGACTTATTAACTCTCTTAATCATTTAACGTCCTTACACTTGAATCATAATAGGTCTGACATCATTAATTATACCCTCTCTTCCAGTATTCACAGTATACCAAATTTTATGGTAGTTATACCAACAATACATCCTCTGTCATCCTGGTTACTAAACGAGACCGTGTGCAATAATGACGTCACAACCAGTGTGCAATTCACGGCAACTCTGCCTTGTACCGCCTCAATGTTGGTGTCTCAGCACCAGTGAAATAGCAGTGTGAGTGTCGTCCTGTAGATTCTCGTGCCGATCAGACTGGTGGACTAGGTTTGCCTGCTCCCTTGTCCGTGTCCACCCAACAGTACAGTTTGGCACCTGAATGTAAACGAATCATTCAGATTTCAGAGGGACAGTGTGATGGAAAAAATATTGTATGTAAGTTATTTTGTCCTGAAGCACACACACACACACACACACACACACACACACACACACACACACACACACACACACACACACACACACACGTACACGTATATTGTGGTGTTGTTCCTTCATTTTACCAAGGCCGAGATAGTCGTCTTTTTGCAGCTTATTTCTCGTAGTTCAGTGAAAGAATTAAACTTACAGCTCTACATCATTTCCATACCACTTCTTCGTGACTAGCACCATTCTAGTGTTAACCCCTTGTCACAACACAAAATTTAAGAAAGAGATTGCAATTTTACGCCAAGTTAGAGTGAACAGGGTATAGTAGTGATGCTGCAACACACGTATATTTGTCCTCTTGTTTACAGGTCAGTCCACACGCAGTCCTTAGGTCACGTCTTCCATAGAGCAGGTAACACATGGACAGCCAGCGTAACTAAATGGCAGACCAGAGATGGAGTGAGAGGATGAGGCACACAGAGAACAAGATAGAGATGATACTCGCAGATCCACCGAGCTGGGACGGAACAAGCTAACAACCAAAGGATCGGAGTGGAGACAGGTGAGAGGGGTCCTTATCCTGCAGTGGTGTGTCACAGGCTGATGATGATAATGGTGATGATGATGATGCTGATGATTATAATACAGCTACTACTGGCGATAGCGGTGAGGATTTAACCTCTGTACGAACTAACAGAAATGGGATGAATATGATGATGATGATGATGATGATGATAACTGTGATGTTGAAACTCCTGTACCAGTTAACTAAGCTGGGATTATTGTGATGATGATGATTATGATGAAACTATATACTCGATGAAACAGCTGGGATGATGACAGTTATGATGATGATGATGATGATGATGATGATGATGATGATGATGATGATGATGATGATGATGATGATGATGATGATGATGACAATGATGATGATGATGATGATGATGATGATGATGATGATGATGACAATGATGATGATGATGATGATGATGATGTGACTCCCGTACAAATTCTACAATTTGATTAGAAGGAAGTGATGAATATGATGATAAAGGTGATGACTCTGATATAACATCTGTTCTACATCTTTTACAGTGTTGGGATGACAATAACATGCTGCTGACGATGATGATGATGATTAGGACGACGAGGAAGATGATGATGATGATTACGACAACGAAGATGAAGACGACAACGACGATGATGACGACGACGACGATGATCTTCAAGTCACTGGCTGAGTCACATCCTCCTTTCCTTTTCGTTTAACCTCAAATGTTTTGGTGACTGGGCATGTGTGTGTGTGTGTGTGTGTGTGTGTGTGTGCGCGCATGCGTGCGTGCGTGTGTGCGTGTGTGTGTGTGTGTGTGTGTGTGCTTGCTTATGTTCGTGTATGTATATCTTGGTTGATGATACCATAGTTATTCAAATGGCAGAATTATTTCCACACATTCATAGTTTTATTTCAAGGGTAAATATTAGGCCAAGAATATAGGACCTTTTACCTATACAATTACGAGACACTTACGCAATATTCTGAAAAGCTTATTACATCCCATAGACCACAGCACAGGGTTCCATAAGTCACTGATCACCGTCTCTTTATGTATCGTTAGGAAGTGGATGAATATGAGTGAAGTAATACATATATTTTGGTCTTTATTTAAAGGGAAGAATTAACCTCACATATTCTTTTTAATTTTAAGGATACAACACATGATTTTCTACATTTTATCACAGTAGCTCTAGGACCGGCCCTGACCGTCTGCTTCTCACTAACCATTTTCGGATGAGAGGTGTTGTACTCATATAGGCTTTAGAGATTATAGTGAAGCCAAGTTACGTTCTACCAGCCCCACACATTAAGTCACACACCATCACCCTCTCACACCACACCATACCATACCACCCTCCCACACCGAATCTCTCACACTACACGACAAGAAATCACACCCCCACACCACACAAAATCACCCTCCCACACCTTACCACACCACAAAAAATCATCCTCCCACATCACACCACACCACACCACACAAAACCACCCTCCCACACCACACCACACCTCACCACACAACCCTCCCAACACCACAGCACACAACCGCCCCCACCACACCACACCACACCACACAAAATCACCCTCCCACATCACACCACACATAACCACCCTCCCACACCACACCACACCTCACCACACAACCCTCCCCACACCACAGATCATAACCCCCCCCACCACACCACACCACACCACACCAAGGAGATTAACCTAAGGGGCCTGAAGCTCCCGCATCTAGTAATTCTGATATTGTTTCCAGGTAACTCCACACACACACACACACACACACACACCTCAGGTCACGTCTTTCACAGAAGAGATAACAGAAGGACAGCGAGCGTAACTGAATGGCAAGCCAGAGATGGAGTGAGAAGAAGAGGTGCACAGAGAACAAGATGGAGAGATCATATGATGCAGATCTACCGAGCAAGGACGGAACAGGCTAACAATCAATGGATCAGAGTGGAGAAAGGTGAGAGGGTCCTTATCATGCAGTGGTGTGTCACAGGCTGATGGTGATGATATTGATGGTGATAATGATGTTGATGCTGATGGTGGTGATGCTTTAACATCTCAACGTATGAGGTTACAGAATGCACAGTGAGGCTGCATAGCCAGGAAATGGAAGAATATGAGTGCATTTAAGTATTTATGTAATGTGATGAATAAGGATGGAAGATTAGAGGATGAAGTGACTGAAATGATGCGTCAGGGAAGGAGGGTTGCTTGTTCTCTAAAAAGCAGTGATTAGGAAGAGGGAACTGAAGATGAAAGTATGAAAAAAAAGGGCACTGCATGCTGTGATTCCCACTTTAAAGTATGGAAGTGAAGCTTGGATCTTGTTGAAAGGACGCAAGTCAAGAGTGAGAGCAGTGGAAATGAGCTACTTGAGAGGAGCATGTGGAGTTTCATAGAGACAGACAGACAAATGGGCAGATGAAGGAGCGTTGTGATGCTGATGTGGATGAGACTGAAAGCGTTAAGAGAAACACTTCGAGGTGGTTTGGCCATGTGGAGAGGATGGCGAATAAGAGAATGATTAGAAGAGTGCACATGAGTTAGCTGGAAGGATAGAGGGGGATGGGGAGACCGACGATGAGATGGAGGGAAAGAGTAGAAACATATGAGTGCGATACTTGAGCTAAATGGTAGAGGACAATACATCATGAAGGCGATTTGCTTGTGGCCACCCCTTACGGGATTAAGGCGTCTGGCTATAGATAAACAGATATAGATAAATAGGTAGGTGATGTTGATAATATGATGATGATGATGATAATGATGATGATGATGATGATGATGATGACGATGATGATGATGATGACAATGATGATAATGATGATGATGATGATGATGATGATGATGTGACTCCCGTACAAATTCTACAATTTGATTAGAAGGCAGTGATGAATATGATGATAAAGGTGATGACTCTGATATAACATCTGTTCTACATCTTTTACAGTGTTGGGATGACAATAACATGCTGCTGACGATGATGATGATGATTAGGACGACGAGGAAGATGATGATGATGATTACGACAACGAAGATGAAGACGACAACGACGATGATGACGACGACGACGATGATCTTCAAGTCACTGGCTGAGTCACATCCTCCTTTCCTTTTCGTTTAACCTCAAATGTTTTGGTGTGTGTGTGTGTGTGTGTGTGTGTGTGTGTGTGTGTGTGTGTGTGTGTGTGTGTGTGTGTGTGTGTGTGTGTGTGTGTGTGTGTGTGTGTGTGTGTGCTTGCTTATGTTCGTGTATGTATATCTTGGTTGATGATACCATAGTTATTCAAATGGCTGAATTATTTCCACACATTCATAGTTTTATTTCAAGGATAAACATTAGGCTAAGAATATCGGACCTTTTACCTATACAATTACGAGACACTTACGCAATATTCTGAAAAGCTTATTACATCCCATAGACCACAGCACAGGGTTCCATAAGTCACTGATCACCGTCTCTTTATGTATCGTTAGGAAGTGGATGAATATGAGTGAAGTAATACATATATTTTGGTCTTTATTTAAAGGGAAGAATTAACCTCACATATTCTTTTTAATTTTAAGGATACAACACATGATTTTCTACATTTTATCACAGTAGCTCTAGGACCGGCCCTGACCGTCTGCTTCTCACTAACCATTTTCGGGTGAGAGGTGTTGTACTCATATAGGCTTTAGAGATTATAGTGAAGCCAAGTTACGTTCTACCAGCCCCACACATTAAGTCACACACCATCACCCTCTCACACCACACCATACCATACCACCCTCCCACACCGTATCACACCACACCATACCAGTCTCTCACACTACACGACACGAAATCACACTCCCACACCACACCACACCACACCACACCACACCACACCACACCACACCAAATTATCCTCACTACACCACAACACACATAACCACCCTCACACACCACACCACACAAACCAACCAACCCACACCACACCACACCAAACACCCTCCCACACCACACCACACCACACCACACCACACCACTCCCCCCCACACCACACCACACAACTCCCCCACCACACCACACCACACCACACCACACAAAATTATCCTCCCACACCACACCACACACAACCACCCACCCACACCACACCACACCTCACCAAACAACCCAACCCACACCACACCACACAACTCCCCCCCACCACACCACACCACACAACACCACACAACTACCCCTCACCACACCTCACCACACCACACCACACCTCACCACACCACACCACACCACACCACACAACTCCCCACCACCACACCACACCACACCACACCACACAACACATAACCACCATACCACAACACACCTCACCTCACCAAACAACCCTCCTCCCACACCACACCACACAACTCCCCCCACCACACCACACTACACCACACCACACCACACCACACCACACAACTCCCCCCCACCATACCACACCACACCACAGAACTCCCCCCCACCACACCACACCACACCACACCACACCACACCACACAACTCCCCACCACCACACCACACCACACCACACCAAGGAGATTAACCTAAGGGACCTGAAGCTCCCGCATCTAGTAATGCTGAGCTTGTTTCCAGGTAACTCCACACACACACACCTCAGGTCACGTCTTTCACAGAAGAGATAACAGAAGGAGAGCGAGCGTAACTTGAATGGCAAGCCAGAGATGGAGTGAGAAGAAGAGGTGCACAGAGAACAAGATGGAGAGATCATATGATGCAGATCTACCGAGCAAGGACGGAACAAGCTAACAATCAATGGATCAGAGTGGAGAAAGGTGAGAGGGTCCTTATCATGCAGTGGTGTGTCACAGGCTGATGGTGATGATATTGATGGTGATAATGATGTTGATGCTGATGGTGGTGATGCTTTAACATCTCAACGTATGAGGTTACAGAATGCACAGTGAGGCTGCATAGCCAGGAAATGGAAGAATATGAGTGCATTTAAGTATTTATGTAATGTGATGAATAAGGATGGAAGATTAGAGGATGAAGTGACTGGAATGATACGTCAGGGAAGGAGGGTTGCTTGTTCTCTAAAAAGCAGTGATTAGGAAGAGGGAACTGAGGATGAAAGTATGAAAAAAAAAAGGGCACTGCATGCTGTGATTCCCACTTTAAAGTATGGAAGTGAAGCTTGGATCTTGTTGGAAGGACACAAGTCAAGAGTGAGAGCAGTGGAAATGAGCTGCTTGAGAGGAGCATGTGGAGTTTCATAGAGAGACAGACAGACAAATGGGCAGGTGAAGGAGCGTTGTGATGCTGATGTGGATGAGACTGAAAGCGTTAAGAGAAACACTTCGAGATGGTTTGGCCATGTGGAGAGGATGGCGAATAAGAAAATGACTAGAAGAGTGCACATGAGTTAGCTGGAAGGGTAGAGGGGGAGGGGGAGACCGATGATGAGATGGAGGGAAAGAGTAGAAACATATGAGTGGGATACTTGAGCTAAATGGTAGAGGACAGTACATCATGGAGGCGATTTGCTTGTGGCCACCCCTTACGGGATTAAGGCGTTTGGCTATAGATAAATAGGTAGGTGATGATGATAATATGATGATGATGATGATGATGAGGAGGAGGAGAATGGTAATGATAATGAGAATGACGGTGTAAATAATGATGATGATGATGATGATGGTGGTAATGAGGACGACAACTACGATGATGATGATGATGATGATGATGATATTGATGATGATTTTTGTCGGCAGGTGGAAGGACGAAACAGCAGGAACTCTACCATCGGTCCAAGCATCCACGATTCCACATCCACCCATCCATCCATCCATCCATCCATCCATCCATCTCGCTTGATGTTAAAAGCTAAGTCTATTTAACTTAAGTAGTACCAATTGCTTCTTCATAAGCTTTCCAGCTGTCTGAACAGATCTGCAGTAGTTTTAAAAACTTCTAAAATAACTCGGTTCTGGTGTTCAGTTTAGTACTTTTATTTTCCTTTCGTCAGAACTGGTGGGGCAACTTTTGAGAAAAGTCCCTCAAGTAACTCCTATTATTTTTTTTTACTAGGTTTCTAATGATGTCCATAGATCCGTTGTGGCTTTAATAGTTTCCTAGACAACACAGTCTTGGCGCTGTTCTCTGCCACCCTATTATACCATGTCATATAGTGTTCTCGCTCGCTTGCTCTGTACGCTCGCTCGCTTGAACAATAAATCACTGAAGAAAAGGTGGTATAAAGCCCCCTAAGCCGCCACAGTATTATAACCCTCGGTATGCAGTCCGTTCCCTGTGGCCTTGTAACTCTATGTACCCGAAGCGCTTACAAAATAACTTGAAATAATTTTCCTTTCGTAACTATACTCGTTTCACTTTAACTTGGCCTGAGTTGTTGTTGTTGTTCTTGTTACATCTTAGGCTCCTCTGGATGTGAACCCAGTGCTATGTTGAAGGATTGTCTGTGTTGTGGTGGTGTGGTGCAGGAAGTGAGTGGGTGTGCTGTGGTGTGGGGGTGCCACTTTGCAGTATGAGCACAGGGGATTGTATGTGTGTTATATTTTGTGTTAGTATTGTAGCAGGGAAGGTTGGTGTACTCGTGTCTCTGGGTTCGGTAGTGTCTGAAGGGTGTATGGCTGGTGGTGGCACATGAAGGATGCTGTTTGGTAGAAAGTTTTGGCTGGCTGGGGTGTCTGTGTGTTTATGTATGTGTTTGGTATAGAAAGTTTTGGCTGGCTGGGGTGTCTGTGTGTTTATGTATGTGTTTGGTATAGAAAGTTTTGGCTGGCTGGGGTGTCTGTGTGTTTATGTATGTGTTTGGTATAGAAAGTTTTGGCTGGCTGGGGTGTCTGTGTGTTTATGTATGGGTTTGGTATAGAAAGTTTTGGCTGGCTGGGGTGTCTATGTGTTTATGTATGTGTCTGGGAAGTGTAGAGTTGGGTGGAGGAGGGGATATGTTGCAAAGATAATCTGTGTAGTGTTGGGCGGTTGTTCGATTTTGTTTCTTTGTGGAGAGGATGATGCAACATAAGGTTACAAGGGTGGGACGGATCTTGAGCTGAAGTGATGAACTGTGTGCCTCTCATATTCACTTGGTCTCTGACTGAAATTAGTTATGTTTCTTGGTGTAGGCTGTCAGTACTTGTGGTCTTAGTGTCTTCTGCTATCAAGGTATTGTTTTCTGTTCTTTAAAGCTTCTTCGTGTTTGTGTTGGGTAAGATTAGGGCTCAGCTTGTGCGACAGTAATTCACGGTTGTTTTAATGTATTACTTATAAGTGGAGGATGGAGTTGGGATGTATATGAGAGAGGGTGTGAATTAGGGGGAGTGATGCATAATGACGGGGGACAGGGTGGCATAGAGGCGACTTGTTTGTGGCCACCTCTTACGGGATTAAGTCGTCTGGCTATAGATAGATGGATAGACAGATAGCTTATAGTTTCCATACGGTTTGCCGAGTAGTAGCGATAGTTATCACTAGAATATGATGCTAGTCACGAATGAGTGCTGTGGAAAGGATGCAGGGCTGTAGTATTGGCTGTTTCTGCTACTGATCTGCGTGACATTCTGGTATGCTTTAAATGAAACTCTGTGCCAAGTTAAAGTGAAAGGCGTGTATGTTTGTGTAGGAGGAACAAGAGACAAGGAGGTATTCTGTGGCCTGTTTTCTTTGTGCTTCCTACAAGACACAGTAATAGTTATGACGGGGCATTGATGGCAAGCGGCCTCTCATTATACAAGGTGGTCCATATATTACGCCACCCAGTTCTTGTGTGTTGCGGGCACGGCTCAGTGAACATTACCAGTGTCTATCCTGCATCATTATCTACTTCCCACAACCCTCTTCAGGCTTAGCTTTATAATATAGGCTTTAATTTAGGTCCATTGATTGCATGGTGGAGAATTCCCATAACCTTTTTTATGCTTAGCTGTATATCATTGTATTGTATAATCTTTTATGTCCACTGATCACACGGCTGAGTAGTAATTTGGTGAAGCAATCAGAATGTCTTAGCTCATCACAAAAGCCGTCCCCACAACACACAAGACTGCAGAGCGCAATATACTTATCACCTATATTAAGTCAAAGCCACAGTTAAAAAGGTAATGAAACAAGACAGAAAATTTAAGTTTTCATTATTAATACTTCAGTATAGAATACATTAACAGAGACAGCAATATAAAATATGCATTCAAAAGTAGCATTTGTCCACAGAACATCCTGGAGGGGAGCGACCCGACTTGCAAGGCAGATCACACCATCACCACCAGGCTTCTCTCGGCAGGTCAGGGCAGATCACCAGCAGCAGCAGCAAGTAATCTCACGGCTGGGGAAGACACGACACCCTGCCGCCGCCGCCGCCGCCGCCGCCGCCGCCACCACCACCACCACCACCACCACCACCACCACCAGGCATCTCAGAGTAGGGGAAGACACCACACCACCGTCAGGCTTCTCACGGCAGGGCAGACCAAACTTCAGCAGGGTATGACCAGTGTGGCAAGGAAGCAGCGTCAAGGCAGCAGACTCCAGCACGACCTGTGGACCAGATGTGTATTAGTTCAAATCAGTGTTAGCTTTAGTTATTTAATCTTACATTGCAGAAACTTCATCTTGGCACTATTCCTTGTAGCACCTTTTTCTTAAGATTATTTCTACGTATGTTATTAGTGTATCTTAATGTGTAATATGCAAAACAGGCAAGAAAGAGGTGCTAGGGAGTCTCAGACAACGGGAATATGTACCTTATATCCACACTAAACCAAGTGAATAAGTCTAACATTTAGGGACCCAAGGCTAGAAGAGCTTAGTTATAGTGATGTATTTTATATCAGGAAAGAGGTAAATTATGCTAGTCTTCACTCAGTTCAAGTCTCTGAAGCCTATGTGAGCCTCAGTTGTTAGGTACAGATCTGAGTCTATTAATTACTTAGTGAAAACGTGAGCCATAATTCAACATGTAATTATTAAGTCATTACATTCAGATGTACGAGTAATTGTAACCAATAAAATTTATGTTACGAGTTCTGAGTATGTTATTGACCCCCATGTACGACAAAATGGTGTCTTTGAATACCTGACTTTCTGGATGTATCGAAAAAAGGTCAGATTGGCTAGATTTTACGAAAACACGAAAAGTTATAGATTTATCAATAATAATCAAAAGGACTAACTGTACTAAAGTCAAGACAAAGTTGGACTGATAGAATATACGGGGCACAACTGATGGGTCTCGGAAAAATAAAACACCCCAAAATAAATCCTGGGACACTGTATAATACCATAAGAACACTACCTGCCTCGATAGAGAGGAGCCAGACCAGAGTGACAGGCCAAGTAATCTGGTCTACGTCAGACAAAGAACTAAGCTGCCAGGCCAGCTGTTTCACTGTCATAACCTCTGAACCGACATGTCATCGCCACCCTTACCCACACACACACACACACACAGCTGCATCTTTAGCTATGGTCGACACTGCTTCGGATATCATGTGTCGTATGATGACGATGATGAAGGGAGACCCAAATATTTTTTGTTCCCCCCAAAATTTCCGACTCAACCGTTTTCTATGATTAATAAAGGGGTAACTAGGGTAAATTTATTGTTTTTAAAAGCCTCTCCTCGGGTTCCTACGCTACTGAGGGTGCAATGAATGTTACTCTGTGGTGTATTCCATTTATTAGATTGCAATAAAATCAATTACACACTCGTAGACTTCGTTTTAATCACCCCTTGTTGCTGTTGCTCCTACTGTTCTTGTGGTCGTAGGTTGGTCTGTACGTGATCCCAGTGGACTGCAGGCTGAATTTTCCCTTTCCTGAAGTCCACCGTCCTCCTGTAGGGAGATAGGGGGCGTTTAAGGATGGTTATGTGACCTGGCAGCTGCACCGCCTGTTGTGGTGTGCTGGGGTGTGTTGTGATGCATGTATTGTGTGTGTGGTGATATGGTGTGCTGTGCTGGGACAAAAACTACCCATTAAATAAATATAAACAGTAAAAAATACGTCAATTATTGATCCAACCTTCCGTTGTACGTCTGGCAAACCAATCTTTCAGGCACTTGATCGTACAGCATACATAACGCAATAACTTTACCAAATTATCAAAATCCCTCTAAAAACATTAATTTATCGCTAGTGTATTACCTTATAGTGGAAAATCAGGTGGAATTACAAGCAAATTAAGGAGAATAGACTGGAAAATCCTCCGAGTTGGGGTCAGAGTGGAGTCGGGGCGAGTGTGGCAGCGAGAAAGACATCAGTTGCAGCCAGACCTCCGTGGTGTGAGGTCTGGCGTGCAGCTCTACTCTGCCAAATTCACTGGCTCTATCTGTTTCGCTGTCTCTGTCTCTATCTCTATCGCTGTCTATCTCCATTTCTATCTCTGTCTGTCTCTCATACACGCACACAAACACAGTTTTACACCATACCATCGTCATTTACACCATTGACATAATTATATACTGTATCATTCTTTAACATATGCACCTCCCAACCTCTCTCTCTCTCTCACACACACACACACACACACACACACACACACACACACACACACACACACTATACCTCCATCCATTGATTGAGAGAGTATGCATGACGAGAACAAGGCCCTCCAAACAGGCTACTTCTCCCCCACTGGATGTGTTCCTGGAGCGCATACCTCCCTGGGTGATGAGAGTGGTGGTGTTGCTGGTTGTGTTGTGGTTCAGGCCCTGGTGCTGTTGGGGATAAAGATCATGTTGTGAAATTCCATCGACACAGTATAAACATAACACATCTATACCATGACTTAACACACACACACACACACACACACACACACACACACACACAACCCCCACACACTCACCAAGCACCCACAAACACCCTCACTGTTAGACCACTTTCACTCACTCTGCTTAATAAAATACCCTGATGTTGACTAGAATAGGAGCTGTCCCGACCATGACAGGGTTAATGGTACCAGTATTAACACTATCAGGCTCCTAGGACTCTATCTAAGCTCTAGAAAATAGTCTGAGTTAGCTAGAATAAAGGAAAGAAGGCCCAGCACAATAGGAATGCTTGTATGAAATATCTAAGACAGTACTATCTCCCTAAAAATGTTTCAAAATAATCTATATATTAAAATCACACCTTATGACAGTACGGGAAGAAATATGCTCTAGAAGAATGCTCTAGAAGTATGCACTAGAAATATGCTCTTATGGCCTAGTTTTATACAGAGTTAGGAATGGAGATCAAGAGAGTAAAACAGTACCAAGATAACGATCCAAATATGAGGCTTCGAAGAATAAGGTGAAACGAAGCTTATTAACTTTATCTGTTTAACTTAGTATCAGTAATTTGGTAGGGCATATTCAACAGCAAATAATATAGAAAGAAGAATCATGAGCTTGGGAATTAACATACGTATGGAAAAGTGTACAGGATGGAGTTCGACTCGTAACACTGGTTTCAAGGCAATATATGATCCCATTATTTAACCTAGGATATGATTTGCACGAGATCTAAGTCAGCTGTATTAATTCTACGAAAAAATATAGGAATATAGCACTAGAAGTAGTAATAATAGCATAAACTGACCTTAAAATGGCGGAAAACAAGCGGGGGTGGTGCTGGGGAGGCGGGTGTGGTTCTGGTGGCGATGCGGTGAACTAACCAAGCTGATGACGTTATGGCGGCGACCACTGCCTCTCATTTGAACCCCAGACGCCACACAGGACGGACCTCCTGGCTCCACCTGCCCAGCTGATGACTTTGGCGATTTTTCCTCTCCATTTCAGGTCTGTTAAGGGAATTTAAAAGTGTATTATTTCAAGCGTGACTTATTTTCCAAGTTTTTGGTGGCTTTCGGCGGAAAAGAAGCTCGAATTTAATTTATATTATTTTTTTTTAAAGAAATAGCCAAATATTCTTAGGAATTTTACCGGTCTTTGCAATATGTCTGCCAGTGAGGTGAAGGAAGCCGGCAGACTGTATTTTCAACTTAGTGAAATATCAATGCTGCCAACACCAAGACTCTTGTCCTCATTACTGCCTGCTGTCTACCTAATTCATTTTTAGTATATATAGTTTTACAGTAAGAATTTTTCCTACTCTACCACAAACAGTAAGACTGGCAATAGGCCACGTATGTTGGTGCCTGATCGTGACTAAATCCTCCCGTTAACCCCAGTGAACCGATGACGAATTATCCGATTTTATTCCTCGCATCTGAAGACAACCGCATTTACCTTATTTTTACGAATTAAAAGAATTATGGGTATTTTTCTGTAACTAGGGATAGGTTTTCAAAATGTGGGGATTATTTTTTCGAACTGGAGAGGTTAGACACAGCCTTCATTAATCCTTTAACTACGAGAGATCCCTTAAGCTGAATAAAATCGTCTGGTGTTGCCTGATAGCAGACTGGAAGGGTTTATTACAGGATCAATTTCTGCAACTGATGTGCCTTCAAGAATGCAATTAACTCCTTCAATATAGCGTATTTTGCGTATTATTCTCGCTATTTAAATCAGCTTAGAGAATTTTTGACCTAAAGGGGTCTGATACAGCCTTAACCCCTTCACTATTACAAGTCCTATGTTCAATAAAATCGTCTGAAGCCAGCATGCTCCAAACAAAAAAGATTGTCATAGAACTGAAGAGGTTAAAACTGATTTCGGATTTTTTGTCGTTTATTACAGTCGGGGTATTTTCATTTTTTCTTTCACTAGGGGTAGGATTTACCCCTGTTTCGAATGATTTAGATTAATTTCCACCACAAGTGATGCCTAACCCCTATTTGGGGTTGAAGTCAAATACGAAATAAAATCCTTGAAATCGACCGAGATGTTTTTTTTTTTTTCATTTTTTTTCACTAGGGGCAGAATTTACCCATATTTCGAATTTTTCTGAGGCTAATTCTCGCCTATTTCTTTCTTTATTAAATTAACCTAACGTAACCTAACCTGACCTAACGTAATCAAACTTAACCCCTAACCTAAGACACATTTGCGAAGGATATGTCATAGAGAAGACCCCCTCCCTCTTCTAATTTGAGGAGTTTGTCATAGGAAAGGCTGGAATACCCGACGGGCTTGACTGTAATAATTGGCAATAATACCCTGATTTCTGGGTCGTTTTTATATCAGTTCTCTCATTAATCTGGTCCACAATATCGTTCTTTTACTTC
Source organism: Coenobita brevimanus (assembly GCF_032717465.1). Classification (NCBI taxonomy): domain Eukaryota; kingdom Metazoa; phylum Arthropoda; class Malacostraca; order Decapoda; family Coenobitidae; genus Coenobita; species Coenobita brevimanus. Next base: position 216,431 of record NC_137055.1, read on the forward strand.
CTCTGTCACCAAGCTCAGTGGCAGAAATAGAAAATGCTATGGCTAAATAAGTCTCAGTAATATAAATGACATATTCGTATTTCGCCTCAATCTTCGTCTCCACAAATTAGCTAAACTCTGCATTTTTTTCCAGGCTCTACTTCGCTCGCTGGCACAATGTTCAGCAGCAGTGAGGAGTGAATGTCAAGCAAGAATTAACACCTTCACTACGAGAGATGCATGTATGAACCATGAAGTTACCCGTCCTGCAGCCCACCATCCTTTTGGTACCATCAGTGCCACCACATGGTGTCCCTCTCCAGCACCAAAATGGATGGATGGAGGCTGCTTTTAATCCCTTCTGTTGGACACCCTTCTTGATCTGAATAAATCCGTCAGAGGCAGCCAGAATACAATTATACAGGCGTCATCGTACTGAAGGATCAACACAGCAGCTTCAGCAACAGGTATATGCAATAATTTTTTTAATTTGCTAATATTATTGAGTATAAATTTGCGATGATCGTTGTTGCAAATGTACATCTCTGATATGAACAACCTTGTGTAAACTCAACGCGCTAATTAATCCTTTAATTGCATTAATTTCAAATCTTAACATGTACTAATCTTTTATACTTATATGGCCTAATCTTTTCCCCACAGGTTGCCTCGCTGGTGTGTAGTGATGGTAGGGTGGAGGGCAGGCTGGGGTGGGGGTGGGGGGTAGCCAGGAGCAGGGAGGGTCATGGGGCAAGCTTAGGTGGGTTAGGCAGCAGAGTTATGGTCAACTAGGTTGGCTTTCTAGGCCGGGTAAAGTTAGGCGTGGTAGTCTTAGGTCATCTATTAGCTTACTTCGTTGATGTTGGTTGTATGGTTGTCCGGCCGGACATGTCTGTGGTTGTCGTTGTTGGTTGCTGGACACGAGTTTTTGTCTGAGCGGCGATACACCACCAACGGAGGAGCGACAGCATCAGCAGCAGCAGCATCGTCGTTGTCCTCGTCGTCATCAGTAACAGCAGCAGCAGCAGCAGTAACTTCAGCGATGAGACAGGTAACTGGATGATCCTGAAATGGAATTGAAATTAGCCAAATGTAACACATGACAGAAAATTCAATTTTGAATAATGGTTGAATATTAATCTTGAAGAGTAAAGACCTAAACACCTAATGTACATATGTTTTTTCCTAAACCTGTATATGTGGCCTTACTTTGATATAAGACAGCACTAAAAGCAGATTAGGTTTTGATAATTGTTTTTTTGACAGGCGAGCACAGAAGAGCGGAGATGCATCATCGACCACGCAGCTTCCCTGAACCCGATGTGCTGAGAGGGAGCGAGGACGGGAGAAGGGGTGATGGAGCAGGACGGACGAGCGAGGGAGCGAGGACGGATGGAGGAGCGAGGACGGGCGAGGGGGCGAGGACGGACGGGCAGAGGAGCGAGGGGGCGAGGAGATAAGACCCACGAGGGAGCGAGCTACTACATCAACGGGATGCTGGTGTGTAAGCTGTTGGCAACCTTTCCCTTGTGACCGTATTCTCGTTAGCTCAGTAGGATATCTCTAGTCCGTTTACCCTAACCTGACAAATATCCATAATCTCTTCATGCTCAGTGGATAGCAAAGTGTAATCAGACTGGAGACTTTGACTAATAATCAAGGGGAGGCGGTGGCTCAATCGGTAGAGAGGTGGCCTGCAGTCCTACCGGACCCAGGTTCAAATCCCTGCTGGGGCAGGGAACAGCTTAAGGATCTGAATTTCATAAAATCAGACTTTACAGATCTACCAGAAGACCCGCCGACATGTCGAAAAAATACCCCGGCTAATACCAATACACCAGTCCTGTATGAGACAGCCCAACTATGTATTCAATATGAACGATGGGTGTTAGCGTCGAAGTGGTGACATGTAGAGGTGTATGGCATGTAGGAGGACTACTGGGCCTTGAGAGCAGGCTGTGAAGCCTATGCCCAGAATCGGACACATAAAAAAAAAAAATCCTACCTTTTAGCGTAAGTCCATCGAATTTCATGTAGCCAGGACATACGTAATGAAATAGTTAATATATTACACATACCAGTAAAGGTGTGAGTGGTAAAGGCAGGTGAAAACAGGCTATAGCATCACGTTACTTGTAGATGCTAAATGTTACTCTTTTACTTAACTTAGGCATTGTGTAGATACTGGACAAAATGTATAGGAAGATGGCACAATTATGCAAAACAAATCGTGAAGGAAGAGGTATTAAAGAAATCTAATCTCATGGGAACGTCACTATGCTATCACTAACATATACTGAATTAAGACAACTGATGGAGAATTATAACTGAGAACTGTTGCTGTGACTATGTTAATCTTACAGACTGATGCAGACGACGAGCCTACGACGAGCCTACGACGAGGGGCGCAACCTGTGGCGTCGACGTGGGGGTGTTGTGTCGGCGTGGAGGTCGTTGTGTCGGCGTGGAGGTCGTTGTGTCGGCGTGGAGGTCGTTGTGTCGGCGTGGAGGTCGTTGTGTCGGCGTGAAGGTCGTTGGGTCGGCGTTAGGGCTGGGTCGTCGTTGGGGCCTACTGTGTCGGCGTTGCGTGCGGCGTCAGCGTGGGACTGCAGCGTCGAAGTGGAGCTGCAGTGCTGGTGTGCAAGTGCAACAAATACGTCAACAGCAGCTGCAATGGTAAGAAATAATTTAAGTTTTCAGTCTTGTGCTAAAGTTTGTTCATAAGATTGCTAGCTTGTACCTTCAACTTGACACAGCTACCAAACACTAAGCAAACCAGAGAGAATAATTGTGAAAATACTACTAAACAAAATTAAACAATTCACGTCTTTGGGGATGTAACATGCTATCAAAAGTTCTATCTGTCTGCACATGCGTAAGTTAAAGACCACATATCTTTTTCCAGCATTTAACCTTTAAAAGTGCATTGCGTAATACTGTAAAGAACATTCCCATAAAATAACTGATCATAAAACTTAGAAGAAATGATGCAGCAGTGTTCATGTTCCACAGGGATGCAGACGGCGTACCTACCACGTTGGGGAAGAGGCGGAAGCCGTGATGTGGGCGGAAGCTGCGGCGTGGGCAGTTGTCGTCGTCATGGGCGGAAGCTGTGTGGCCGGCGGAAGGTTCGGATGCTGCAGTGGTAAGATAAATTTGCTGTATGATAAATCTGCTTATACTTGCTGACCTTAAACTTTTAAAATATCTGCATGTGTAACTAAAACATCCTTGTGCATACAAACACCTTAAGAGAACTGCTGCTGAGACTACGTTCACCTTGCAGGGGGTGAGGAGCTGCCGAGACAGAGCTGTGATGTCGCCAGGATTAGATGAGGGCGGGAGATGAAGCGTCAGCGTGGGGAACTGTGGAAGCTGTAAATGGTAAGATGTGTTTTAGTGTTATCTGACTCTAATTACATGTCTTGGTCAGTTAAATATCTGCACGACAAGGTGGCTAGGTGGCATACACTATGTTACAGGTGGCACATACAAGTATACAGCGCAAGGTAAGTGAAGCTAAGCAGGTTATGGGTGGTACACATGGTACACAAGATATACAGGCTGGCAAGTAAGCACAGGGCTAACACAAGTATAACAGCAAGTGTTGTTGGCTAGGTACAGGGTATACAGCAAGCACACCCACACAAGTAGCAACATAAAGCGCAAGCATAAGCTACCACATACACTAAGACATAATAGTGGCGTTACTAACATAAGCAACAAGGTGATAAGATACAGCATGTATAATAGTGGTTAATATATTTTAGTTACAAGGCGCACAATACATATGATAAGGTGGGATATGGCGAACAGGTAGGAAGCACACATAATAGGTGAAGTTAAGTGGCAGCAGGTAATATAAGGTAGAAGTAAGCAAAAAGGCTACCGTGTCACATAGCGTACATAAGATATAATAGGAAGCACTGACACTTACACGCTACAGTATAAGTAAGTGGCTATCAACACACACCAGCATATAGGTACACGCTAATAGTGGGTGGTGACACAATAGCGTAACAACATAGGTAGGTTATAATGCAACAGGCGCGATCAGTGGCGCAGAGCATAATATACGATGAAGTTAGCACAGGTTGTTACCATGCATAAGTATGGCAACAGGTACTAGGTAGGTAGGTAACAGTTCAAGGTATACAAGTGGCGGCAGGTAGGTAGGTATGCAAGGTGGGTGGGTTGAATACCAACATACAGGTATGGTAAAATACTAAGCTGTTACCAAGGGTCGTACAGAAGTGCAATACCAACACACAGCATGGGCACAAGGCCATGAGCTAACAGCATATATAAGAGCATGCAAGGTGGCTATCAATTATTGCACACATATAAGAGCAGGTAGGTTAAAAGCACACATAGGTGTACACAGCGGCACATAATACAAGAATGCGCACAAGGCAAGCACACCACATACATATAGGAATAGGTGCGGTTACAAGGCAGTAACAGGCCACCAAGCACAACACGACGCGCACACATGCACACATATGGCTAACAAAACACATACACATACCACAGTGGGTGGGTGGGTGGGTGGCGGCACACAAGGCACAGCAGTAACATAGGTGGGCAAGGGTGGGCGGTCACCAACACAAGTATAAGAATACATATGGTAGGTTACAAGCATTGCTGTAGCGGCAGCATACATAGGTGGCGGCGCATGTTACCAACAGGTGGCGGCAGGTAGGTAGATAGGTGGGCTGGGTGGGTGGGTGGCGGCAGGTATTACAGGTTATTGGGTGGCGGCGGCTTACCACCCATAGGTACAGGTGGGTTACAGCAAGCGGCGAAGCACGCTGAAGGCATAGGTAGGTAGGTGGCTAAGTGGCGCATGGCTACAGCCACAGGTTAGTACAGGTGGCTAGTGGCTATCGTGGCGGCAGGTGGAGGCATAGGTTAAGAGCAAAACAGAGCAGAAATGGCGTGAAGGTGGCGGCAGGTAGGTTAGGTAGCTATTGGGTGGCGTTACAAGGGGCGGGTTACACACAACATACAAGAGCAAGAAAGATCAAGCAAAGTACGGCGAAGTATGGTGCCACAAAATATACAAGTAAAGGCCGCGGCCACCACAGTGGCAGGTATACAGTGGTATGCTAAGGCAAGTACACACCACAAGATAAGACATAATAGTGGGTGGCGCATGGTGGGTGGTGCGGGTAGTAGCACGGATGGCCCAGGTGGTGGTAGTGGGTGGCAGGTTGCAGGTGGCGCAATATGGGTTGCAGTTGGGTGGCAGGTGGATGGTTGCAGTGGCGGTGGCGGATTGCAGGTGGTGGTAGTGGGTGGGCAGGTATTTGGTGGTAGGTTGCAGGTGGTGGCAGGTTGCAGGTGCAGTTGGGTGCAGGTGGTGGTAGGTTGCATGGTGCGGTAGGTTGCAGGTGGTGGTAGGTTACAGGTGGGTGAGTGGTTGCAGGTGGATGGTAGGTGGGTGGCAGGTTGCAGGTGGTGGTAGGTGGTGGCAGGTGGGTGGTAGGTTGCAGGTGGGTGGTAGGTAGTGGTGGATGGTGGTAGGTTGCAGGTGGTGGGTAGGTAGGTTGCGGAGGTGATGGTGGGATAGGGTGGCAGGTGGTGGGTGGAGTGGCGGCAGGTGGGTGGAAGTGGGTGGCAGGTGATGGTATTTGGCAGGTGGTGGTAGGTGAATGGTGGCTAGGGTGATGGGTGGCAGGTGGGTGGATGATGGGTGGCAGGGGTGGGTGATGGGTAGGTGGGTGGCAGGTGGGTAGGTGGGTGGCAGATGGGCAGGTGGCAGGTGGGGTAGGGTGGCAGTGGGTGGCAGGTGGCAGGTGGGTAGGTGGCAGGTGGGTAGGTGGCCAGGTGGTAGGTGGAGTGGTAGGTGGGTGGGTGGCAGGTGGCAGGTGGGTGGCAGGTGGGTGGTGACAGGTGGAGTAGGTGGGTGGTAGGTGGTCGTGGTATGGTGGTGTGGTTAAGGTGGTGTGGCAGGAGCAGGTGGTGGGTAGGTGAGGTAAGTAGATGGTGGGTGGCATGTGGCAGCAGATGGTGAGTGGTAGTGGCAGGTGGCAGGTGGTGCAGGTGAGTGGGTAGGTGGCAGGTGGTGGTAGGTGGTGCAGGTGTCATGTAGGTGGTAGGTGGTGGCATGTGGCAGGTGGTAGTGGGTGGCATGTGGGCGGTAGGTAGTGGGTGGCATGTGGTGGTAGCGGGCAGGTGGTGGGTGGCATGTAGGCAGTAGGTAGTGGGTGGCATGTGGGCAGTAGGTAGTGGGTGGCATGTGGGCAGTAGGTAGTGGGTGGCATGTGGGGCGGTAGGTAGGTGGGTGGCATGTGGGCGGTAGGTAGTGGGTGGCATGTGGGCGGTAGGTAGTGGGTGGCATGTGGGCAGTAGGTAGTGGGTGGCATGTGGGCGGTAGGTAGTGGGTGGCATGTGGGCGGTAGGTAGTGGGTGGCATGTGGGCGGTAGGTAGTGGGTGGGTGGTGGGGGGTAGGGAGTGGGTGGTGCATGTGGGCGGTAGGTAGTGGGTGGGTGGTGGGCAATAGGTAGTAGTGGGTGGGTGGTGGGAGGTACGTAGTGGGTGGGTGGTGGGAGGTACGTAGTGGGTGGGTGGTACGAGGAGGTACGTAGTGGGTGGGTGGTGGGTAGGTAGTGGGTGGGTGGTGGTAGGTACGTAGTGGGTGGGTGGTGGCAGGTGGGTTGGGGGGGGTGGGTGGTGGGTTGTGGGTGGTGGCTGGTGGGTTGTGGGTGGTGGCAGGTGGGGGGTGGGTGGTGGCAGGTGGTGGTGGCAGGAGGGCTGTAGGTGGTGGTGGCAGGTGGTAAGTGGCAGGTGGAGGGTAGGGAAGCTGAAAATAATTCAGTACATGGTTTAAATAATCAAACATTTCACAGAGTTGTCTCCGTGGGAGTAAAGCTTAACTGGACCAACTGAATCAGTAAATATAATGACAGTCAGTTAACGTATACAAGTACTAGGCCTGTACTGACAAAGGTACTGACTGACTAACTGGTAATAAGAATACTGACAGGAAGTGAAAACTGAGAATGTGGACTATCTGAATCAGCTAAATGTGTGGACTGACTGACTTTGGGTGTGGACTGACTGTGTGGAATGAGGGTGTGGATTAACCGATTATATCAACGACTGGACGGTGGGTCTGGATTAAGTGAACTGGAGTGGACTGAGAATGTGGACTGAACTGGACTGAATTGTGGGTGTGAATTAACTGGACTGAACTGGAGTGGACTGGGGGTGTGGACTGACAGATTTGACTGGACTGGGGTGTGGACTGACTGATTTGACTGGACTGGGGTGTGAAGTGGCTGACTGGACTGGACTGGGGTGCGAACTGACTGGAGTGGACTGGACTGAAGTGACTGACTGGACTGGACTGGTGTGAGAGAGTGACTGACTGGACTGGACTGGGGTGTGAACGTGACTGACTGGACTGGACTGGGATGTGAAGTGACTGACTGACTGGACTGGACTGGGGTGTGAACTGACTGACTGGACTGGACTGGGATGTGAACTGACTGACTGGACTGGACTGGGGTGTGAACTGACTGACTGACTGGACTGGACTGGGGACTGGACTGGACTGGACTGGGGTGTGAACTGACTGACTGGACTGGACTGGGGTGTGAACTGACTGACTGGACTGGACTGGGGGTGGACTGACTGACTGGACTGGACTAAAGGGTGTGGACTGACTGACTGGACTGGACTGGGGTGTGGACTGGACTGACCGGATTGGACTGGGGTGTGACTGACTGAGAGGACTGGACTGGGGGTGTGGACTGACTGCCTGACTGTGGACTGGACTGACTGGGGTGTGGACTGACTGACTGGACTGGACTGGGGTGTGGACTGACTGGACTGGACTGGATTGTGGTGTGGGTGCGGACTGGCCTGGACTGTGTGTGTGGACTGCGGGTGTGGACTGGTCTGCATTGGGGGGGTGGTCGGCCGGCCTGGTCTGGACTGGACTGGACTGGGGGTGTGGACTGACTGACTGGACTGGACTGGGGGTGTGGACTGACTGACTGGACTGGACTGGGGGTGTGGACTGACTGGACTGGACTGGGGGTGTGGACTGACTAACTGGACTGGGGGTGTGGACTGGCTGACTGGCTTGGACTGGGGTGTGAACTGACTGACTGGACTGGACTGGGATGTGGACTGACTGGCTGGACTGGACTGGGGGTGTGGACTGGCTGGACTGGACTGGGATGTGGACTGGCTGGACTGGGGTGTGGACTGACTGACTGGACTGGACTGTGGGTGGACTGAAATGGCTGGTTGGCTGGTCTGTGGGTGTGATCTCTCTTGATAGGACTGAACTGACCTGGTGGTGTGGACTTACTGACTGGGCTGGATTAGGGGAGTTATCTGTGACTGGACTGGACTGGGATGTGTACTGACTGGACTGGACTGGGATGTGAACTGACTGGCTGGACTGGACTGGGATGCGAACTGGACTGACTGGACTGGACTGGGGTGTGAACTGTGACTGGACTGGACTGGGGTGTGAACTGTGACTGGACTGGACTGGGGTGTGAACTGACTGAACTGGACTGGACTGGGGATGTGGAATGACTGGACTGGACTGGGGTGTAGACTGACTGGGCTGGACTGGATTGTGTGTGTGGACTGTGGACTGGACTGTACTGTGGGTGTGGAGTGGACTGGATTAGACTGTGGGTGTGGACTAGACTGAATTGGGGGTGTGGACTGACTGACTGGACTGGACTGAGGGTGTGGACTGACTGACTGGACTGGACTAAGTAGACTTGAGGGTGTGGACTGACTGGCTTGGAATGGACTGGAGATGTGGACTGATTGGAGTGTGCTGGACTAGACTGGACTGTGGGTGTGGACTGACTGGCTGGACTGGACTGAGGGTGTGGACTAAAAGTGACTGTGGGTGTGGACTGACTGGACTGAACTGTGGACTGATTGGACTGAACTGTGAACTGACTGGCTAGCTGGACTGTGAATGTGGACTGGACTAGACTGTGGCTGTACAATGACTCTGTTGGACTGTGGACTGACTAGACTGGAATGTGGACTGAGTGGATGTGGACTGGGTACTGAGTGGATTGAACTGTGGACTAAGTAGACTGGACTGTGGACTGAGTGACACTGCACTGTGGGCTAACTGGATTGCACTGTGGACTGGAGTAGACTGGACTGTGGACTGAGTATGGACTGTGGACTGAATAGACTGCAATGTTGACTAAGTAGACTGCACTGTGGACTAACTGGATTGGACAGGGTGTGGACTGAGTGGACTAGGGTGTGGACTGTGACAGGGTGTGGGACTGAGCAGACTAGGGTGTGGACTAAGCGACATGGCGTGGACTGAGTGACACTGGGCTATAGACTGACGATCTAACAGTGAAATTTAACTGGGGAGTCTGATTGGCTAAGGGGTTGGACTGAGCAGATCATAAGGACTGTGGACTGACAGGGGTTTACAAGGCTGTGGACTGACAGGGGTTTGGACAAGGCTGTGGACTGACAGGCTGACTGAAGGTTACAAGGACTGATGCTGACTGACAGGGATTTACAAGGCTGTGGACTGTGACTCTGACAGGGTGTGGACTGAGTGACAGGGTGTGGACAGCGACAGGGTGTGTACTGCGACAGGGTGTATACTGCGACAGGGTGTATACTGCGACATGGCGGGGACTGAGGGCATGTAGACTGACGATCTAACAGTGACTGAATCAGTAACTGGGGAGTCTGATTGGCTAAGGGGCTGGACTGATAGAGGGCTGTGGACTGAATCAGTAGGCTGTGGACTGACAGGGGTTTACAGTGGCTGTGGACTGACAGGGGTTTACAAGGCTGTGGACTGACAGGCAGTAAGGCTGTGGACTGATGGGAGTAGGGCTGTGGACTGATGGGCTCAGTAGGCTGTGGACTGACTGGGATTTTACAGTAGGCTGTGGACTGATGGGTAGGGGCTGTGGACTGACTGGGTTTAGGCAGTAGGGCTGTGGACTGATGGGTCAGTAGGCTGTGGACTGACTGGGGTTTGTGGTTATAGTGGGCTGTGGACTGAATCAGTAAAGGTATGTAGTGATGGAGGCTGTGAACTGAATCAGTACCAATGACTGACTGAGTGGGTTGTGGACTAACAGTTTTTGAAGGTGTGGACACCATGGGTCAGTGGGGCTGTGGACTGACTGGGTGTAGGGCTGTGAGTCACTGACTGGGTCAGCAGATTGGCTGCTGGACTGACTGATGATGAGGACTAACATAGGGTGTGGACACGGGTCAGTGGGGCTGTGGACTGACTGGGTCAGTAGGGCTGTGGACTGACTGGGTCAGTAGGGCTGTGGACTGACTGGGTCAGCAGGGCTGTGGACTGACTGGGTCAGCAGGGCTGTGGACTGACTGGGTCAGCAGGGCTGTGGACTGACTGGGTCAGCAGGGCTGTGGACTGACTGGGTCAGCAGGGCTGTGGACTGACTGGGTCAGCAGGGCTGTGGACTGACTGGGTCAGCAGGGCTGTGGACTGACTGGGTCAATGAGGCTGTGGACTGACTGGGTCAATGAGGCTGTGGACTGACTGGGTCAATGAGGCTGTGGACTGACTGGGTCAGTGAGGCTGTGGACTGACTGGGTCAGTGAGGCTGTGGACTGACTGGGTCAATGAGGCTGTGGACTGACTGGGTCAGTGAGGCTGTGGACTGACTTAGTCAGTAGGGCTGTGGACTGATTAAAGCTGTAGACTGACGGACAGTAAGGATTTCGAGTACTGGAGGATGTCGGGTGAATCAGTAAGGGTTTGTAGTGATGGATTTGGGCTGAATCATAAGGGTGGAGTGGTAAAGAGTGTGGACTGACTAAGAGTGAATGTGATCGACTTGAATGTAGACTGACTAACTGTGCCGACTGCTGATCAGTGAGTCAATTGGTAAAATGTACCAAGAGGCGGAATCAGTGACTGAGCCTGTGAGTGTCTGACTGGGGTCTAACAAAGCATGAAAATGGTTGAGTAAATACTAAGGACGGGACGTGATTTTCATTTATAAAGGGCCAACGATGAGGTAAAACTAAACTGAGCAACTGACAGGAGAGGCAAACGACTTGAGTTATTACAAAAAGCACAAAGGTGTAAGCAAGTCCATAACGTTATAGTTATTTATGAAACACTAATTTATGTGATCAGCCTGCATTCCACTATATAGTGTAGTCAGCAACGATACAGAAAAGCCAGGCATGTCTACACCTTGGCGCTCTTTTAAAATGATACGACCCTATGACAGAATTGACGACGACTAAGAGGTGACCAAAGCCTTGATATGATTAACTGAAGGCCGAGTGTTTGGAGCTAAGCCGAGTCGTGAACTAAATTTACTATATCCTGACTAACGACTGATTGGTGTTAAGTCAACTAAAATATTGTGAGGTTCAAAGTCCTCGTACATTACCGGATAAGAAAGATGAGGATACTTCTGGGTAGGCAGCGATCCTCGGAGGGGTAAATTCAAGACGAGGTATCAATGGCACCGAGCAGTATGTTGAGGTGGTACAAGCTGGATGATTTCCCTCCTGTAAATGCCGTATAAAATTAGCAGGACTTACATCAGTGCATTCGTTATTTCTGACTGTCTCTTTGTTGAAAATATCCACACTTATTTTACCGTCAAGTATATTTACATTATTTTGGCTTTGTCACTTACTGTACTAGGTAATTTGCCTTTGTTATATTGTCTCATTGTATTATGCAGTGTTTTGCAAAGTACGAGTACTTACCTAATCTTCCCTTCAGATGAGGTTCTTTGTTGTGGTCCCTCCCACGGTCGCCGTCAGCATCATCTCCCACGGTCACAGTCAGCATCACCAGTGTCCCTTCCCCATCGGATTTCTCTTCAGCATCGTAAGCCTTCACTCCACCTGCCAAGTAGGTATCTTATTTACTTCTACAGTTCATTCGTCATTTTGGGTTTTTTTTTTTTATTATTGCGGCCATATTACGTAGCTCAGACAGACTACGACAGTACTACGGTGTTACACATCCATAGCACTTTTTCGTAACTAGCACAAAGTCCTGTGTTAATTATGTTACAACTTATCAATCAAGACGGGGATGAGCCAACTGAAATTAATGTATCGTCTCCATAAAATAAACATGTCAGATGCAGCCATTCATTATGTCAGCTGGATTCCAACATTTTTCTAATACATTAAAAGCTACAAAATTCAAGAAACTAGCAATTTAGTTTAAAGGTAGCAGGGGAAACTTGACTGAAGCAAAATCTTCCTAAATAACTGCAATTTAACGACCAAGAACGTTGAAAATGCTCTTTATGGCGAGGACTTCCAGTTCTTTAATAACTGTACTGAAACTACATATTATTTAACTCAATAATTTCAAGGACTGTGGTAGGTGGTGGCGACCATCATCCATTCACTTGATGTAGTGCTGCCTACTTCTTCCTTAGCCTTTATCATTCTTTTCTGTGCCTGCCCTCCTCTCTTCCCTATTTCTCCCATCTTTCCTGTCACTTCTTATTGCTTTTCTTTCCTTTACAGGTGGCTTTACATTGAGTGACAAGCCAAATGGTTTCCTGTAAGCCAAGAAACCATTTACAACGCTGGGTGGTAACCATATAACCAAACCATACGTGCTTCCTACGTGTCAACAAGTGGGTTGGTGGAGGGTTAGTGCCCCTCCCCGTAAAACAAATAACTCATTCAAATGGCCACCGCTTACGGGATTATGGCGTCTGGCAACAGATAGATAGATTGATTTCAAGGATGAGACGTAAGCATTTTGGAGACGAAACAGAATTACTAATCACCTTATCCAACTGTATAATCATTATGTTAAACAGTGTAATCAATCATATGCCATACCTGTACCAAAAGCCATAACTAAACTGTACCTGGCGTGATGAAATGCCAACACTGCTCTGGCATCCCGGTTCAGTTATCCTCTCATTTTATCTCCGACCTCTTGTGTCATAGGCATGATTTCTTGTATTCTTTGCTCATCTCGTCCTCTGGCTTCCTCTCGTAGTACCTTCTTTGCTGTTCTGGCCACCTCAGTAAGTGCACTTCTGCTCACACGTCCCTCCCTGTAATACCAATGTCGGTGAATAGACAGATCTCTAGTCCGATAAACTATTTCAGAGTTATTTCTTCTACTACATAAACTATTTTTTCCCATAATTATTCGCCATCTATAACTGGACATGGAATCTGAGCGGTAATCCTGTTGGTCTATTTCATTAACACCTCTTATGACAATGATATCTTGAGGAAATTGTTGCAAAGTACTTAATGACACTAACAATTTCATTTATGCTGTAGGTATATCCATTTTTCACATAAAAGTATTAAAGTGACAAGTAAATCACTAAGGAAGAGGCACCAAGTCCAGTATGCCAACAAGATTATCTGTCAACAAAACTGTTCATCATTGGAGCTGCCAGCAATACCCAAGCTTCCATAGGCCACGACGACGCCCCCACAGGCCCGACAACGCCCCCACAGGCCCGACAACGCCCACACAGGCCCGACGAAGACCCCGACGACGCTCCCACGGGCACCGACGACACCCACACAGGCCCTGGCGTCTCAGGTCTGTACTCCGGCACCGATTCTCAGCATCCGCCTGAAAGATGATTGTATTTGTAACAGACATCCAAGTTATTTTTCTACATGGCTGTTTATTTTCAATGTCGTGCAGATATTTAACTGACCAAGACATGTAATTAGAGTCAGATAACACTAAAACACATCTTACCATTTACAGCTTCCACAGTTGCCCACGCTGACGCTTCATCTCCCGCCCTCATCTAATCCTGGCGACATCACAGCTCTGTCTCGGCAGCTCCTCACCCCCTGCAAGATGAACGTACTTTCAGCAGCAGTTCTCTTAAGGTGTTTGTATGCACAAGAATGTTTTAGTTACACATGCAGATATTTTAAAAGTTTAAGGTCAGCAAGTATAAGCAGATTTATCATACAGCAAATTTATCTTACCACTGCAGCATACGAACCTTCCGCCGGCCACACAGCTTCCGCCCATGACGATGACAACTGCCCACATCGCAGCTTCCGCCTCTTCCCCAACGTGGTAGGTACGCCGTCTGCATCCCTGTGGAACATGAACACTGCTGCATCATTTCTTCTAAGTTTTATGATCAGTTATTTTATGGGAATGTTCTTTACAGTATTACGCAATGCACTTTTAAAGGTTAAATGCTGGAAAAAGATATGTGGTCTTTAACTTATTCATGTGCAGACAGATAGAACTTTTGATAGTATGTTACATCCCCAAAGACGTGAATTGTTTAATTTTGTTTAGTAGTATTGGTAGCTGTATTAGTGTTTGGTAGCTGTGTCAAGTTGAAGGTACAAGCTAGCAATCTTATGAACAAACTTTAGGACAAGACTGAAAACTTAAATTATTTCTTACCATTGCAGCTGCTGTTGACGTATTTCTTGCACACCAGCACTGCAGCTCCACTCCGACGCCGCACGCAACGCCGACGCAGTAGACCCCAACGACGACCCAGCCCTAACGCCGACCCAACGACCTTCACGCCGACACAACGACCTCCACGCCGACACAACGACCTCCACGCCGACACAACGACCTTCACGCCGACACAACACCCCCACGTCGACGCCACAGGTTGCGCCCCTCGTCGTAGGCTCGTCGTCTGCATCAGTCTGTAAGATTAACATAGTCACAGCAACAGTTCTCAGCTATAATTCTCCATCAGTTGTCTTAATTCAGTATATGTTAGTGATAACATAGTGACGTTCCCATGAGATTAAATTTCTTTAATACCTCTTCCTTCACGATTTGTTTTGCATAATTGTGCCATCTTCCTATACATTTTGTCCAGTATCTACACAATGCCTAAGTTAAGTAAAAGAGTAATATTTAGCAACTACAAGTAACGTGATGCTATAGCCTGTTTTCACCTGCCTTTACCACTCACACCTTTACTGGTATGTGTAATATATTAACTATTTCATTACGTATGTCATGGCTACATGAAATTCGATGGACTTACGCTAAAAGGTAGGATTTTTTTTTTTTTTTTTTTTTGTGTGTGTGTGTGTGTCCGATTCTGGGCATAGGCTTCACAGCCTGCTGCCAAGGCCCAGTAGTCCTCCTACATGCCATACACCTCTACATGTCACTACTTCGACGCTAACACCCATCGTTCATATTGAATACATAGTTGGGCTGTCTCATACAAGACTGGTGTATTGGTATTAGTAGGGGTATTTTTTCGACATGTCTGCGGGTCTTCTGGTAGACCTGTAAAGTCTGATTTTATGAAATTCAGATCCTTAAACTGTACCCTGCCCCAGCAGGGATTTGAACCTGGGTCCGGTAGGACTGCAGGCCACCTCTCTACCGATTGAGCCACCGCCTCCCCTTGATTATTAGTCAAAGTCTCCAGTCTGATTACACTTGCTATCCACTGAGCATGAAGAGATTATGGATATTTGTCAGGTTAGGGTAAACGGACTAGAGATATCCTACTGAGCTAACGAGAATACGGTCACAAGGGAAAGGTTGCCAACAGCTTACACACCAGCATCCCGTTGATGTAGTAGCTCGCTCCCTCGTGGGTCTTATCTCCTCGCCCGCTCGCTCCTCTGCCCGTCCGTCCTCGCCCCCTCGCCCGTCCTCGCTCCTCCATCCGTCCTCGCTTTTCCATCCCTCCGTCCTCGCTCCCTCGCTCGTCCGTCCTGCTCCATCACCCCTTCTCCCGTCCTCGCTCCCTCTCAGCACATCGGGTTCAGGGAAGCTGCGTGGTCGATGATGCATCTCCGCTCTTCTGTGCTACCCTGTCAAAAAAACAATTATCAAAACCTAATCTGCTTTTAGTGCTGTCTTATATCAAAGTAAGGCCACATATACAGGTTTAGGAAAAAAAAAAATATGTACATTAGGTGTTTAGGTCTTTACTCTTCAAGATTAATATTCAACCATTTTTCAAAATTGAATTTTCTGTCATGTGTTACATTTGGCTAATTTCAATTCCATTTCAGGATCATCCAGTTACCTGTCTCATCGCTGAAATTACTGCTGCTGCTGCTGCTGTTACTGTTGACGACGAGGACAACGACGATGCTGCTGCTGCTGCTGCTGCTGTCGCTCCTCCGTTGGTGGTGTATCGCCGCTCCGACAAACTCGTGTCCAACAACCAACAACGACAACCACAGACATGTCCGGCCGGACAACCATACAACCAACATCAACGAAGTAAGCTAATAGATGACAGACTACCACGCCTAACTTTACCCGGCCTAGAAAGCCAACCTAGATGACCATAACTCTGCTGCCTAACCCGCATAAGCTTGCCCCATGACCCTCCCTGCTCCTGGCTACCCCCCACCCCCACCCCCACCCCCACCCCAGCCTGCCCTCCACCCTACCATCACTACACACCAGCGCGTCAACCTGTGGGGAAAAGATTAGGCCATATAAGTATAAAAGATTAGTACATTTTAAGAATTGAAAATGCAATTAAAGGATTAATTAGCTCGTTGAGTTTACACAAGGTTGTTCATATCAGAGATGTACATTTGCAACAACGATCATCGCAAATTTATACTCAATAATAATAGCAAATTAAAAAAAATATTGCATATACCTGTTGCTGAAGCTGCTGTGTTGACTCAGTACGATGACACCTGTATAATTGTATTCTAGCTGCCTCTGACGGATTTATTCAGATCAAGAAGGATGTCCAACAGAAGGGATTAAAAGCAGCCTCCATCCATCCAGTTTGGTGCTGGAGAGGGACACCATGTGGTGGCACTGATGGTACCAAAAGGATGGTGGGCTGCAGGACGGGTAACTTCATGGTTCATACATGCATCTCTCGTAGTGAAGGTGTTAATTCTTGCTTGACATTCACTCCTCACTGCTGCTGAACATTGTGCCAGCGAGCGAAGTAGAGCCTGGAAAAAAAATGCAGAGTTTAGCTAATTTGTGGAGACGAAGATTGAGGCGAAATACGAATGTCATTTATATTACTGAGACTTATTTAGCCATAGCATTTTCTATTTCTGCCACTGAGCTTGGTGACAGAGGAAGTAAAAGAACGATATTGTGGACCAGATTAATGAGAGAACTGATATAAAAACGACCCAGAAATCAGGGTATTATTGCCAATTATTACAGTCAAGCCCGTCGGGTATTCCAGCCTTTCCTATGACAAACTCCTCAAATTAGAAGAGGGAGGGGGTCTTCTCTATGACATATCCCTCGCACATGTCTTAGTTTTTTTTTATGCGAGGAAGAAGGAACCAAAGGCTGAGCCCGCATGAACGCTCCTTCAAAGAAAAAAATAAAAATACAAAGGAGAGCCAAATTCAAGATCCATTCATTTCGAGATGCCTGGACACACGGCGTTTGAAAGACTAGAGATCATAGGAAGTAAGAAATACAGACAGAGGGAGACAGTTCCAGAGTTTAACTGTTGCATAAATGAAAGGGTTAGGGGTTAAGTTTCATAAAGTTAGGTCAGGTTAGGTTACGGTAGGTTAGTTTAATAAAAAAAAATAAAAAAAAAAAAGGCGAGAATTAGCCTCAAAACCATTCGAAATATGGGTAAATTCTGCCCCCAGTGAAAAAAATGAAAAAACTTATCTTGGTCGATTTCAAGGATTTTAATTCTTATTTGACTTCAACCCCAAATAGGGGTTAGGCATCACTTGTGGTGGATATTAATCTAAATCATTCGAAACAGGGGTAAATCCTACCCCTAGTGAAAGAAAAAAAATACCCAGACTGTAATAAACGACAAAAAATCCGAAATCAGTTTTAACCTCTTCAGTTCTATGACAATCTTTTTTGTTTGGAGCATGCTGGCTTCAGACGATTTTATTGAACATAGGACTTGTAATAGTGAAGGGGTTAAGGCTGTATCAGACCCCACTAGACCAAATTCTCTACGCAGACAAATAGAGAGAATAGGCAAAATACGCTCTATTGAAGGAGTTAATTGCATTGTTGAAGGCACATCAGTTGCAGAAATTGATCTTGTAATAAACCCTTCCAGTCTGATATCAGGCAACCACCAGACGATTTTATTCAGCTTAAGGGATCTCTCGTAGTTAAAGGATTAATGAAGGCTGTGTCTAACCTCTCCAGTTCGAAAAAATAATCCCCACATTTTGAAAACCTATCCCTAGTTACAGAAAAATACCCATAATTCTTTTAATTCGTAAAAATAAGGTAAATGCGGTTGTCTTCAGATGCAAGGAATAAAATCGGATAATTCGTCATCGGTTCACTGGGGTTAACGGGAGGATTTAGTCACGATCAGGCACCAACATACGTGGCCTATTGCCAGTCTTACTGTTTGTGGCAGAGTAGGAAAAATTCTTACTGTAAAACTATGTATATTAAAAATGAATTAGGTAGACAGCAGGCAGTAATGAGGACAAGAGTCTTGGTGTTCGCAGCATTGATATTTCACTAAGTTGAAAATACAGTCTGCCGGCTTCCATCACCTCACTGGCAGACATATTGCAAAGACCGGTAAAATTCCTAAGCATATTTGGCTATTTCCTTTAAAAAAATATAAATTAAATTCGAGTTTCTTCTCCTCCAAAAGCCACCCAAAACTTGGAAAATAAGTCACGCTTGAAATAATACACTTTTAAATTCCCTTAACAGACCTGAAATGGAGAGGAAAAATCGCCAAAGTCATCAGCTGGGCAGGTGGAGCCAGGAGGTCCGTCCTGTGGGAAGTTTGGGGTTCAAATGAGAGGCAGTGGTCGCCGCCATAACGTCATCAGCTTGGTTAGTTCACCGCACCGCCACCAGAACCACACCCGCTTTCTCACCCCCACCTGCGCTTGTTTTCCGCCATTTTAAGGTCAGTTTATGCTATTATTACTACTTCTAGTGCTATATTCCTATATTTTTTCGTAGAATTAATACAGGTGACTTAGATCTCGTGCAAATCATATCCTCGGTTAAATAATGGGATCATATATTGCCTTGAAACCAGTGTTACGAGTCGAACTCCATCCTGTACACTTTTCCATATGTATGTTAATTCCCAAGCTCATGATTCCTCTTTCTGTATTGCTGTTGAATATGCCCTACCAAATTACTGATATTAAGTTAAACAGATAAAGTTAATAAGCTTCGTTTCACCTTATTCTTCGAAGCCTCATATTTGGATCGTTATCTTGGTACTGTTTTACTCTCTTGATCTCCATTCCTAACTCTGTATTAAAGTAGGCCATAAGAGCTTATTTCTAGGACATACTTCTGGAGCATTCTTCTAGAGCATATTTCTTCCCGTACTGTCATAAGGTGTGATTTTAATATAAAGATTATTTTGAAGCATTTTTAGGGAGATGGTACTGTCTTAGATATTTCATACAGGATTTCTACTGTGCTGGGCCTTCTTTCCTTTATTCTAGCTAACTCAGACTTTTTTTTCTAGAGCTTAGATAGAGTCATAGGAGCCTGATAGTGTTAATACTGGTACAATTAACCCTGTCATGGTCGGGATAACTCTTATTATAGTCAACATCAGGTTATTTTATTAAGCAGAGTGAAAGTGGTATAACAGTGAGGGCGTTTGTGAGTGCTTGGTGAGTGTGTGGGGGTTGGGTTTGTTTGTTTGTTTGTGTGTGTGTGTGTGTGTGTGTGTGTGTGTGTGTGTTAAGTCATGGTATAGATGTGTTATGTTTATACTGTGTCGATGGAATTTCACAACATGATCTTTATCCCCAACAGCACCAGGGCCTGAACCACAACACAACCAGCAACACCACCACTCTCATCACCCAGGGAGGTATGCGCTCCAGGAACACAACCAGTGGGGGAGAAGTAGCCTGTTTGGAGGGCCTTGTTCTCGTCACGCATACCATCTCACTCAACGGATGGAGGTATAATGTATGTTGTTTTTGTGCATGTGTGTGTGTGTGTGTGTGTGTGTGTGTGAGAGAGAGAGAGAGAGGTAGGTAGGTTGGGAGGTGCATATGTTAAAGAATGATGCAGTATATAATTGTCAATGGTGTAAATGACGATAGTATGGTGTAAAACAGTGTTTGTGTGCTTGTATGAGAGACAGACAGAGATAGAAATGGAGATAGACAGCGATAGAGATAGAGACACAGAGAGCGAAACAGATAGAGCCAGTGAATTCGGTAGAGTGGAGCTGCACACCAGACCTCACACCACGGAGGTCTGGCTGCAACTGATGTCTTTCTCGCTGCCACACTCGCCCCGACTCCACTCTGACCCCAACTCGGAGGATTTTCCAGTCTATTCTCCTTAATTTCCTTGTAATTCCACCTGATTTTCCACTATAAGGTAATACATTAGCGATAAATTAATGTTTTTAGAGGTATTTTGATAATTTGGTAAAGTTATTGCGTTATGTATGCTGTACGATCATGTGCCTGAAAGATTGGTTTGCCAGACGTACAACGGAAGGTTGGATCAATAATTGACATTTTTTACTGTTTATATTTATTTAATGGGTAGTTTTTGTCCCAGCACAGCACACCATATCACCACACACACAATACATGCATCACAACACACCCCAGCGCACCACAACAGGCGGTGCAGCTGCCAGGTCACATAACCATCCTTAAACGCCCCCTATCTCCCTACAGGAGGACGGTGGACTTCAGGAAAAGGAAAATTCAGCCTGCAGTTCACTGGGATCACGTACAGACCAACCTACGACCACAAGAACAGTAGGAGCAACAGCAACAAGGGGTGATTAAAACGAAGTCTTCGAGTGTGTAATTGATTTTATTGCAATCTAATAAATGGAATACACCACAGAGTAACATTCATTGCACCCTCGGGAGCGTAGGAACCCGAGGAGAGGCTTTTAAAAACAATAAATTTACCCTAGTTACCCCTTTATTAATCATAGAAAACGGTTGAGTCGGAAATTTTGGGGGTAACAAAAAATATTTGGGTCTCCCCTCATCATATGACACATGATATCCGAAGCAGTGTCGACCATAGCTAAAGATGCAGGTGTGTGTGTGTGTGGGGGGGGGTAAGGGTGGCGATGACATGTCGGTTCAGAGCTTATGACAGTGAAACAGCTGGCCCGGCAGCTTAGTTCCTTGTCTGACGTAGACCAGATTACTTGGCCTGTCACTCTGGTCCGGCTCCTCTCTATCGAGGCAGATAGTGTTCTTATGATATTATGCAGTGTCCCAGCATTTATTTGGGGGTGTTTTATTTTCCGAGACCAATCAGTTTTTCCCCGTATATTCTATCAGTCCAACTTTGTCTTGACTTTAGTACAGTTAGTCCTTTTGATTATTATTGGTAAATCTAAAACTTTTCATGTTTTCGTAAAATCTAGCCAATCTGACCTTTTTTTCGATACATCCAGAAAGTCAGGTATTCAAAGAAACCATTTTGTCGTACATGGGGGTCAATAACATACTCAGAACTCATAACATAAATTTTATTGGTTACAATTACCCGTACATCTGAATGTAATGACTTAATAATTACATGTTGAATTATGGCTCACGTTTTCACTAAGTAATTAATAGACTCAGATCTGTACCTACCAACCGAGGCTCACATAGGCTTCAGAGACTTGAACTGAGTGAAGACTAGTATAATTTACCTTTTTCCTGATATAAAATACATCACTTTAACTAAACCTTCTAGCCCTGGGTCCCTAAATGTTAGACTTATTCACTTGGTTTAGTGTGGATATAAGGTACATATTCCCGTTGTCTGAGACTCCCTAGCACCTCTTTCTTGCCTGTTCTGCATATTACACATTAAGATACACTAATAACATACGTAGAAATAATCTTAAGAAAAAGGTACTACAAGGAATAGTGCCAAGATGAAGTTTCTGCAATGTAAGATTAAATAACTAAAGCTAACACTGATTTGAACTAATACACATCTGGTCCACAGGTCGTGCTGGAGTCTGCTGCCTTGACGCTGCTTCCTTGCCACACTGGTCATATCCTGCTGAAGTTTGGTCTGCCCTGCCGTGAGAAGCCTGACGGTGGTGTGATGTCTTCCCCTACTCTGAGATGCCTGGTGGTGGTGGTGGTGGTGGTGGTGGTGGTGGTGGTGGCGGCGGCGGCGGCGGCGGCAGGGTGTCGTGTCTTCCCCAGCCGTGAGATTACTTGCTGGTGCTGCTGGTGATCTGCCCTGACCTGCCGAGAGAAGCCTGGTGGTGATGGTGTGATCTGCCTTGCAAGTCGGGTCGCTCCCCTCCACAATGTTCTGTGTCCATATGCTACTTTTGAATGCATATTTTATATTGCTCTCTATTAATGTATTCTATACTGAAGTATTAATAATGAAAACTTAAATTTTCTGTCTTGTTTCCTTACCTTTTTAACTTTGCCTTTGACTTAATATAGGTGATAAGTATATTGCGCTCTGCAGTCTTGTGTGTTGTGGGGACGGCTTTTGTGATGAGCTAAGAGATTCTGATTGCTTCACCAAATTACTACTCAGCCGTGTGATCAGTGAACATAAAAGATTATACAATACAGTGATATACAGCTAAGCATAAAAAAGGTTATGGGAATTCTCCACCATGCAATCAATGGACCTAAATTAAAGCCTATATTATAAAGCTAAGCCTGAAGAGGGTTGTGGGAAGTAGATAATGATGCAGGATAGACACTGGTAATGTTCACTGAGCAGTGCCCGCAACACACAAGAACTGGGTGGCGTAATATATGGACCACCTTGTATAATGAGAGGCCGTTAGTGTGTGCTGAATCACAAACTTGCCGTCAATGCCCCGTCATAACTATTACTGTGTCTTGTAGGAAGCACAAAGAAAACAGGCCACAGAATACCTCCTTGTCTCTTGTTCCTCCTACACAATCATACACGCCTTTCACTTTAACTTGGCACAGAGTTTCATTTAAAGCATACGAGAATGTCACGCAGATCAGTGGCAGAAACAGCCAATACTACAGCCCTACATCCTTTCCACAGCACTCATTCGTGACTAGCATCATATTCTTGTGATAACTATCGCTACTACTCGGCAAACCGTATGGAAACTATAAGCTATCTGTCTATCCATCTATCTATAGCCAGACGCCTTAATCCCGTAGGAGGTGGCCACAAACAAGTCGCTTCTATGCCACCCTGTCCCCTGTCATTATGCATCATTTCTCCTATTTCACACACACCCTCTCTCATATACATCCCAACTCCATCCTCCACTTATAAGTATTACATTAAAACAAACGTGAATTACTGTCGCACAAGCTGAGCCCTAATCTTATCCAACACAAACACGAAGAAGCTTTAAAGAACAGAAGACACTAAGCCCACAAGTAGTGACAGCTTACACCAAGAAACATAACTAATTTCAGTCTGAGACCAAGTGAATATGAGAGGCACACAGTTCATCACTTCAGCTCAAGATCCGTCCCACCCTTGTAACCTTATGTTGCATCATCCTCTCCACAAAGAAACAATATCGAACAACCGCCCAACACTACACAGATTATCTTTGCAACATATCCACTCCTCCACCTGACTCTACACTTCTGGACACATACATAAACACATAGACATCCCAGCCAGCCAAAACTTTCTATACCAAACCCATACATAAACACACAAACACCCCAGCCAGCCAAAACTTTCTATACCAAACACATACATAAACACACAGACACCTCAGCCAGCCAAAACTTTCTATACCAAACACATACATAAACACATAAGACACCCAAGCCAGCCAAAACTTTCTGCCAAACATCATCCTTCATGTGCCACCACCAGCCATACACCCTTCAGACACTACCGAACCCAGAGACACGAGTACACCAACCATCCCTGCTACAATACTAACACAAAATATAACACACATACAATCCCCTGTGCTCATACTGCAAAGTGGCACCCCCACACCACAGCACACCCACTCACTTCCTGCACCACACCACCACAACACAGACAATCCTTCAACATAGCACTGGGTTCACATCCACAGGAGCCTAAGATGTAACAAGAACAACAACAGCAACAACTCAGGCCAAGTTAAAGTGAAACGAGTATAGTTACGAAAGGAAAATTTTTCAAGTTATTTTGTAAGCGCTTCGGGTACATAGAGTTACAAGGCCGCAGGGAACGGACTGCATACCGAGGGTTATAATACTGTGGCGGCTTATGGGGCTTTATACCACCTTTTCTTCAGTGATTTATTGTTCAAGCGAGCGAGCGAACAGGGCAAGCGAGCGAGAACACTATATGACATGGTATAATAGGGTGGCAGAGAACAGCGCCAAGACTGTGTTGTCTAGGAAATTGTTAAAGGAACAACGGATCTATGGATATCATTAGAAACCTAGTAAAAAAAAATAATAGGAGTTACTTGAGGGACTTTTCTCAAACTTTGCCGCGCCAGTTCTGATAAAAAGAAAATAAAAGTGCCAAACTGAGCACCAGAACCGAGTTATTCTTAAGTTAAAAGCTACTGCAGATCTGTTCAGACAGCTGGAAAGCTTATGAAGAAGCACTGGGCACTACTTAAGTTAAATAGACGTAGCTTTTAACATCAAGCGAGATGGATGGATGGACGGATGGGTGGATGTGGAATCGTGGATGCTTGGACCGATGGTAGAGTTCCTGCTGTTTCGTCCTTCCACCTGCCGAAAAAAATAATCATCAATATCATCATCATCAGCAGCATCATTATCATATTATCATCAACTCCTACCTATCGATCTATTTATCTATATCTGTTTATCCATAGCCAGACTCCTTAATCCCGTAAGGGGTTGCCACAAGCAAATCGCCTCCATGATGTACTGTCCTCTACCATTTAGCTCAAGTATCCCACTCATATGTTTCTACTCTTTCCCTCCATCTCATCATCGGTCTCCCCATCCCCCTCTACACTTCCAGCTAACTCATGTGCACTCATCTAGTCATTTTCTTATTCGCCATCCTCTCAACATGGCCAAACCATCTCGAAGTGTTTCTCTTAACGCTTTCAGTCTCATCCACATCAGCATCACAACGCTCCTTCACCTGCCCATTTGTCTGTCTGTCTCTCTATGAAACTCCACATGCTCCTCTCAAGTAGCTCATTTCCACTGCTCTCACTCTTGACTTGTGTCCTTCCAACAAGATCCAAGCTTCACTTCCATACTTTAAAGTAGGAATCACAGCATGCAGTGCCCTTTTTTTTTCATACTTTCATCCTCAGTTCCCTCTTCCTAATCACTGCTTTTTAGAGAACAAGCAACTCTCCTTCCCTGACGAATCATTTCAGTCACTTCAATCTCTAATCTTCCATCCTTATTCATCACATTACATAATTACTTAAATGCACTCATATTCTCCATTTCCTGGCTATGCAGCCTCACTGTGCATTCTGTAACCTCATACGCTGAGATGTTAAAGCATCACCACCATCAGCATCAACATCATTATCACCATCAATATCATCACCATCAGCCTGTGACACACCACTGCATGATAAGGACCCTCTCACCTTTCTCCACTCTGATCCATTGATTGTTAGCTTGTTCCGTCCTTGCTCGGTAGATCTGCATCATATGATCTCTCCATCTTGTTCTCTGTGCACCTCTTCTTCTCACTCCATCTCTGGCTTGCCATTCAGTTACGCTCGCTCTCCTTCTGTTATCTCTTCTGTGAAAGACGTGACCTGAGGTGTGTGTGTGGAGTTACCTGGAAACAAGCTCAGCATTACTAGATGCGGGAGATTCAGGTCCCTTAGGTTAATCTCCTTGGTGTGGTGTGGTGTGGTGTGGTGGTGGGGAGTTGTGTGGTGTGGTGTGGTGTGGTGTGGTGTGGTGTGGTGGGGGGGAGTTCTGTGGTGTGGTGTGGTATGGTGGGGGGGAGTTGTGTGGTGTGGTGTGGTGTGGTGTGGTGTGGTGTAGTGTGGTGTGGTGGGGGGGAGTTGTGTGGTGTGGTGTGGGAAGGGTTGTTTGGTGAGGTGTGGTGTGGTGTGGGAGGGTGGTTGTGTGTGGTGTGGTGTGGTGTGGTGTGGTGTGGTGGTGGGGAGTTGTGTGGTGTGGTGTGGTGTGGTGTGGTGAGGTGTGGTGTGGTGTGGTGAGGTGTGGTGGGGGGTAGTTGTGTGGTGTGGTGTGGTGTGGTGTGGTGGGGGGGAGTTGTGTGGTGTGGTGTGGGAAGGGTTGTTTGGTGAGGTGTGGTGTGGTGTGGGAGGGTGGTTGTGTGTGGTGTGGTGTGGGAGGATAATTTTGTGTGGTGTGGTGTGGTGTGGTGTGGTGGGGGGGAGTTGTGTGGTGTGGTGTGGTGGGGGGGAGTTGTGTGGTGTGGTGTGGTGTGGTGTGGTGTGGTGTGGTGTGGTGTGGTGTGGGGAGGGTTGTTTGGTGTGGTGTGGTGTGGGAGGGTGGTTGTGTGTGGTGTGGTGTAGGAGGATAATTTTGTGTGGTGTGGTGTGGGAGGATAATTTGGTGTGGTGTGGTGTGGTGTGGTGTGGTGTGGTGTGGTGTGGTGCGGGAGGGTGGTTATGCGTGGTATGGTACGGGAGGGTGGTTATGTGTGGTGTGGTGTGGAAGGGTAATATTGTGTGGTGTGGTGTGGTGTTCTGTGGGAGGAGGATTTTTTGTGGTGTGGTGTGGGAGGGTGGTTTTGTGTGGTGTGGGAGTGTGATTTCGTGTCGTGTAGTGTGAGAGATTGGTATGGTGTGGTGTGATACGGTATGGGAGGGTGGTATGGTATGGTGTGGTGTGAGAGGGTGATGGTGTGTGACTTAAGGTGTGGGGCTGGTAGAACGTAACTTGCCTTCACTATAATCTCTAAAGCCTATATGAGTACAACACCTCTCATCCGAAAATGGTTAGTGAGAAGCAGACGGTCAGGGCCGGTCCTAGAGCTACTGTGATAAAATGTAGAAAATCATGTGTTGTATCCTTAAAATTAAAAAGAATATGTGAGGTTAATTCTTCTCTTTAAATAAAGACCTAATTACATGTATTACTTCACTCATATTCATCCACTTCCTAACGATACATAAAGAGACGGTGATCAGTGACTTACGGAACCCTGTGATGTGGTCTATGGGATGTAATAAGCTTTTCAGAATATTGCGTAAGTGTCTCGTAATTGTATAAGTAAAAGGTCCTATATTCTTGGCCTAATATTTACCCTTGAAATAAAACTATGAATGTGTGGAAATAATTTTGTCATTTGAATAACTATGGTATCATCAACCAAGATACCATACACGAACATAAGCAAGCACACACACACACACACACACACACACACACACACACACACACACACACACACACACACATGCCCAGTCACCAAAACATTTGAGGTTAAACGAAAAGGAAAGGAGGATGTGACTCAGCCAGTGACTTGAAGATCATCGTCGTCGTCGTCATCATCGTCGTTGTCGTCTTCATCTTCGTTGTCGTAATCATCATCATCATCTTCCTCGTCGTCCTAATCATCATCATCATCGTCAGCAGCATGTTATTGTCATCCCAACACTGTAAAAGATGTAAAACAGATGTTATATCAGAGTCATCACCTTTATCATCATATTCATCACTTCCTTCTAATCAAATTGTAGAATTTGTAAGGGAGTCACATCATCATCATCATCATCATCATCATAATCATCATTGTCATCATCATCATCATCATCATCGTCATCATCATCGTCATCATCATCATCATCATCGTCATCATCATATTATTATGATCAACATCACCTACCTATTGATCTACATCTGTTTATCTATAGCCAGACGCCTTAATCCCGTAAGGGGTGGCCACAAGCAAATCGCCTTCATGATGTAATATCCTCAACCATTTAGCTCAAGTATCCCACTCATATGTTTCTACTCTTTCCCTCCATCTCATCATCGGTCTCCCTATCCCCCTCTACACTTCCAGCTAACTCATGTGCACTCTTCTAGTCATTTTCTTATTCGCCATCCTCTCCACATGGCCAAACCATCTCGAAGTATTTCTCTTAACGCTTTCACTCTCATCCACATCAGCATCACAACGCTCCTTCACCTGCCCATATGTCTGTCTGTCTCTCAGTGATACTCCACATGCTCCTCTTAAGTAGCTCATTCCACTGCTCTCACTCCTGACTTGTGTCCTTCCAACAAGATCCAAGCTTCACTTCCATACTTTAAAGTAGGAATCACAGCATGTAGTGCCCTTTTTTTTTCATACTTTCATCCTCAGTTCCCTCTTCCTAATCACTGCTTTTTAGAGAACAAGCAACCCTCCTTCCCTGACGAATCATTTCAGTCACTTCAATCTCTAATTTTCCATCCTTATTCATCACATTACATAATTACTTAAATGCACTCATATTCTCCATTTCCTGGCTATGCAGCCTCACTGTGCATTCTGTAACCTCATACGCTGAGATGTTAAAGCATCACCACCATCAGCATCAACATCATTATCACCATCAATATCATCACCATCAGCCTGTGACACACCACTGCATGATAAGGACCCTCTCACCTTTCTCCACTCTGATCCATTGATTGTTAGCTTGTTCCGTCCTTGCTCGGTAGATCTGCATCATATCATCTCTCCATCTTGTTCCCTGTGCACCTCTTCTTCTCACTCCATCTCTGGCTTGCCATTCAGTTACGCTCGCTCTCCTTCTGTTATCTCTTCTGTGAAAGACGTGACCTGAGGTGTGTGTGTGGAGTTACCTGGAAACAAGCTCAGAATTACTAGGTGAGGGAGCTTCAGGCCCCTTTGGTTAATCTCCTTGGTGTGGTGTGGTGTGGTGTGGTGTGGTATGGTGGTGGGGAGTTGTGTGGTGTGGTGGGTGGTGTGTTATGGTGTGGTGTGGTGTGGTGGGGGGGAGTTGTGTGGTGTGGTGTGGTGGGGGGGAGTTGTGTGGTGTGGTGTGGTGGGGGGGAGTTGTGTGGTGTGGTGTGGTGTGGTGTGGTGTGGTGGGGGGGAGTTGTGTGGTGTGGTGTGGTGTGGTGTGGGGAGGGTTGTTTGGTGTGGTGTGGTGTGGGAGGGTGGTTGTGTGTGGTGTGGTGTAGGAGGATAATTTTGTGTGGTGTGGTGTGGGAGGATAATTTGGTGTGGTGTGGTGTGGTGTGGTGCGGGAGGGTGGTTATGCGTGGTATGGTACGGGAGGGTGGTTATGTGTGGTGTGGTGTGGGAGGGTAATATTGTGTGGTGTGGTGTGGTGTTCTGTGGGAGGAGGATTTTTTGTGGTGTGGTGTGGGAGGGTGGTTTTGTGTGGTGTGGGAGTGTGATTTCGTGTCGTGTAGTGTGAGAGATTAGTATGGTGTGGTGTGATACGGTGTGGGAGGGTGGTATGGTATGGTGTGGTGTGAGAGGGTGATGGTGTGTGACTTAAGGTGTGGGGCTGGTAGAACGTAACTTGGCTTCACTATAATCTCTAAAGCCTATATGAGTACAACACCTCTCATCCGAAAATGGTTAGTGAGAAGCAGACGGTCAGGGCCGGTCCTAGAGCTACTGTGATAAAATGTAGAAAATAATGTGTTGTATCCTTAAAATGAAACAGAATATGTGAGGTTAATTCTTCTCTTTAAATAAAGACCTAATTACATGTATTACTTCACTCATATTCATCCACTTCCTAACGATACATAAAGAGACGGTGATCAGTGACTTATGGAACCCTGCGTTGTGGTCTATGGGATGTAATAAGCTTTTCAGAATATTGCGTAAGTATCTCGTAATTGTAGAGGTAAAAGGTCCTATATTCTTGGCCTAATATTTACCCTTGATATAAAACTATGAATGTGTGGAAATAATTCTGCCATTTGAATAACTATGGTATCATCAACCAAGATACACATACACGAACATAAGCAAGCACACACGCACGCACACACACACACACACACACACACACACACACACACACACACACACACACACACACACACACACACACACACATGCCCAGTCACCAAAACATTTGAGGTTAAACGAAAAGGAAAGGAGGATGTGACTCAGCCAGTGACTTGAAGATCATCGTCGTCGTCGTCGTCATCGTCGTTGTCGTCTTCATCTTCGTTGTCGTAATCATCATCATCATCTTCCTCGTCGTCCTAATCATCATCATCATCGTCAGCAGCATGTTATTGTCATCCCAACACTGTAAAAGATGTAAAACAGATGTTATATCAGTCATCACCTTTATCATCATATTCATCACTTCCTTCTAATCAAATTGTAGAATTTGTAAGGGAGTCACATCATCATCATCATCATCATCATTGTAATCATGATCATCATCGTCATCATCATCATCATCATCATCATTGTCATCATCATCATCATAACTGTCATCATCCCAGCTGTTTCATCGAGTATATAGTTTCATCATAATCATCATCATCATCACAATAATCCCAGCTTAGTTAACTGGTACACGAGTTTCAACATCACAGTCATCATCATCATCATCATCATCATCATATTCATCCCATTTCTTTTAGTTCGTACAGATGTTAAATCCTCACTGGTATCCCCAGTAGTAGCTGTATTATAATCATCAGCATTATTATCATCACCATTATCATCATCAGCCTGTGACACACCACTGCAGGATAAGGTCCCCTCTCACCTGTCTCCACTCCGATCCTTTGGTTGTTAGCTTGTTCCGTCCCAGCTCGGTGGATCTGCGAGTATCATCTCTATCTTGTTCTCTGTGTACCTCATCCTCTCACTCCATCTCTGGTCTGCCATTTAGTTATGCTGGCTGTCAATGCCTTACCTGTTCTATGGAAGACGTGACCTAAGGACTGCGTGTGGACTGACCTGTAAACAAGAGGACAAATATACGTGTGTTCCAGCATCACTACTCTACCCTGTTCACTCTAACTTGGCGTAAATTGTAATCTCTTTCTTAAATTTTGTGTTGTGACAAGGGGTTAACACTAGAATGGTGCTAGTCATGAAGAAGTGGTATGGAAATGATGTAGAGCTGTAACTTTAATTCTTTCACTGATCTACGAGAAATAAGCTGCAAAAAAGACGACTATCTCGGCCTCCGTAAAATGAAGGAACACCACCACAATATACGTGTACGTGTCTACGTGCGTGCGTGTGTGTGTGTGTGTGTGTGTGTGTGAGCTTCAGGACAAAATAATTTACATACGATATTTTTTTCCCCATCACACTGTCCCTCTGAAATCTGATTCGCACATTCAGGTCCCAAACTGTACTGCAGAGTTGCCGTGAATTGCACACTGGTTGTGTAAGTCATTATTGCAGACGTTCTCGTTTAGTAACCAGGATGACAGAGGATGTATTGTTGGTATAACTACCATAAAATTTGGTATACTGTGAATACTGGAAATGAGGGCACAATTAATGATGACAGACCTATTATGATTCAAGTGTAAAGACGTTAAATGATTAAGAGAGGTAATAAGTCAGCAAATGTTGATTAATAACCACCCAAGAGACAAGGAAGTTTATCCACATCCAAGTTTTCTAGTATAGCAACTGTACACGATTTACAACACTGTTTCGGTATTTTTTTAATATTACAAAGTAAGTGTGGACTGCTAATGGATGGCACGTGTCTTGTAAATAATAATAATAATATTTTTTTTTTTATGATATCGCCAGGTGGGTAGAAGTAGACTGTTCAACGACGTATTCTTCCTTGTTTTAAATGACAGTATTAGAGACAAACGCTACATATTCGTTAGTTTAAGTATGAAGGGTCTGAATAACAATACATGTTACTGCCTCCCAATCATGACAAAATCCCCCTTATTCCTGCACAATAACATGAACAATCAGTGTGGAAAAAATTCCACACGCGTGGAATGACGTCCACCTGCCCACATCCATGCTCGTCGTTCATTTGTTTTTCCACATTAGCAGACGATTCTCCACAAAACGGTAACACTGGACTACAAGGCCTCCTCATATCCCTCACACTAACATCCCCCTTGTCTCATCAGAATTACGTCTAGTAGCCTTATAGGTATTATTTCTTTGGTCCATGATACTTCCTGGCTGTCAGTGCGATATCCTTGTGTCCTAATGTAGTCACATTAATGGCTAAGAACAGCAAATATCCAACACTTACCTCAGGGCAATGATGCAACAGCAACACACACACACCCTCGTCTTTCCACTGCCATACGGCCACTAGCAAAAGTAGCCAAGTAGCGACGCCTACCAAGACGAGAAACTTGTCCAGCTACTTTTACAACCACTAGATGGTACCCGGGCCCTCTCATGGTAGGGGCAACTCTAGTATTCTATTGCAGGTACTGCTTGGCGATAGCATTCAGCTGAGAGTGTCATACTACTATAAGAGTGTTAATGCTGTCTCTATTAACTCTCATGATCATACAGCTCTCTTTACCAGCCCTATCCAAAAACAAATTGTGTGTGTGTGTGTGTGTGTGTGTGTGTGTGTGTGTGTGTGTGTGTGTGTGTGTGTGTGTGTGTGTGTGTGTGTGTGTGTGTGTGTGTGTGTGTGTGTGTGTGTGTGTGTGTGTGTGAGTGGGTGGGTGGTTGAATGTGTTGTGTGTGGAGGGTGGGGGGTGGGGGTGAATGGTTTGATGTGGTTGCAGTGTGTGTGTGTGTGTGTGTGTGTGTGTGTGTGTGTCAGTGGGTGGGTGGGTGAACGTGTTGTGTGTGGAGGGTGGGGGGTGGGGGTGAATGGTTTGATGTCGTTGCTGTGTGTGTGTGTGTGTGTGTGTGTGTGTGTGTGTGTGTGTGTGTGTGTGTGTGTGTGTGTGTGTGTGTGTGTGTGTAGAGGTATGTGTTGTGTGGGGAGGGTGGGGGGTGAGGGTGAATGGTTTGATGTGGTTGCAGTGTGTGTGTGTGTGTGTGTGTGTGTGTGTAGGTGAATGTGTTGTGTGTGGTGGGTGGGGGTGTATCGTTTGATGTAGTTGCAGTGTGTGTGTGTGTGTGTGTGTGTGTGTGTGTGTGTAATTCACCGGTCGGTCAGGATCACTTGATGTGTGTGTGTGTGTGTGTGTGTGTGTGTGTGTGTGTGTGTGTGTGTGTGGGTGGGTGGGTGGGTGGGTGGGTTTGGATGTGTTGTGTGTGTTGGGTAGTGGGGATATGAGGGGTGTATGGTTTGATGTGGTTGCAGTTTGTGTGGGGGGGAGGGGGGATGTGATGTACGTGTGGGGCGTGGGGAGATCGGGGGTTATGGTTTGGTGTGGTTGCAGTGTGTGTGTGTGTGTGTGTGTGTGTGTGTGTTGGTGGATGTGTTGTGTGTGGGGGGTGGGGGGTGAAGATGAAGGGTTTGATGTGGTTGCAGTGTGTGTGTGTGTGTGTGTGTGTGTGTGTGTGTGTGTGTGTGTGTGTGTGTGTGTGTGTGTATTTGGATGTGGGTGGGTGGATGCATGAGCTGTGTGTGTGTGTGTGGGGGGGTGTATGGATTGATGTGGTTGCATTGTGTGTGTGTGAGTGTGTGTGGGGGGGGGGGAGATGGGGGTCTATGGATTGATGTGGTTGCATTGTGTGTCTGTGAGTGTGTGGGGGGGGGATGGGGGTCTATGGATTGATGTGGTTGCATTCTGTGTGTGTGGGGGGGGGGGTGGATGCATGAGTTGTGAGAGTGGGGGTGGGGGTGTATGGTTTGATATGGTTGCATTCTGTGTGTGTGTGTGTGTGTGTGTGTTGCATCCTCCACACCTCACCACACCACCGCAGTCATGTGTGTGTGTGTTAGTTGCATCCTCCACACCTCACCACACCACTGCAGTCACACACACACACACACACACACACACACACATCCCCATTAACAAGGCCAGTCATAGAATAGTTGTGTGTGTGTGTGTGTGTGTGTGTGTGTGTGTGTGTGTGTGTGCGCGGGGCCAGTGTGTTACCATGGCAACCTCCGCACACCACCACAGTTACATACACATTTCCCCACCACCAACAACTGTTAGAGAGTATTGTGTGTGTGTGTGTGTGTGTGTGTGTGTGTGTGTGTGTGTGTGTTAGTTCACTACTTGTCAACGAACCTTGGTTATACATAATACATGCTACTAAACTTAGGGCACAAATATAATGTACTTATGCTATGAAGTCAACTTCACTCATAATAACGTCAGGATTCTTCTCCTCTGTCGTGTCTCCTTTCTCTGCGTCTGTCTGTCTTCTATCTGTCTGTCTGTCTGCCTGTCCCTTTATTGCAAATCACAAACAACTCTCAACTGTCCACAACTTCCTAGAATATCATAGTATCCTGCATTATACTACTTTTTTTCAGGGTAACTTGACCCAGATTATCGTCCTTTTGCCGCTTACTTCACATGGGTCATTGGCAGAAAAGGGCAGCGCTACGGCTCCTTTTCAATAGCACTTTTTTGTGACTTACTTATTCTAGTATTAATCTATTGCTCCAACTCAGTATTCAAGTTCGAGAGATGGAAATTTTAGGCCAATTTAGAGTAAAATGGGTACAGAATTAATAAAGTCAAACAGCATACCATTGAAGGGTGCAGTGGGAACAAGGCGACAGATCACAGGCAGGAGGACAATGGAGGGAAAATCCAGCAAAATCTATTCACCAGCTTATGAACTGACGCCAACAACACTGGCGCCTCACAATCGGTTCAAACGCCAGTCCACTTTATCAAAAAACACCTGAGGTTCTGAAGTATGATAACAGAAAATAAAATAATCGTGTAGACGTGATGTACTGATGCACTCTCTCCACGGAGTCTACCACTGACCTACTGTTTATTGCTTGTTCGTCACAATGCTTCGAAATTGATGAGCCTCTCACTCGGACATGACGGCTGACTGAACCTTTATCCTTGTCTTGTACCCCTGACCTTTTACTGAATGCTATAAGAAAAACGAATTACTTCATCCTAACCTAACTCAAAGTCTAATGACAGAGATGATCTGCACGCTTGACTTCCCCGCGCACCTTTTGTGACGCAACAGATTAAGTAGGGGTGGGCTTCCTATTCAGAGAAAGCAGTAATATGGATGGGTAACTGCGAAAAATTAGTCAGTCACTGTCCGCTGACTCTTCCAGCTTGGATTAAGTGACAACGTTCCCGAGTTCGTAAGGGTTCGTATAGAATGGTAAATTCAAAATCTAAATAAGGAAATAAGATAATCTGCTGACTTTTTCCTATAATCTTGCTAATAGACAGGCAGGGAGATGGCAAATGTAATGAGCTTACTTAAAGAAGTATCAGAGAAAATCTGTAGTAAAGACATAGAGGAACACAAAAGGTTAGGGAAATACGAGAAAAGCAAGACAAGACCTCTAAAGGTGACTTTCCAGAGTGTAAACACTGTGGAGGAGATACTAAAAAATGCAAAGAATCTTATGGAAAAAGAGGAGTTCAAAAATGTATGGATAAAAAGATGCCTAACACAAGAGGAACTGGAATTACTGAAAGAGAAGAGAGAGGAAGCAAAAACAAAAAATGAGGGAAGAACAGAAGAGGAGAAGAACAAATTTTTTTACAAAGTAATAGGATTGCAGGTTCGAAAGTGGTACACAAACAGGATGGAATAAAAAGGAGGAAGGTAGTAGAACCATGTCATGACAAGTATATAAACAAGATGATAAAGTTGATGTACTCAAATGTGGATGGAATGGTACATAAATTACTAGAGATGAATGATTATGTCAAGAGAAAATGAACCACAAATAATATGCCTAACTGAAACAAAATTAACACCAAGGATATCCAATGACATACTAAACTTAGAGGAATACAATATATGGAGAAGAGACAGAAATTAAAAAAAAAAGGAGGAGGAATTATATTAACTAAGAAAAATCTAAAAGTCAATGAAATAAAACTAGATATACCATCACAAGTAGAACTGATTGCAGTAGAGATCGACACATCTGAAGGGAAAGTAATTGTAGACATTCAGGGAAGCTTAGTCAGTGAGAGTCAGCCAAAGATTGATTTTTTTGCCTTGATGGATACCTTACTTAGTTTAGGCTACCACAAGATGATTTGGTTCAGCTGAGGAGACTTCTAGTAGGTTGAGGGTTGAAAATGGTCTTGGTTAACCTTTGGACAGCTGCAAACTCCCTCAGTTCAATATAAGGGTCAGGCAGTAACCAGGTACAATAGATGCTCACATTACCAGACCCCGCTGGGGCAGATATCGGATTTAACAGACACTTTGAGCGCCCCCAGACATACCAGATACCATCTGTTAAAGGCGAAAAACCACACTAACTTTCCACACACCTCTGAGCCCACTGGAGACTTTTGCATTTGACATTTACCATCTGTTACTTGGGGTGTATAATGTAGGCCTACCGGATCCAATCCCCATGTGCATGGTGACTTAGAACACAGTTTCCAATGCTGGTGGTGGTATTTCCCACCCACTTGGGCTAGGTAAGGGATGAGCAGGCGGGAAGTAGTGGCATGTCAAGTTAAGTGGGGCTACTTGTGGTAGACCTCAGTGGGACTGGAGGTTGTGGACACATTGTACCACACGTTGTTGGCCTCAGTATTGCTGTGTCTTTCATTGTGTTGGCATCTATGCCTCTACATCCTGCATCTCAAGCGTGAAGTGATACCCAATAGTGATTCTGAAAAAGGGTTTCTTGTTAGGAATCATCTACCATCTCTACTGAGAAAGCAAAGAGGAGGATTGTGACCATTGCTGAGAAGATGGAAGTGAGCAAGGCGCACAATCAGGGACAACCTCAGTCACAAGTGTGGCATAAAGAGGTCGACTTCTTGGCATCCTGAAGGTCCAGGACAAAACAAAGTAGTTTATGAAGAAAATGGAAGGCATGTGAAGGGGAAGGATGTGTTCAGGAGTAGGAAGTTGCCCAACGAGAAACTGGACAAAGCGATATATAAGTGGCACACGCAGGAGCAAGCTGAGTGTGTTCCCATATGTGACCTGGATATTCAACATGCAGCACAAAGGCTTGCTACTCACCTTACAGCAGTGTTTCAGGTGTTCTGATGGCTGACTATGGAGGTTCAGGAGGTGCCATGGCATTGCTAACAAGGCCATAATTGGGGAGATACTCAGTGTCGATGTCAGTGATGTGGAGCTGTTCGTAGTATACTCAGAAGCTGGTGGAGAATGAGAGGCTGCTAGCTCCAGAATTACAGCGCTGGTGAAACTGGTCTCTTTGGGTGTGCTCTCCCTCAAAATACTCAGGCTTCGAAGGACATTGGCAGCACCCCAGGGCATAAGATAATGAAGGAGGTTCTCTCCATTCTGGCCTGTGCCAAAGCTGATGGCTCTTATTGCCTACAGCCAGTCATACTAAGTAAGAGCAAGCAACCTCGGGCACATAGGGACATCATGACCAAGCATGCCTGGTTTACCAAGGATACCTTTCATGACTGGCTCTACCACAGCTTTGACTCTTCCACGAGGCAGCACCAAAAAAGGTATGACATCAGTCCTGACAAGATGGCAATGCACCAGTCCATCTGTCCTCCACCAAACGATGCAGCAAGGGTAGATAACTCAAGGTTTTGTTCCTGGTAGTCAACTGCACTGCCCTTACCTAGCCTATGTAGCAGGGAGTTACAGAGAATGCAAAGAGTCAGTACAGAACTCTTCACCTGCACCAGTGCCTCATTGTGACTGAGGATGGGATGGACCAGAAAGACTGTGAGGACACCAGTGGCAACAAAACCATGTATAACTTCAAGAAATACATCATCAAGGGAATCATCTTCAGTTGGTCAAAGGCGTGGAAGAAAGTGTCTTGCCACGCTCAAGAATGGGTGGTGCAAACTCCTCAGAACCCCGTAGACTCCAACATCACTGCATGATTAGAAGGGGTTTGAGCCACCAAGGGCAGCAGAAATGTCGGCAGTTGCAGAGCAGGGGAACCTTGCTAAGGAGGAGTTGCAAGAGTGACTGGATAAGGATGCTGGTGAGGCGGCTACCATCACCAGACAAGAGGATACTGGTGCTGAACTGCAGCAAGACTAAGTCATAGGCAAAGCAGAAAGTTGAACAGGAGTAGGAGGTGGAGCAGAATGTAGGGGCGATGAACAATGAATGAAGTATCTTTAAAGTCATGAGAATTATTAAGAGATGGATGGGATATTTTATACACTGTTGAATACAGACAATGTAAGATGAACGGCAAGAAATGGGAAGAGTGGAAGGACACTCCCATGGGACACAGAAGGCTGAGATGAAGAAAGCAACTGAAAAGAGCAAATGCACTGGTCTGCCTGGGGTGTCTGCTGAGTTGGAAAATGCATTAGATGATGGAGTGGATTGGATGTTAGGACTGTTGAATGAGGTAAGGGATAAACAAAATAATACTTGAAGACGAGTGTAAGAGTTCCAGTTATAAACATCCATCCATTCATCATCCAATCCTACATTGCCCCATGAGGAGCATAGGAGCCCGGGGGTAGGCAAGTTGGTCCTGACATTTAAGATGAGTGACCAGCCTCACTCATCCCTGAGTGGCATTACGTGTGCAATAAACCCAAACCACACCTTGGATATAAGCCTTCACAGGCTCAATCCACTTGGAGCGCCGCAATTACCTACTAAAATGCCCACCGTGCCCGCCGCCGGACCTCCCACCTCACCACCCCCCACCCCACCACCGGGCCGCCACCGCACCACCACCCCAGGAGGACACAACGGTGGGATTAGTGACCCCAGTCAAGAGGATCATCAAGACATTACGGTCCTGGGTCCTTGTTCCCTGCAATTGTCCCAACCCAAGGTGATCAGAGGAAGAAGACTACATTGCGGGCGGAGCAATGATTGCCAGAAGAGGGGTGGGACTGAACCAGACTCAGTCCCAGGTAGCACCGAATTGACGGCTTTGTTACACCCTCTAGGGCAGGAGGGCCAAGGGTAAGAGGCCCAAGGCTATTGCCTAATAAAGAGTGTGAAGGGGAAAGCGACCCCATGCGCCGGCCTTAACACACCAGAAGGAGAGAGTTGCCCCAGTGCATCGCTCTCTTGCTGTTCTCCCCTTCAGGAGCAACATCCCATCGCCGGCCCTAAGCCGTGGCGTGAGAGCGACCCCGTTCGTCCGGCAGATGTTCCTCCTAGGATAGATCAGCTACCGGCTACGGCCAGAGTACGGATCAGGGTAAAGAGCCCCTGCTACCGTACGTGTAGCACTTCCCTATTACGGAAGCAACACCCCGTCGTCGGCCCTAAGCCGCGGCGTGAGGGTGACCCTGTTCGTCCGGCAGTTGTTCTCCGTACGGGTAAACATTCGACTCCGGCCAGGGCACATACCAGGGTAGAGAAGCCCCTGAAGGTAGACTCAATCCGTATTGGAGAGAGTGTGGCCTCTGTGCCCCTCACTCCGGCTTGTCTCCTACTACGGGAACAACACCACGCCGGCGGCCCTCAGCCGCGGCGAAAGGACGGCCCCGTCCGCCCTACAGGTGTCCCCCGTACGCCGGGCAAGTTCACGGCTACAGCCAGAGTGTGTGACAGGGGAAGGCGACCCCAGGCTCCGGCCTCCAGACGCACTCGAGAGGACACGGGCAACGTGAGTCCTCCTCCCGCCTCTTTCCCTTTGGGGAGCCCTTCATCACCACCCAGGAATATAGCCCCGGAGGAGATGCTAGAGTGGTGGCAAGGCCCGATATCGGGCTTACCACCTACACCCGGGAGTTCCTTGTTCCTGTCCGAGCCCCATAGGAGACACTGCCGCAGCCCAGTCCTGACAGCGCCTCTCCCCCTTGGTGCCCGCAGTCCCAGGACGCCCCAGCCAGACTCTCCAACTCCCGACGAAGGCGATTTGGGCTCCCTCACTTCCCGGAGTCGGAAAAGGCAGGCCCGACTACTCCGGCTGTTTGGCCCCAGTCCCGAGGGCCACCTATCAGGTCGAGGCCCCCAAAACAAAGGGCCTCCCTGCACCCCACCGGCGCGGCCCTAGTACGAGGGCCGCCTCCCAGGTCGAGGCCCCCAGACGGGAGAGCCTCCCTGCTTCCCACCTACGAGTGCGACCTAGAGTGACTATTACCCAGGAAACAGGAAAACAGTGACAGTGACTCCGTAAGAAACAGTAGTCAATAGTGGCCTATCAGAACTCAGTGTTGACAGGGCAGAAAGTGAACTTTGTGAATTATCCTAGTCCCTCCCCATGTAAGAGAGTCAGAGAGTTTTCTGTGAACACCTGAGGTAAGGGCGCGCGGGCTAGTCAAAAGCTTAAGTGTACGTGTCTCCGTGACAAGGTGACAGAGTCGAGTGTCGCTATCCGCACCCTACCTCCTTTATAGTAATATTCCCCAAATAGACTCCCAACTTTGTTTATTCCTTATGTGAACAATTCTATTTATATCCTGCCTCCAAGTGACGTGTAAACCATATTGTAGATAATTCACGATCTCCCTGTATAAACATTGTAGTGTATATGACTCTGCTCTGTGGTGCCAAGTGTTAACTATGTGTCTCTGTGTCCCTGTATCTTAAATATCACTCTACGTGTATTGTTACAATTAGAATTAAGGTAATAGATGTGTTAAGGTATACTGCCTGTTTTTAATGTCCTGTTCCTTTGTTGGTGCTTTACTTCCGGTCTAGGAAGAGGACCCCGCTTCAGTAGCTAGTGTTTTTACGACGAGAAGTCGCCTTAAAAACACAGCATAACATTGGTGGCAAGCGGTGGTTCTGGACCTAAGTAAAAGCACGGAGGAACGATAAAAAGGAAACTTGCACAATGGCAGCCAAATCGCACATCCAATTACCGAGATTCAACCCAGACCAATGCGACATAGAAGTACATTTATATATGGTTAAACCCCTCCTAGACATAGGGTTCGACTCAGACAGAAAAAATTGCAGTCACATTACCTAACCCGGGAAAAATAATCGCCACTGTCACTCCCAAAATCGTCCCGAGGCTAAAATGGGATCAATTCAAACAAATTGTGAAACAGGCGGCAAAACCATCTCTAGGCACAGTTGTAGCCTTGTCGGAACTAGACGCCCTCACATACGACAGAATCCTCGATGACACCTTCATCCAGGCTAGGCGGCTCGTCACCGCTGCGTACCCGGGCACAGACGCAAAAACCCGGGAACAACTCATATTCCACAAACTCCTCAGGATCCTCCCCGATTTCATTAAAAACCACTTCATAATACATGAACCGACGGGAGACCTGGATAAACAAATTAACTTAATAAGGCGCCTTCTAACCGTCCACTCCTCCCCCAAACGCATCGGCATCATCAACCAATTCCCCACGGATCTCATCCCTGTAAATCCATGGGAATTTACTCCTTGCTGCCCTGAGTGCCCAATCCACGACATTCGTGAGCAGCTAAAAGCCGCCCGGGGCAGCAAAACAAAACAAGAGCACCCACAAGCCTCCCCACCATACGCCGATTGCCCCAAGCCTCAAAGAAGGAAAGTGAAACAAGGAAGGCACAGAAGGCGCCCCCCCACTGCCCCTGCATCCCACCGTAATGACAGGGGCCACCTCACATCTCCCCCAGTCTACGACAGGGGAAAACGTCATCTTTCCATTTCCTCTCCTCTCACTATCTCTTCTATTTTGCCCTCCCCTATTCCTACCCCTATTCCTACCACTATCCCTAACCCTCCCACCTCACACACCACTTTCTCCACTACTAGCACCCCCCCCCCTTCCTATTCCTCCCCAACACAAAGCCTGCCTCCCCCTTCGCAGGCCTCCTAGAACCCTTACCTCATCTTTCCCAAACCCACTTCCCAAAACTGCCTCCTCCTGTCTACTCCCTCCCACCTACCACCCCGCACCACCCACCACCATCACATCCCCGCCACTCATTTTTCCCACCTACACAGCCAACTCATTCGCCTTCCCTATCACACCAGCCTCCTCCTCACCCTCACCTGCCTCTCTTTCCTCGCTCACCTCCCCCACCCCATCCTCAACCTCACCATACCCACAAACCCCTTCCCCCACGTCACCCTTGCCTGACCCACCACCACCTTCCTCCGATTCTGATCCTTCACCAACCACCCCACCTCCTCCAACCCACCACTCTCAATCACCGCCCGCTACGCCCACCACCAACACCTTACAACCAGAAACAAAAATTGAAAGGGTGCTATGGCGCCATCACGACCGCCCACCTGTCAGAATCCGAGGGACTCACCACCTTCTCCGACTCCTACGCCGGACCAACCATCCATCTTCCCTCCGGCTCACTCTCAACCCCCATCAGGAGCCTAACACCTTCACCACCCACTGGGTCAGCCTCACCCAACACCTCACCCTGGCCCACCAGACATACACCTCCACCACCTACCACCTCCAGTCACGGGGTCATGACTTCTACAACGCGGAGGGTGGTAAAATGCCCACCGTGCCCGCCGCCGGACCTCCCACCTCACCACCCCCCACCCCACCACCGGGCCGCCACCGCACCACCACCCCAGGAGGACACAACGGTGGGATTAGTGACCCCAGTCAAGAGGGTCATCAAGACATTACGGTCCTGGGTCCTTGTTCCCCGCAATTGTCCCAACCCCAGGTGATCAGAGGAAGAAGACTACATTGCGGGCGGAGCAATGATTGCCAGAAGAGGGGTGGGACTGAACCAGACTCAGTCCCAGGTAGCACCGTACTGACGGCTTTGTTACACCCTCTAGGGCAGGAGGCCCAAGGGCAAGAGGCCCAAGGCTACGGCCGAATGAAGAGTGTGAAGGGGAAAGCGACCCCAGGCTCCGGCCTTAACACAACAGAAGGAGAGAGTTGCCCCAGTGCATCGCTTTCTTGCTGTTCTCCCCTTCTGGAGCAACATCCCATCGCCGGCCCTAAGCTGTGGTGTGAGAGCGACCCCATTCATCCGGCAGATGTTCCTGCTAGGATAGATCAGCTACTGGCTACGGCCAGAGTACAGATCAGGGTAAAGAGCCCCTGCTACCGTACGTGTAGCACTTCCCTATTATGGAAGCAACACCCCGTCGTCGGCCCTAAGCCGCGGCATGAGGGCGACCCCGTTTGTCCGGCAGTTGTTCTCTGTACGGGTAGACACTCGGCTCCTGCCGGGGCACGTACCAGGGTAGAGAAGCCCTGAAGGTAGACTCAATCTGTCTTGGAGAGAGTGTGGCCTCTGTGCCCCTCACTCCAGCTTGTCTCCTACTATGGGAACAACACCACGCCGGCGGCCCTCAGCCGCGGCGAAAGGACGGCCCCGTCCGCCCTACAGGTGTCCCCCGTACGCCGGGCAAGTTCACGGCTACAGCCAGAGTGTGTGACAGAGGAAGGCGACCCCAGGCTCCGGCCTCCAGACGCACTCGAGAGGACACAGGCAACGTGAGTCCTCCTCCCGCCTCTTTCCCTTCGGGGAGCCCTTCGTCACCACCCAGGAATATAGCCCCGGAGGAGACGCTAGAGTGGTGGCAAGGCCCGATATCAGGCTTACCACCTACACCCGGGAGTTCCTTGTTCCTGTCCGAGCCCCGTAGGAGATGCTGCCGCAGCCCAGTCCTGACGGCGCCTCTCCCCCTTGGTGCCCGCAGTCCCAGGACGCCCCAGCCAGACTCTCCAACTCCCGACGAAGGCGATTCAGGCTCCCTCATTCCCCGGAGTCGGAAAAGGCAGGCCCGACTACTCCAGCTGTTTGGCCCCAGTCCCGAGGGCCACCTATCAGGTCGAGGCCCCCAGACCAAAGGGCCTCCCTGCACCCCACCGGCGCGGCCCTAGTACGAGGGCCGCCTCCCAGGTCGAGGTCCCCAGACGGGAGAGCCTCCCTGCACCCCACCTACAGTGCGACCTAGAGTGACTATTACCCAGAAAACAGGAAAACAGAGACAGTGACTCCGTAAGAAACAGTAGTCAATAGTGGCCTATCAGAACTCAGTGTTGACAGGGCAGAAAGTGAACTTTGTGAATTATCCTAGTCCCCCCCATGTAAGAGAGTCAGAGAGTTTTCTGTGAACACCTGAGGTAAGGGCGCGCGGGCTAGTCAAAAGCCTAAGTGTACGTGTCTCCGTGACAAGGTGACAGAGTCGAGTGTCGCTGTCCGCACCCTACCTCCTTTATAGTAATATTCCCCATAAAGACTCCCAACCTTGTTTATTCCTTATGTGAACAATTCTATTTATATCCTGCCTCCAAGTGACGTGTAAACCATATTGTAGATAATTCACGATCTCCCTGTATGAACATTGTAGTGTATATGACTCTGCTCTGTGGTGCCAAGTGTTAACTATGTGTCTCTGTGTCCCTGTATCTTAAATATCACTCTACGTGTATTGTTACAATTAGAATTAAGGTAATAGATGTGTTAAGGTATACTGCCTGGTTTTTATGTCCTGTTCCTTTGTTGGTGCTTTACTTCCGGTCTAGAAAGAGGACCCCGCTTCAGTAGCTAGTGTTTTTATGACGAGAAGTCGCCTTAAAAACACAGCATAACACCCACTAAACCACCAGGCGCCATAATTTGGTTATATGGTTACCACCCAGCGTGGTAAATGGTTTCCTGGTGTACAGGAAACCATTTGCCTTGTCACTCAGTGTAAAGTCACCCATAGGCACAAGGAACAGGAGAAAATGAAGGAAAGAAAAACAAAACAGGGAGTGTTACGTCACCTGTAGGCAGAAGGATGAGGAAAGCATGAAGTAAAGAAAGAAGAGGAAGGAAGGAAAAGAGGGAGGAG
Source organism: Coenobita brevimanus (assembly GCF_032717465.1). Taxonomy (NCBI): domain Eukaryota; kingdom Metazoa; phylum Arthropoda; class Malacostraca; order Decapoda; family Coenobitidae; genus Coenobita; species Coenobita brevimanus. The sequence goes on from NC_137055.1 coordinate 260,930, forward strand.
AGGAAAGGGCAGACACCCGAAAGCAGCTCTACATCGAGTGAATGGATGGTGAGCGCCCCCACCCACCACTACCACTTAGTTTATAAAACAAAAGGGAATTATTTTGGAGTGTGGAAGCTATAGAGGAAGAAAGGTGATAGAACATGGTATAAAGATTTTAGAAGTTGTTTTAGCTCAAAATGTAGTGTACTGTCACATGGAGAGAAAGGATGTAAATAAAATGATAAGAAGGGCATATGTGAGTCATGTCTGAAGGTAGGGGGGAGGCTTGTTAGGTCGAGAAGGTGGGTGAAGGTGAAAAATGGGTTTGTGGGAAAGATACGGAGGCTGGTGAGGCGAGGGAATTATTTGGATGAACTGTATAAGACGCTAACAAGGTAGGTGGCACGGTAGGTCAATCAGAAGACGGTGATAAGTGAGGGAGAAAGAGACAGCGACTGGTGAGGCTAGGGAACTGCAAGGGGGATAGAGCTGGCTGAATGATGTATATAAGATAAATATTTGCCATCCCCTATTGTAATCTGGTAGTCAATGGATGGATTCAACTGACAGGCAATACGAAACGCACCCTTGGATAAGTAACTCCCCACCCCACCCCACCCCACCCAACCCCCCAGAAAATGGCCATGTCCGTGAGGTGGAGTCAGGATTCCGGGGTCTTGAATGATGAGAGAATTTGTGTGCGACCCATTTCACTGGCCATGACGTTGATTCTCTCTCTCTCTCTCTCTCTCTCTCTCTCTTGGCATATCATCGCCAATCCTTTCACATCTATGACGTTTTTATTTTATCATTGTTATTATTATAATTATTTTTTTCAAGCATGAGAGATGCTGTGGGAGGGCAAGCATAGGCCAAAGGAGGAGGGGAGGGAGAAGCAAGGAAGGAAAGAAGGGAGGCGTGTGCAGGGCAAGAGGAAGGCAGGAGAGATGGTTCGGCCGTGGCCGGGAAGACCTCGGTTCGGCTGGGGGGGAGGGGAGTGCAGGAGAGTGTGGAGAGGGAGAAAAGGTGGGACGGCGTGTATAGCGCAAGAGGGAGGGTGGGATGGGATTAAGTAGGGAGAATATGAGGGTGGGCGTGTCTAGGGCAGGGAATAGGAGGTGAGGATTGGGCAGGGCAGGGCAGGGCAGGGCAGGGTGGGAGACTGTTCTGTTGAGGAAGGGACGGACGGGCGGTCTTCAGCAAGCTGGGCGTGTCAAGGGCAGGGGGTAGGAAGGGTAAGATATGGGGGGAAAGGGAAGCGTGTTTTAGGGAAAGATGGAAGGAGGGGAGGGATGGTAGGGTAGGGTAGGGTAGGCGTGTCTTGGGGCGGGGCAGGGTAGCGGTGTGGGTGTTGGCTGGTGCGCCTGCCAGTGTGTGTGCCCGAGTGTTGCTGTGTGTGTGTGTGTGTGTCTCATCTGCCCCGACGAACCCAATTTCGACCACGACACTTCCGAACCAATAACGCGAACTTAGTAACGACTGAGTCCTGGGCAGACCCCAGGGAGCCAGGACCCAGCAGGGTCCCGGTCCGGGGACGTTGTACTTCCCTGCCCATCCAGGTCAGTGCAGGTCATATATTGCTCTTGCTGTGTAGGTGTGGGGTCGCAGCCGTGGCCTTCGTGGCGGCACCTCCTAAAATCGTCTCGGAATATACTCGTTCAAGTGTTCTGCTGGTTTCATGGATTTTAAGCACTATATTTATTACTTTATTTTTGTAGTCTTACAGTTTATACTCTGAAATTTAAGTGGCCTTGGAAATTTGGTAACACCTATGCCTCAGCGATTCATTCTGTATATTATACCCCGTGTTCTTCATGCGGTCTCAAGATGTAGCAGGCAAAATAAATCGCTAAGGAAAATGTGATTCGAAGTCTGCACAACCTTGAATGCAGGCCCTAGTTTAACGTAATTTTGATTCCCGCTACTGCCAGACCATTTTATTCCGCTAAGAAGAGCACCACAGCAGTAGAGGGGTTAATGGAGACTGGAGCTGACCCCTCCAGTGTGGTAAGTCTCCCTCGAGCTGCATAATGTCAAAGGAGAGGTAAAATAGAACTAAATACAGGGCACCTCGAGAGATTTATTTATTTATTTATAGTAGGGGGTTATTCCTGGGCTGGTATTGGGTAAACAATTCTCTAAATCATGAAGCTACATCATCCACTCACTTGATGTAGTACTGCCTACTTCCTTAGCTTTTATCTTTCTTTTTCTGTGCCTGCCCTCCTCTCTTCCTATTCCTTCTATCTTTCCTGTCACTTCTTTTTCCTTTACAGGTGGCTTTATTTTGAGTGACAAGGCAAATGGTTTCCTGTAAGCCAAGAAACCATTTACAACGCTGGGTGGTAACCATATAACCAAACCATACGTGCTCCCTACGTGTCAACAAGTGGGTTGGTGGAGGGTTGGTGCCCCTCCCTGTAAAACAACTAACTCAGTGTCAAATGGCCACCCTTTACGGGATTATGGTGTCTGGCAATAGATAGATAGATGAAGCTACAGTTACTATGGCCTTCTGAGTTAATGATGAGGTACACAATTATTACCCACAAGGTCATCAGTAATTGTAGCTGAGTACCGGGTGTGCACTGAACCCAGGTTAATATACAGTAGATTTTGTGTGTTTACTCAAAATTGGCCCTTGGATAGCCTCCTAGTTTCTTTTTTCCTGTATTATTATTTTTATCATGAGGAACCATATATACGTTACTGAGGATGCTGTTTTATCCTGTCGTATTTTTGGTGACCTATTCTGGTAAAATTTTAAGTGACAAAATTAAGTGACGGTTTCGGTATTATTTTTTTTGTGAGGGTTAATTCCTTATGTGGCATCTCGTCACCATTCCCACCATCGTGCTCTATTTTAAATGGTATGGGAGGCTTCGTAGCGCCTCTTCCTTAGCGATTTATTTCAGTTAACAAAGCTTGAGACTGTTGCTTCCCATACATATCGTTTTAATGTCGATAAGTGCTGGAGAGGGATGCCTTCAGGTGGTGGTTCTGCTATGACTGGGTGGTGGAGCTGCCCGGTTATACAAACATCCCTCACTCCCCTCCCTATCCCCAGCAAGGACGATGGTGGACTGCAGGAGATGGACAACTTCAGCCTGCAGTCCACCAGGTTCGTGTTTAGATAAGCCTGGGGTTGCAGCTACTACTACTAATATTACAACTACTACTACTACTACTACCACTGCTGCTACTTCTCCTTCTTCTTCTACTATTACTACTACTATTATCACTACTGCTGCTGCTACTACTACTTCTACTACTATCACTACTGCTGCTGCCGCTACTACTACTACTATTTTTTCATAAAAATCACCTCCATCCATTGGGGAGTTATATTGTGAAGATCAGCACCAACCCTGCTAATACAGTTCACCATTTGGAGTTGTAATGTGAAGGTTAACACTAACCCTCATATTACAATCCGTTGGCCCCAAGCACGCCAACGGCTGTGGTTACCAACCATCTACTATTACTATTATTACTTTAGTTTGTATTTGTTGATATTACAGTGTAAATAAAGACATTAAACTATTGGAGTCGCTGGTCTATGCGACTCTCGACCACTGTAGCTTCGTAATCCATACCCGCCAGAGAGACAGGCCTGAGGGCTGATGATCTTGTGCCCCTGAGACATAGCAGAGCAGACCTCACGAGGGAGAATGACAGTCCACATCTCACCCTGGCCAAACAGAAAGGTTGACGTTTCTTCTCAGAAAGAACCTCTGCCGGTCTCAAGTAGAATCTCTCTGCCTCTGGACCCATCCCACTTCATGTTATGAACACAAGGGGAGTGAATCGACCGTGGTCCACATGTTGGATCCTTTCTTGATAGTTTCTGTTTTTTTCTTGTTCATTCCTTTTGTGTGCAGCTTCGAGAGACAGTTCACGATGACATGCTGCCATGGGATTGAATATCCTGATGTCGAAGAACGCCCTCTGCCCACGTGTCCTGAAACCTCAAGCACTGACATCCACTCTTGCATCATTTGATGTGTTTGCTGTTCTGTGGGTGAAGTGCTTGCCGTCCAGGGGTAGCAGAGCTGGCTCAGTCGTGACATCATGGCATATTTTCTGCAGCATTTTGGCAGTGAGGTCGCGTACTTCATCGTGTCGGATGCAAACAAAGCCTCCCTTCTTGCATACCATTGCATGGTTTGCACCAAAAGCAGTGCCACAGGCAGTGCTGAGGTAGGTTCTCTATTGGCCATCCATATCTCAAGTCTATGGCGTCGATAAATTCGTGTTTGTTGAAACGGAAGCCTTTTGCCTTGAGAAGCAGGGTTGTCAGCCAGTTCGATGCCCCAACCTCCTGTGCAATTTCAACTCTACTGCACTGGTCTGGTGTTAGGTGTTCGGTTATGTGCTGCAGCACGTCCTTTTGTCTTGCTTCACGCTCCTTATCTGTGTCTTTATGCCTTTGGCTGTCGATTTCACTCATCTCAACCTGGGCGCAAATCTTCTGTGACAAGGATTCGGAGAGCCTGAGTGAATTTCTGTGTTCATTGCTTGCCACGGCTACTGGATTTATAATGCCAAGGCCTCCCATCCTGGGTGGTAGTGCTAGAAGGTCCCTCTCTTCTGGTGTGGGGATGTGGCCATTGGTTAGAGATGGGAGGAATAATCCCTGATTGCATCCTCCAGTGGTTGTAGCAGCAACTCAATGTCCGGTATGGTCCTCATCATGAAGGTCCATTTGTGCTTTACACCATAGGTAAATGTGCTGTATGCTGCTTAGGGTTGTTTTTACGTGACTGGATAATGTATGAATTTCTTCTACCCATGTCTTTACCTTATCACTCACATATCTGTCTTTGAATTCCTAAGTTCCAATCAGCACCTAGATGCCTCTGACCATCCTTAGTCACTGCTACTGCTGCTGCTGCTACTACTACTACTACTACTACTATTACTACCACTACTACTACTGCTAATGACAACAGTAATAACAATATCAACATGGTCTGCATCTGTAACAAACAAGAGGTGACCGGTAATTGAGATGTGCATAAATGAATCGCAATGGAGGAGGTGTTGAGAAATCTCCAGCCACAAAGAATAAGACCTATTTTCTTCCTTGCACGCTCACCTTTTAGCCTCACACATCTAAGTTCCATTGCCCCCTTTTTCCCATTTTCCTTGCATTCTCTTATTCATTTTCCCTTTTTTCCCATTTTCTATTCATTGTTTTTTCCGGGCAGACTAGTCACAAAAATGGAGTCACACATCTCAGCTACATTTTTCATATTTTCTCCATTATTCTTCTTTCTCCATTTTCCCATATTTTTGAGTTCCCCATTTTTCCTTTCCCCATTTTTTTTTTTCATTCCGTTACAAATCTACGAATCATGGAGTCTTCAAAATCTCACATACTTCAATTTTTTTCCCTATTTTATAATTTCTCGTGAATTTCGACCTCCCCATTTTCCCAGTTTCACCATTTTTTCCAGTTCCCATTTCCCCCATTGCCACTAGTTAGATTAGGGACAGATCAGGGAGTCTCGCAGATCGCAGTTACATTTTTCGCGTGTTCCCCTTTACATTTTTCGCGTTTTCCCCTTTCCATTTTTCGCGTTTTTCCATTCACATTTTTCGCGTTTTCCTACTTTTACATTTTTCGCGTTTTCCCATTACATTTCTTGCGCTTTTCCCCTTTTTTTTTTTTTGCGTTTTCCCATTACAGTCTTTCGTTTTTTTCCCTCTGCTCTTCTCCGTGTTTTCCTCTGCATTTTTCGCTTCCCCCTTCCCCGTTTATTTCATTTTAGTTTCCAAAGACAGGTGACAGACGAAGACAAAAGTTAAAGAAAAAAGACTGTATAGCCTAATTTTTTACCGTATTGAAATTCTATGGAAAAAAAAAAAATCGATGTGTATGTATTATTAAATGTTACAAAAATGAAGATATCACCCTCCAAAAGAGAGCAGTTTTTAAAAGAGAACTTAGATAGGGTTGCGAGTGTAGCCGTAATCCTGTTGGAACCGTTGTCTTTGTCAGGACTCAAATACCAACGGTCTGTGTGTGCCCACGGAGATGAAGAGACGGGGTGGAAAATTTGATCTTGTAGACGTTACGAATCAAAGCTGTATCTTTATTGCTGATTTGTTGATTTATTTCTTTTTTAAGCGCGTTTCCTCACCATGCATCTGATAGGAATGATGCCCGTATTCTCGACGGTTAAGAAAACTCCCAGCCTCTTCCTTAGCTATTTACTGTATTTTTGGAGGCAGTTGGTTAACAGCAGTTTGTATGCTATTTATGCTGAGTAGCCTTTATTAGTGTTTGAATGAGTGGTACAAAAGAGGACAGTAGGGAATCAGGAGCAGTAAGCTAAATACAACGGTAAGGGAAAGGTGTTAGGGAGTCGCGTGCTAGGACATCCCACGTGCTTCATTGCTCGTGTGAGTTAAAATTGTTTCACTGATAGATTAAACTTATTTTTCTCTTGAAGTTGCTCATAATGCGTAATATGTGAAATCAGAAAGGAGTGTTTTGTGCTTTAAACCTGTCATGAAGTAGAGCATTTCGTTTTATTTATCAATTTTTGTTTTACTAGTATTTTGCCTGCACACATCCTAGAGCAGAGGTCAGCAACCCTTCAAGCTGGAAGAGCTATTTATTTTAAAGTTTCATAAAAATGTAGTACTCTCGGAACCGCAATATAAAAAACTGTTTCAAACCGAAATCCACAGTACTGTACTTTTAAATCTAAATAAAACATTACTGTGATATTGTTCGATCTACTTGTATTCACAAAGCGAAACAAAATATGATAATGTATTTTGTAATTTATTCAGTATGCTTCAATATTGTTATGTGAGGCCTTCGTTCTGAAAGAATAAATTATTATTTATGAAGCTTCTGGAGCCGCAGGTTGCCAGCCTCTGTCATGGAGTTAGGTGTCGTCTGTGGTGCTGGAGTGTGATAATGGAGAATACGTGGAAAACAGTTGTATAGACGTAGTGAATTGAAACACCATCCCTGCTTTTAAGCTGTTTATAGCCGTACACGAGCTAAACAGTCGCTTGCAATCGAATATCCATACTGTCAGTGAGGAAGCAGTACGAGGCAGCTTTGAAACACATGAACAGCGGAGTTTATACCTACGAGTGTTTAGTCAAGAGCCCGATGTGAGAAATTAGTGTATTTTGCCATCTGGGTCGACTGACTGAGTTCGTTGCCTGCAGGTGATGATCTCAACCTGCGTGGGTCTCCAGGCTGTAGCTAACTGGGTCCTCAGCAGGTGGAAGAAGGTAAAATAATAATAATAATAATGATCCTCGTGTGTGTGCGTGTGGTTGCGTGTGTGTGGCTAGGCTTTTCCCCTCACGCACGCCTTTACCCGCCATTCGTGTTTACATAATTCGCCTGCTATTTCACTGCACCCACCCCACTTTTAGGCATGCCCACTGCTTTCCTCCCAGACGCACAGTATCACAGGAAATTATATATGCGCTGAGAAACAGATCGTCTCTCTTAGTTTTGGAATATTAATAGAGGAAAATAAGCAGAAATGAAGTATTAAGCGATTTTCCTCCCGAGTTTAGCATACATAACTGCTCGTCATTTGGCGTATACAAAATTACATATACTTGAAACCAGACTGAAAATACTGAGATAAAATTCACTATCTATTTATCTATTGCCAGACGCCTTAATCCCGTAAGGGGTGGCCACAAACAAATCGCCTCCATGGCGCCCTGTCCCCGGCCATTTCACTGCCCTGCTACCAGCTCACACAGCCCTCTCTCATATACCTTTCCACTCCATCCCTCCGTCTCATCTTCAGCCTACCCCTCTCTCATATACCTCTCCACTCCATCCCTCCATCTCATCCTCGGCCTCTCCCTCTCTCATATACCTCTCCACTCCATCCCTCCGTCTCATCCTCGGCCTCTCCCTCTCTCATATACCTCTCCTCTCCATCCCTCCATCTCATCCCCTGCCTCCCCCTCCCTCTTCCCTCCTCCACCTCACTCGCATACTCTCCTCGTTAGTCTCTCGCTCTCCATCCTCTCCACATGGCCAAACAAGATTCACAGTGAGTGTTTAATTTACAATGTTGGCTCATTTTTACCAAGACAGCTGATGGGGAAAACGATTACATTTTCTGTGGTTTTCTTGTTCCTGGTTGTGTGTGTGTGTGTGTGTGTGTGTGTGTGTGTGTGTGTGTGTGTGTGTGTGTGTGTGTGTGTGTGTGTGTGTGTGTGGCTAATAACATGAGCGTAAATATTTGAACATATGGAAGCACAGTGGCCTGGAATTGTTATAGTCAGGGGCTCGTTTGCCTGTGTGGCTCTAGAACATACGTAACACATCTTCCTAAGCTATTTATTCTGCATATTACATCTTATTATTGTGTTATTGATGCAAACAGTGTTGATGTTAAAACGATATAAAGAAACATGCAAGAGAATGTTAAGGTGTAATGTGCAAAATAAATTGCTAAGGAAGAGGTGTTACGAAGCCTCATCTACCTAGAATTCGATTCACAATACACGCGTGAAGTCATTACGCGAGAGAATAAAGATACGATCAAGGTCAGTTCATAGCATGGTTGGTTATACGTTGAGCGAGACATTTCCGTAAGTATAATTAATCGTGAACAATTTCTGGCCGTATAAAGGACACGACCTTCAATCAATCAATCAATCATTTCCTGTGGCACCCCACGGGATGCATAGGGCCTCGATGAACTCTCTCCACCAATATTTGTCTCTTGCCATCTCCTTCAGGTCCCACCAACACTCCTCTCCTGCTTCTCTTTTCATTGTCCTCAACCAGGTTTCCTTCGGAGGACACGACCTTACTTAAGCGTTATTGTCCCCAGAATGTTAAACAAACATGAATTATCGAAGGCTGGAAGCTTTGTATTTTCATGCAAAAGTGGAAGGCGTGATGTAGCAAGCGAAATAGTGACTGAGTAGTTCCAGTTGGTTTGATCTATTTTAACTGCAGTCGTGCCGTGTTCATTTGTGGTAATGCATATTTATCTAAAATAGTAATGTTCTAAAAAAAAAAAAAAAAGGCATTTATAAAGTCGAATACTCGGTACTGATAACTCGCACTCAAAAGAAAAGGAGTATTAGCTGCGTATGTGTATCAAGCGTCATTACTGTAGTTATATATAGATAGATAGATAGATATGACTGCTTCTGACCACTAGGACACCTTTTTACTTTCACAGTGGTAACTTATTCGGTGCCTACCCCATAAAACCCCATTAAATACACCAGCTGTGCACAGGACATTCTGGTCGTCAGGACAGATCACTGGCATGACTCCTGAATAACATCGGGAATAGAAAATCTCTATAGTGTTGTTTCCGACCAGTATTCAGCCGAAAGGCGACGAGTGTATAACGATTACATACTTTTTCTGGCTAATGTACACAGCTTTTATTCATGTCTAGAAATACATGTTTAAATTTGGTAGTTTGCGATTTCTTTCATTACTTTTATTATGAAAATGTCCTGCACTAAAACGATTTTTCGTCCATGTATGAATATATTAACTGACGTCCTCTGTCATACATGTTTTTGAACACCTTCGTCATCAGCTTCTTATAGCCCTCGTCACCGATATCTTTGGACACTTTCATCATGGACACTTTTAACGGATTTTCTCACGCACACACTTCCACGAACATAGTAACTTCCTCATGCACGGTTTCATTTCACCATAAATATTTGTACAGTATTTTTGCTCTTTGACGTGAATTTATTGCCAACTTTCTCACGTGTTTGTATCGTTCTACCATGATTTTCTCTCTCAAATAGTGCTGTTGCCAAATTCTGTGATGTGATTTTGCTGTGATGTGGTGCTTGTGTGGAGTTTACGTGATGTTTTTTCCTTCGAGTTTTTCCTCTGTGCTTAACTCTGTGGCTGATTAACCCGTGATTTTATTTATTTATTTATTTATTTATTTTGAAGTGCGTTTCTCCACCATTCTTCCGAAGTCAGTGGTCCCCAGATTTCGACGGTTAAAGGAAGCTCCCTAGCACCTTTTCCTTAGCTATTTATTTTTGGAGACAGCTGGTTCATAGTAGTTTAGCCAAATGAGATCGCCCGTCATAAGCTGGTGAAAAAAGCTCCAAGTTATCAGCTCTAACCAAAAATGTATTCATCTATCTATTCATGGCCAGACGCCTTAATCCCGAAAGGGGTGGCCACAAACAAATCGCCTCCATGTGGCTTCCCCGCCATTTCATTGCCCTGCTCCCAGCTCACACCCCCCTCTCTCATATACCTCTCCACTCCATCCCTCCATCTCATCCTCGGTCTCCTCTTCCCCACTCCACCTCACATACACTCTCCTCGTCAGTCTCTCACTCTCCATTCTCTCCACATGGCCAAAACACCCCAGCGTGCAAGGTTCTTGCTAACTGCTGATGGCTGCCAGCCATTTGGCTCCTAAGGTTTCAGATTTACGAGCCAAATATATTTTTAGCAGCCAAAGTGACTACCAGCAGAAATTGTTTGAGCAATATAATAGCTATTTACCCACTGTGATGATTACAATCACATAATGAGGTTTTAAACATTCACAATGGCGAGAAGGAGACTTAATAATCGATCACAACGTGCTTTTTTGTTCAATTGAGATTTACTTATTTTGAACTTTTCTGGGTTTTGAAGTGGATGTATAGTACTTTCTCCTCGCCAAAAGGCGACTTCCATGTAAAATTTGTTCGCCAAAGGGGAAAAAAAAAAAAAAAAAAAATCGCATTTGCGAGCTGTGGCTGGCCCAACAAGAGCCCTGGCGTGTTTCTCCTAACGCTTCCTATCACATCCACATCCACAGCACAACGCTGCTTCACATCCCCATTTGTCAGTCTCTCACGTAACTCCACACGCTCCTCTCAAATAACTCCTTTGTATAATATTCTTGACTTTTTATTTTTATTTTTGCCCCCTAGTTTTCATTTTCTTATTTACCGTATTAAAATTATCTGATATTTACCGAAATAAAATGCAAAGAATATGACTGGCGCTTCAAGGGTTAAGGCAGGGAACCCAATTGTCCTTCTATTCCTCAGTGTCCATCCCCCTGTCAGGTCTTAAATGAGCTGTTGGCAACCATTGACATACCACGCCTTGTTGCCAACTCACGACCCCTCCCCCAGATTATGCCCCTCCCCTCTCTTCCTCCCCTCCCCTCCCTTCCTCCCCTCCCTCCTCTTGTTACCATCCCCCCTCCCTTCTCCCCCACCGCCTACGCTATCGCCGCCACGCCAACACAGCGTGTGTTGCTTGGGGGAGATTTGCATAGCGTGTGTTTGTTTGCATAGCGTGTGTGTTTGTGTTTGCATAGCGTGTGTGTTTGCGTAGCGTGTGTGTTTGTATTTGCATAGCGTGTGTGTTTGTATTTGCATAGCGTGTGTTTGTATTTGCATAGCGTGTGTTTGTATTTGCATAGCGTGTATTTGCATAGTGTGTGTTTGTATTTGCATAGCGTGTGTGTTTGTATCTGCATAGCGTGTGTGTGTTTATTTACACAGCGTGTGTGTGTATTTGCATAGCGTTTGTTTGTATTTGCATAGCGTTTGTTTGTATTTGCATAGCGTGTGTGTTTGTATCTGCATAGCGTGTGTGTGTGTACTGTATTTGCATAGCATGTGTATGTGTGTCTTTGCATAGCGTGTGTGTTTGTATCTGCACAGCGTGTGTTTGTATTTGCATACCATGTGTGTTTGTATTTGCATAGCATGTGTGTTTGTGTACATCATTCCACTTGTTGACCCTCAGACCCCGCGATACTCTCTCTCTCTCTCTCTCTCTCTCTCTCTCTCTCTCTCTCTCTCTCTCTCTCTCTCTCTCTCTCTCTCGCGATGCCCTCCTATGTTAGTTTCTCTCTCTCTCTCTCAGGTCTGCCCTCCCATTGACGTAAAAAGAAAAAAAAAAGATAAATATCCTCTGAGAAGTTGCTTATCCCGGGAAAAACTAGAGAAAAAACAAGAGACAAAAACAAGACAAAAAAGACAAAAACAAGAGAAAAACAACAAACAAAAGACAAAAACAAGAGAAAAACAAGACAAAAACAAGAGAGAAAAACAAGAAAAAAACAAAGAAAAAAAACGAGAAAAACAAGACAAAAGCAAGATGTGTTAATTTCGAGATGCCTGGCTTCTAAAAGACTGAAGGTCGTAAACAGGGAGATACAGCCTTAGGAGGGCGTGTCCACAATGTATGCTTGAAGGACAGGAAATATTGCACACACACACACACACACACACACACACACTGAAGAAACTAACTTGACTAATACTATGGCTCTGCGTCCTTCCCAACAACACTTCTTCGTGACTAGCAACATATTCTGCGGTAGTGTTAGCCAGATCTCATGCTACACAAGAGCAGAATGAGACAGTATTACGACTCTGCATCCTTCCCATGGCACTTCTTCGTGACTAGCACTCTACACAGGTAAAAGTGGACGGCGCATAGGTGAAATCTTTCTGTCTCTCTCTGTCTGTCTGTCTCTCTCTCTCTCTCTCTCTCTCTCTCTCTCTCTCTCTCTCTGAATTAAGCACAGGAGAAATGGAAGCTGGTAATAAGTAATTTCGTGTATTATCTGAGAGAGAGAGAGAGAGAGAGAGGGACAGCTAGCCAACGAGCTTCCAAATAGCAGCTGTCAGACTCGTATTAGGCACGAGTTGGGGGCGTGGGAGGGAGGGGGAGGGGTTTTGGCGGGGGTGGGGGACTAGGAGGAGGTGGGGGGTGACAGAGGGAGGGGGAGGGATCTGGGAGGGGGTGAGGGACTGGGGGTGAGGGGGAGGCGTCTGGGAGTGGGGGTGGGGGGTGAGGGGTGACAGGGGTGGTGAGGGACATTTCTAGCATGCCTCTCTTCCCGGGGTATGCCAGGTGAAGGCAGAGAGGAATGAGACGGGAGGAAAAGGGGAGAAACGAGGAGAGGGGAGATAAAGGAGTAGGAGAGAGGAGAGGGGAGGAAAAGAAAAGAGAGGGGAGGAGAGAAGAGAATAACAGAGGAGAGGAGGAGAGGAAAAGAGAAGAGGGGTGAAGAGAGGAGAGGAGAGGAAAAAAGAAGAGGGGAGAAGAGAGGAGAGGAAAAAAGATGAAGAGAGAAGAGAGGAGGGGAGAGGAAAAAAGAAGAGGGGAGAAGAGAGGAGAGGAAAAAAGAAGAGGGGAGAAGAGAGGAGGGGAGAGGAAAAAACAAGAGGGGAGAAGAGAGGAGGGGAGAGGAAAAAACAAGAGGGGAGAAGAGAGGAGGGGAGAGGAAAAAAGAAGAGGGGAGAAGAGTGGAGGGGAGAGGAGAGGAAAAACGGAGAGATGACAGGACTGAAGTTGACAGGACAATAAAGAGTTGTGGTATCTTTTCCTGTTCTTAGATTTCCATTAACCTCTTCAGCACAATGACGCATTTTTTGGTGTGTATTTTCCATAGTCACTGTGGTTTGTTGTTATGATAAAGAAACTATACTATGTTCACTCTAACTTGGCCTAGATTTCCGTCCTATCCATCTATCTATTGCCAGACGCCTTAATCTCGTAAGGGGTGGCCACAAACAAATCGCCTCCGTGTCGCTGTCCTCCGCCATTTCATTGCCCTGCCCCCAGCTCACCCCCCCCCTCCTCTCTCATATACCTCTCCACTCCATCCCTCCATCTCATCCTTGACCTCCCCCTCCTTCTCCCCCTCCACCTCATTCACATGCACTCTCCCCGTCAGTCTCTCGCTCTCTCTCCTCTTACTGCTTATTTCACGTAGCTCAGTGGCAGAAAAAACAATACTACTGCTCTACATCCTTTACACAGCACTTCTTCGTGACTAACATAATATTCTAGTGTTTTTATAACTCTACGGCAATTTTACGCCAAGTTAGAATAGAAGGAGTGTAGTTGTGGTGATTGTGGTGGTAGTGATGATGAAGTGAATGTATTGTGCTTGTGATGAGTGGTAGTTGTGGTAGTGATGCAGGGTATGGTGACCGTGAGAACCGATGTGACTTGTGGTAGAGTTGGTGTGGTGCCAAAGTGGACAAACTTGCGGTTGGCACTACCACACCACCACCACCACACCACCACTACCACACCACCACCACCACACCACCACTACCACACCACCACCACCACACCACCACCACCACACCACCACCACCACACCACCACCACACCACACTACCACACCACACCACCAGAATCATTGACACCAAATTTGTTGTTGTTGCTCTAAATAGTAAGCGACTGTAGGCCATAGTCAGTTTTATTTTTTTATTTTTTTTTTTTTATGGGGAGGTTGGAATTTGACTGCCATTATTTTCGAGATACAGCGGCGAGGGAAGTATTAAAGTACATTGATTAATTTATTGACGTATGCAACAGGTCAACTCTGGAACTGTCTCCCTCTGTCTGTATTTCCTGCTTCCTACGATCTCCAGTCTTTCAAACGCAGTGTGTCCAGGCATCTCGAAATGATCGGATCTTGAATTTGGCTCTCTCTTGTATTTTGTTTTTCTCTTGGAAGGAGCAGTTATTGCGGGCTCGTGGCCTTTGGTTCCTTCTTCCTAGTATAAAAAAAATAAAAAATAGTAAAGGAAGAAACCCAGGAAGCCAGTTCTCTACCTATCTATCTATAGCCCGACGCCCTAATCCCGCAAAGGGTGGCCGCAGACAAAACGCCTCCAAGTCGCTGTCACCCACCCCACTTGACTGCCCTCCCCAAAACACACTCCCCCTTCCCTCGTATACCTCTTAACTCCATCTCTCCACCTCATCCTCGGTCTTCCCCTCCCTCCACCTCACCTACATACACCCTCTTAGCCAGTTCCAATACCGGAATAAATGTATCTTGTTATTGTTTGTTATTTTTTGTCATTGTTGTGATTTGTTTTATTATTACTGTTATTGTTGCTCTTGTCAGTGTTATTTTTTTATATTTCTGTTATTATTATTATTGTTGTTACGTTATTCCGTTATTATTATTATTATTATTATTATTATTATTATTGTTGTTGTTGTTGTTGTTGCTTCCGTTGATATTACAAGATCATCTAAAAAGCGAACCCGGTACACTGCACTTGTGGCCCTTTTCCTGAAGCCACCATCCTCCTTCCGGGCGACAGGGAGTTGAGGGGCATTCGTATAACCATCCCCTCCCTCCCCCACCTAGCCCCTCCCTCACCCCCACCCAGTGTCACAGAAAAAAAAAAGATGACACTGGTATAACAATAATAATAATAATAATAATAATAATAACGACAACACAGGTAACAGAAGATGAAGATAAGAATAAATAATCAGTAAAAAGAAATAATGCCAATTAATAATAATAATAATAATAATAATAATGAACAACAACAATAGCAACAACGATGATGATGGTGGCGATTAATCAGTAAACAAATAATAATAATAATAATAATAATAACGATGGTGATGAGCAACGGAGACGACGATAAGAACTAACAATCAGGAAACACTACCACCACCACCTCCACCAAATAATATAATAATAATAAAAAATAATAATAATGGTGATGAGCGAATAATAATAATAATAATAATAATAATAATAATCCATACATCCATCCATCATTCAGTCCTACATTGCCTCATGAGGAGCGTAGGATCCCGGGCCTAGGCAGTTAGTCCCGACATTTAAGATGAGTGACCAAACTCACTCATCCCTGAGTGGCATTACATGAGCAATAAACCCCAACCACCCCTTGGATATAAACATTCACCGGCTCAATCCGATTGGAGCGCAAGAATTACTCATTAAAACACCAGGCGCCAAAATTTGGTTATATGGTTACCACCTAGCGTAGTAAATGGTTTCCTGGTGTACACGAAACCATCTGGCTTGTCACTCAGTGCAGAGTCACCCACAGGCAGAAGGAAGAGGAAAGAATGAAGGAAATACAGAAGAGTGTAAAGTCACCCGTAGCATAAGGACGAGGAAAGAATGAAGGATAGACAGAAGAGGATGGAAGGAAAGAAGGATGGAGGAGAGGAAAGGGCAGACACCTGACAGCAGCACTACAGTACATCGAGTGAGTGGATGGTGAGCGCCCCCACCTACCACTATAATAAAAATAATAATAATAATAATAATGGTGATAAGCGATGACGACAATTCTGAACAATCGATATATAAGAACACGAAGAACAGAGCCAGGCATATGCTACGTCACAAAACACGTCACTTTACACGAAATTCCAGTACTCAAAATAACGCTGACAATGCTGACACTAGGAAAAAAATAAATCGCAATGACTTACTTCGCTACGTTGCAGATGCCAGCCATTGTTGTCCTCAATACTGCGCAGTTGTGATTTCATATTCTCCTGGCGTAATCACCTCTTAGGGATTAACACTCTTTTACAGTCCTTGTGACTCTTAAATCATTCCTGTTTGTAAATCTCGTCAGTAGACATGTTGACAATATATTCTACATGAAAAAAAAATAACAAAAAGTGTCCACCAGTTCAAGCCAACGTCTCCCCCACTGAATCACAGAGACACTGGCTGCGTTGAGTGACTGGCCGCGTTTCACTTACCTCAAATATTGTGGTTCCATGCAGTTTTATCCTTTCGAATTACTGAAACGCCACCCATACCACTTCAGAAAACGGCACAATTGTAGAAAATGAACGTATAACAAATAATTTCTCGTAAATATATGAAAATTCGTTAATGATTCCTGATATACGCATTTTTTTTTTTTTTTTTAAGAATTGGGGAACGTTCGTTACTTCCCGCGCCTGCAGACACTTACAATAACATATATATTTCTTAGTAAGGCGTGATGTGTGTGATAAGTTTAACACGACCGTATACGCAATATTTAGGGCAGTAGCAATAAAAATGAAAGCGTGGGGGCCCATAGCATAGCATTTTTCACACACACACACACACACACACCGCTCGCTGGTGCAGTGGTAACGTTCCCGCTTGCCAACTGGTGGACGGGAGTTGGTTGCGAAAAGTTTCACTGACGAAGTGGGTGGTTACTGTCCCCCTGGAGCAAGGGGACGGGTGTGTGCGTGTGTGAAGGTTACAGCCTTGTCCCTAGATCGGACTATATGAGCTCAAAGCTCCCTTCCGGGAGGGTAAAAGCTGACGATCACGACCATCAAGTGACCCTGACCGACCCGGTGAATTACACACACGCAGGCGATAAAGACAGACGTAAAGGAATTCAGTTTCCCAAATAGGGCAATTGATCAGTGGAATGCACTACCGAATGAAACAGTGTGTGCCAAAACTATTCATAAATTTAAGGATATGTACGATAAAAATGGTTTAAGACACGGGACAGTACGAGCTTGACTCATTCCTGTAAAGATACAATTAGGTAAGAACACACACACACACACACACACACACACACACACACACACACACACACACACATTATTCCTCTGCAGTATTTATTTACATATTTAAGACATGCATCACTGACATGGTGACAGAGTTCATTGATTTAAATAGATTTCGCTAACACCTCGACCTGCAATCCTTCCCCCATTTCCAACCCCCACCCCATCCTTGCTCTCCCTCTCTCCGAGCGTGGCTAAGTAGCAACGTATTCTACTGTGCGAATGACCTACCCACACCAGCAGCACGGTTCCCACGCACGGTACTTTGACACTGCAGTTCGCGTGTGTGGTGGAGGGGGAGGGAGGAAGTGTTAACAGTAGAAGTGAAACAGTATATATATATATGTGTGTGTGTGTGTGTGTGTGTGTGTGTGTGTGAGGGATGGAGTGGAGAGGTATATGAGAGAGGAGGGTGTGAGCTGGGAGCAGAGCAGTGAAATGGCGGGGGACATGGTGACGCGGAGGCGATTTATTTGTGGCCACCCCTTACGGGATGAAGGCGTCTGGCAATAGATAGGTAGATAGATGGACTAATAATAATAATAATACATGAAATAATAATAATAATAATAACAATAATAATAAT
>NC_137055.1:286347-306347 GCF_032717465.1 Coenobita brevimanus
ACAGGAAGCGAGGGAGGGGAGATGGGTAGGTAGGTAGGTAGGTAGGTAAGGAAGTAGAAGAGTGAAGTGAAAGAAGAGGCAGTGAAGAAAAGCTGGTAGGTATGTAGGTAGGAAGGTAGGTAGGTAGGTCGGCTTGTAGGTAAGTAGGGAAGGAGGAAGGGAGTGAGGTAGGTAAGTAGGTATGAAGGTAGGCAGGGAGGGAAGATAGTAGGAAGGGAGGGAGAAAAGTAGGGAGAGAGAGAAGTAGAGAGGGAAGGTAGGTAGGTAATGTAGGTAGATATGGAAGTAGGTGGGTGGAAGGAGAGAAGGTAGAAAGGGGAAAAATGTAGGTAGGTAGGTAGGCAGAGAAGTAGGTAGGTAGGTAGGCAGACAGAAGTAGGTAGGTAGGTAGGTAGACAGAGAAGTAGGTAGGTAGGTAGGTAGACAGAGAAGTAGGTAGGTAGGTAGGTGGGTAGATTAGTAGGTAGGTAGGCAGGTAGGTAGGTAGGTAAGTAAAATAAGTAAAGGGAGGGGAGACGGAGGGGGGAAAAGTACCAGTAAAGTAGATAGATAGATAGATAGATAGACTGGTAGATAGATAGATAGAGAGATTGATAGATAGATAGATAGACTGGTAAATAGATAGATAGACTGATAGATCGATAGATAAATAGAGGATAGACTGAAAGATAGACAGACATAGATAGATAAGTTTAAAAAATAGACAAAAATAAGAAGAATATTATTAATAGCAGTAGCAGTAGCTTGAGGAGGCTCCCTAACACCTCTTCCTTAGCGATTTATTTTCGGATACGGCTGGTTAATATCCTCTTGTACGTTATTGATGCAGACTATGGCGATATCTGGAAGGATTTATTAACACATGAAATGATCGTATCTTGAATTTGGCTCTCTATTGTATTTTGGAGGGAACTGTTGTTGCGGGCTCATGGCCTTTGGTTCTTTCTTCCTCGCATAAAAGAATGGACAGTTAAGTAAATAAAAAAGAAATAAGATAAATCGCTTCCTAAATACACCTTCCAACCCTCTATTTCCATCGCTCTAGCAAAATCGCCAGGCAAGAAATACTTGCACCTAATTTCTAACCCTCTGCCTAGCTAAGATTCTTCCTGGATTGAGAGAAACCGTTTGCAGGAAGTTTGAATTAAAAATGGTAACGTAAACACGGAAGGACTCTTTCAAATCCTCTTCTAGTTACAATTTCCACCAATTTTACCGTTACTATTACCGTTACTATTTCCACCAATATATCGTTACTATTTCCAACAATATTACCGTTACTATTTCCATCAATTATACCGTTACTATTTCCATTAATATTACCGTTACTATTTCCCTCAATTTTACCGTTACTATTACCGTTACTATTTCCACCAATTATACCGTTACTATTTCCATCAATTATACCGTTACTATTCCCATCAGTATTACCGTTACTATTTCCATCAATATTACCGTTACTATTACCGTTACTATTTCCATCAATTTTACCGTTAATGACCGTTACTATTTCCATCAGGTATTCAAAATCCTCTGTTTTAAATTTGAAATAAATACCCCAACGTCTCCATGGCAACCAAAAAGACAATTGAAACAGCATTGAAAATTCTCCATAGAACTATTTGTAACTCTCTGAAAGCCCTAACACCTCTTCCTTAGCGATTTATTTTTTTGATTCGGGCGATGAATATAACTTTATACGTTTTTTATGAAGTGTTGTGATATTGGAATGATTTAAATAATACAGGTGTGATGAGCAAAATAAATCGCTCAGGAGAAGGTGTTAGGGAGCTTCCTTAACCGAGGAGAATATGGAGAGAGAAAGGGTTAAGGGAGGAGGAGGAGTAAGAAGTTGAGGAGGAGGAGGAGGAGGAGAAGGAGGAGGAGGAGGAGGAGGAGGAGAAGGAGGAGGGGGAGGAGGAGGATGGGAAGGTTACGGGTGAGGGGAGGTGCGTCTCTCTCTCTCTCTCTCTCTCTTTGTCAGTCTGTCTATCTACCATTCAGTCCATTCATCCATCCTTCTATCTATCTACCTGCCCATCTACCTGTCTATCTATCTACCTATCCATCTATCTATCTATCTATCTATTTACCTATCCGTCCATCTATCTATCTATCCATCTATCTACCTATCTATCTTTTTACCTATCCGTCCATCCATCTATCTATCCATCCATCTATTTGCCTATCCATCCATCCATCTATCTATCCATCTATTTACCTATCCATCTATCTATCTATTTATCTATTTACCTATCAATCAATCTATCTATCTATCTATCCATCTATTCACCTATCCATCTATCTATCTAATTACCTATCCATCTATCTATCTATCTACCTATCCATCTATCTATCTGTCCATCCATCCATCTATCTATCTATCTATCTACCTATCTATCTATTTACCTATCCATCTATTTACCTATCCATCTATCTATATATCTATCAATCTATCTATCTATTTACCTATCCATCCATCTATCTATCTATCTATCTATCCATCCATCTCAATCACGCAATCATATCCCACACAAACCTTGGTCTCTCCCATCTTTCAAATTCTTTTCTCCCTTCTTATCTCTCCTCCATCTCTCCCTCCACATACCTCCCTCACTTTCCCTCCCTCACCTTCCCTACCTTCCTCCCTCCCTCCCTCCTTCACCTTCCCTCCCTTCCTCCCTCCCTCCCTCACCTTCCTCCCTCCCTCCCTTATCTCACTTCCTTCATCTCTGCCTCATTTATCAGTCCCTTACTCCTTCCCTACACGATGTGAGAGAGAGAGAGAGAGAGAGAGAGAGAGAGAGAGAGAGAGAGAGAGAGAAAGCCATAATATACTAGGACTAAAGAAAGAGAGAGAGAGAAAGAGAGAGAGAGAGAGAGAAAGCCATAATATACTAGGACTAAAGAGAGAGAGAGAGAGAAATTCAAACTCCTATGACTCAGCAAAATCAATCAATAAATAAAATCAATTGACGTTAAGTAAGAGCTAGAGCTGTGTCGGTCATGAGAGGGTTAGGGGTGGGAATATTGACACTCTCAGGCTCCTATGGTTAATTCTCAGCTGATTCTATGGGTGTGGTGATTGGAATGAAGGAGTAGAGGTGAAGGAAGGAAGGAAGGAAGGAAGGATGGAAAGAAGGAAGGAAGGAAGAAGGAAGGAAGGAAGGAAGAAAGAAGGAAGGAAGGAAGGGAAGAAGGAGGAAGGAAGGACAAAGAAAGAAGGGAGGAAGGAAAGAAGGGAGAAGGATGGAAGGAAGGAAGGGAGGAAAAAGGAAGGAAGGAAAGAAGAAAAGAAGAAAGGAAGGAAGGAAAGAGGGAAGGAAGGAAGAAATGAAGGAAAGAAAGGAAGGAATGAAGGAAAGGAGGAAGGAAAGAAGGAAGGAATGAAGGAAGAAGGAAGGAAAGAAGGAGGGAAAGAACGGAGAAAAGAAGGAAGAAGGAAGGAAAGAAGGAAGGAAGGAAAGAAGGCAGAAGGAAGGAAGGAAAGAAGGAAGAAGGAAGGAAGGAAAGAAGGAAGGAAGGAAGAAATGAAGGGAAGGAGGAAGGAAAGAAGGAAGAAAGGAAGGAAAGAAGGAAGAAAGGAAGGAAAGAAGGAAGAAGGGAGAGAAAGAAGGAAGGAACGAACAGACGAAAAAAAGAGAGAGGGAGGGAGGGAGAGAGGAAGGAAGGAAGGAAGGAAAAAAGGTAGGAAAGAAGAAAAACAAATTAATATGGAAGGAAGTAATTAAGGAACGAAGGAGGAAAGAAAAAATGAAGGAGGAAGGAAGGAAGAAGGAAGAAAGGAAGGAAACATGGAAGCAAGGAAGGGAGGAAACATGGAAGGAAGGAAACAAGGAAGGGAGGAAAAAAGGAAGAGGGAAGAAAGGAAGGAAGGAAGGAAGGGAGGAAGGGAGGAAACAAGGAAGCAAGGAAAGGAGGAAGGAAAGAAGGAAGACATGAAAAAATGAAGGAAGGAAGGAAAGAACGGACGAAAAAAGGGGGAAGGAAGGAAAGAAGGAAGAAGGAAATGAAGAAATGAAGGAAGGAAGGAAGAAATGAAGGAAGGAAAGAAGAAATGAAGGAAGGAAGGAAGAAATGAAGGAAGGAAGGCAGCAAGCAACACAGTGCAGCTCCTATGACCCACTCTCAGCTGTGTAATATCTAGCTATGGTTGTGAGGAAATGCTAGAGTTGTTCCCGGCATGGAAGGGTTACTGGGTAGAGAAATATTTAAGATGTGAGCCATTGTTGAAATTGGCACTGCTCTCTTTCTCTCTCTCTCTCTCTCTCTTTACAGTCATCCTCTAATTTTCTCTTCCCTGTACACCCCTTTACCTCTCTCTCTCTCTCTCTCTCTCTCTCTCTCTCTCTCTCTCTCTCTCTCTCTCTCTCTCTCTCTCTCTCTCTCTCTCTCAATCGGAGTTTAGCATTTAGGGTGAAAAATAGGCAAGAAACCTTATGACTTTGAGCCTTATGGTGTTCACGACTACGAGCTGGTAGGCGGAGGGTGGTACGGTACAGATATTAAGAGTAGAACTATATTTATTTTTGTGTATATTGATTTGTTTGTTTACTTGTTTGCTTGTTGCTTGATTGTTACTTGTGGCGGAATTCTGAGTCATTGGTGATGGTGGTGGTGGTTGTGGTGGTGTGGTGGTGGTGGTGGTGAATGTGGTGGTGGTGATGGTGATGAGTGTGGTGGTTGTAGTGGTGGTGGTGGTGGTGGAGTGTGGTGGTGAGTGCGGTGGTGGTGATAGTGAGTGTGGTTGTGGTGGTGTGTGCTGTGATGGTGGTGGTGGTGCTTGTGGTGGTGGTGGTGGTGGTAGTGTGTGTGGTGGTGCTTGTGGTGATGTGAGTGTGGTGGTGGTAGTGTTTGTGGTGGTGGTAGTAGGAATGAATGAAGTAATGGAAACTACTCTGAGTGTGTGTGTGTGTGTGTGTGTGTGTGTGTGTGTGTGTGTGTGTGTGTGTGTGTGTGTGTGTCCCGTGTATGAATATTTCCTGTGTAGCCTCTTCACTACGGGAGGTGTGTCTTGATATCGCTTGGGGTCGAAAAATATGAAATGATAAAAGATGGCTTCGTTTGTTTGTTGGTTGGTTGGTTTGTGAGTGAGATTACACAAAAACTACTGGACGGATTTCCATGAAACTTGGTACAAGAATGGACCTTGGCCCAGAATACACTCCATTACATTTTGGTGCCGATCCGGATAACGGTGCGGTGCCAGGATTTTTTTTTTTTTTTTTACTTTAACATTGCGAGATAGGGCGTTGGCGGAGGTATGCGCTCTACTGAGTGCCATTCTAGTTATGTATGTATTTATGTATTTACTTGTATGTCTGAATGTGTGTAGCTTTGTATGTATATGTATGTATGTATGTATGTATGTACTTGTATGTATGTATCCGTGTGTGTATCTTTGTATATATGTATGTATGTACTTGTATGTATGTATGTGTGTGTATTTTTTTTTTTTTTGTGTCCGACTCTGGGCATAGGCTTCAGAGTCCGTTATTAAGGTCCAGTAGTCCTTCAGCGTCCATACACCTCCACATGTATGTATGTATGCATGTATGTATGTATGTATGTATTTCTTAACGCAACGAAGAAGGAACCAAAGGCCAGGAGCCCGCAAGATATTTCCTACCAAAAACAAACAAAAACAAAATACAAGAGAGAGCCAAATTCAAGATCCGATCATTTCGAGATGCCTGGACACACTGCGTTTGAAAGACTGGAGATCATAGGCAGTAGGAAATACAGACAGAGGGAGACAGTTCCAGAGTTGACCTGTTGCATAAATGAAGGACTGGGAGTAACGGTTAACTCTTGCATTAGAGAGTTGGACAGAAAAGGGATGAGAGTTTGCTGCTAGACGGGTGCTACGTGCCCGTCGTAGAGGTGGAGGGATGCAAGCATACAGTTCAGAGGAGCAGTGACCATTGAAGTAGCGATAGAAAAGAGATAAAGATGCAACAGTGCGACGAAGAGACAGAGGTTGAAGGGAGTCAGTAAGAGGAGGAGAGTTGAGATGAAAATGTGTGTGTGTGTGTGTGTGTGTGTGTGTGTGTGTATGTGTGTGTCCAGTTAGATAATTATATATGCATCCTCTTCAGATATTTCTCTCTCTCTCTCTCTCTCTCTCTCTCTCTCTCTCTCTCTCTCTCTCTCTCTCTCTCTCTCTCTCTCTCTCTCTCTCTCTCTCTCTCTCTCTCTCTCGCTCTCTCTCTCTCTCTCTCTCTCTCTCTCTCTCCATCACTGCCAACTCCTCTCCCCATAACCACCCATTTCTCCCCCCTCACATCCTTGGTCTCCTTCACTGCCATTCCTCTCCTCCTTACTGGCTCCTTCAAGATGTTAATAGGGTCGTTGGAGAGAGAGAGAGAGAGAGAGAGAGAGAGAGAGAGAGAGAGAGAACTAAGACTACCACACATCAAATTTTCAAGTTATTTTTTTTATTTCCTGTTTTTTTTATTTGTTTATCTTTTTTATATATAATTTTTCTCTGGTTGTACATATTATTTTTTTTTTCAGTTTTTACGCTGTTTCCTCATAGTTCTTTTCCTCTTCATTATTTCTTTGCTCATTCACTGTCTTCTGATTTTCTCTCTCTCTCTCAAAATATCCAAGCGAGACCCTGGCTTTCAAAGGGTTAACCCCATAAGACATTTGTACTCATTCTTCTCTCTCTCCATTCCTCCATCTACCCCTCCTTTCCTCCATCCACCCCTCCTTTCCTCCATCTACCCCTCCTTTCCTCCTTTCTACCCTTCTTTTCCTCCATCTACCCCTCCTTTCCTCCATCTACCCCTCCTTCCCTCCACCTACCCCTCCTTCCCTCCATCTACCCCTTCTTTCCTCCATGTACCCCTCCTTCCCTCCATCTACCCCTCCTTTCCTCCATCTACCCCTTCTTTTCGCCATCTCTCCCTCTCCTTTCCCTCCATCTCTCCTTCCCCTCCATCTCTCCCACCCTCCTCCATCTCTCCCACCCTCCTCCATCTCTCCCACCCTCCTCCATCTCTCCCACTCTCCTTCATCTCTCCCACCCTCTTCCATGTCTCCCACCCTCTTCCATCTCTCCCACCCTCCTCCATCTCTCCCACCCTCTTCCATCTCTCCCACCCTTCTCCACCTCTCCCACCCTCTTCCTTCCTCTTCACCTCGTTAGTCGCCAAGGTAGGTAAGTCTCCTCAGGTAAGCTAATTAACGAGATAATTCACCTAGCCTTACCTGTGTTGTGAAAGAGGATGGAGAGTGAGAGACTTACGAGGAGAGCATAGAGGTAGGATTAGGGGTCAAAGGGGTCGCCGCCATGTTGGTCGAGTCAGGTCTGTCGGCTTCACTGACCTACCCTTGGTTAATCCCTTATGCCGCCTCTACCTACTCCTACCTCTATGGAGGAGAGTGTATGTGAGAGAGCTGGAGGGGGGGGAGAGGGAGGGGGAGGCCAAGGATGAGATGGAGGGATGGGGTGGAGAGGTATATGAGAGAGGGGGGTGTGAGCTGGGAGCAGGGCAGTGAAATGGCGGGGGACAGGGCGACGTGGAGGCGATTTGTTTCTGGCCACTCCTTACGGGATTAAGGCGTCTGGCAATATACAGATAATGAAAGACGCCGTATTATGGTCGGGTAAGGAAGCTTCCTAACACCTTTTCCTAAGCGATTTATTTTGCTTACTACTCCTTACACCATATTGCCATACTCTGCATGCCTATCATACCGAGGGATTTTAACCAGCCATATCCTAAAAATAAATCGCTAAGGAAGAGGTGTTAGGGAGCGTCCTTAATCGACGAGAATACGAACCTAGGTACTTAAGGGTGGGAGACTGGTGCATTGTTGTTCTTGTTTTTGTTTTGTGAGATAGTTTTAACACACCTTCACCACGCCCATACCGACCCATGTGCAATGTCCGTCTTTACAGTCTCTCTCTCTCTCTCTCTCTCTCTCTCTCTCTCTCTCTCTCTCTCTCTCTCTCTCTCTCTCTCTCTCTCTCTCTCAGTCCCTGGGCCCATATTATTCAACAGTTATGTGAATGACACGTCCTAACACATCGCTAACTGCACCCTTGTCCTCATACACCTGATACACAGCTTCTCCACAGTCGTATAGTAAAGTGATCTTTATAATATCAATCACAGAACTGAAGCCTAACCTAGCCAAGTCGTACTAACCTAACCTAACCTAACCTAACCTAACCTAAACAGTGACAAAACACAATGCATCTTCATAGGAACACGCCAACTGATCTCAAAATTACCCAACAGTATCACCAATCAGTTTCATGACAGCTTATTACATCCCATCAGCAATATAAAGAACCTTGGTGTATCTGTGGAACGATTCAAGACATCTGATACTTGCATTAACGAATTAAGTACAAAAGTAATGGGAACATCAACATACAACAATAGGATAAGACACTACTTTGACAGAAACTCGCCTAGTAATTTTGAACGCACTTGTACTACGTCATCTAAATTACTTTAATATATGGACCACAACAAATAGAACACAATTGAACACACTTTAAAAACTACTGAATTTTGTCGAAGTAGCAGACAGTAGAACCAGGAAATATGCCCATGTCACCATCAGTCATCAAAGAATTACAACAAATAGAACACAATTGAACACACTTAAAAAACCACTTAATTTTGTCGAAGTTGCAGACAGTAGAATCAGGAAATATGCCCATGTCACCGTCTTCCTCAAAGAATTACAACGGCTATGCACCAGTAACATGATAAACATTGCAAGCACTGTCTTTATGAAACTGTGCAACATTGACTCTGAACATCTGCTGCCTCTACCGACTGTGAACAATACAACCCACAGCACAACAAGGCAACCAATTAAGCGGTATAATCCTAGAACAAAGACAGACACGGGAGCCACATCGCTAACACTAGAAGGACTGGCAATATGGACTCAGCTGCCATCACGTATTAAAGACACCAACAGCCTCACCGTACTCAGATACAAGCTAAAAGAATGCCTATTAACCAGCACGTAAATCTTTGTCCCCTACATAACCCCTGTACACTACGATATTCCTAGTATGTATTTCCATTTAACCATTACAGGCGATGAGACAGGCACCATAGTAGAATATCCTGTAGTGTGTGTAAATGATGTTTGTAAATCAGGTAAATCATGAACTCCTACGAGAATAACCACTTCTAGTGAAAATAAAAATTCTCTCTATCTGTCTGTACCCCGACGAACTAATGCCGCAAAGGGTGGCCGCAGACAAATCGCCTCCAAGTCGTTCTGTCACCCACCATTTGACTGTCCTCCTCCCAACTCACTCCTCCATCCTTCATATACCTCTCAACTCCATCCCTCCACCTCATCCTCGGTCTTCCCCTCCCTCTCCCTCCCTCCACTTCACCTACATACACCCTCCTAGTCAGTCTTTCATTCTTCATTACATTTATTATTATTTTCATTATTATTATTATTATTATTATTATCATCCTCATCATCCGGACCTCCTTTCCCACCCCAGACCAGAGTGAGGATTATTATTATTATTATTATTATTATTATTATTATTATTATTATTATTAATATTATTATTATTATTATTATTATTATTATTATTATTATTATTATTATTATTATTACTACTACTACTACTACCACTACTACTACTACAACTACTACTACTACTACTACTACTACTACTATTCTCTCTCTCTCTCACCCACACACCCACACCCACACCCACCCACACCCACCCACCCACCCACCCACCCACACCCACACCCACACACACCCACACACACACATTACTACGCTGTCTTCGAGTTTCACATAAAAGCAGTCACAAAACACCTTTACCTGTGCTTAACAATATTTTACACCATAATAGCCTCGTTCCGGTCT
Organism: Coenobita brevimanus; assembly: GCF_032717465.1. Classification (NCBI taxonomy): domain Eukaryota; kingdom Metazoa; phylum Arthropoda; class Malacostraca; order Decapoda; family Coenobitidae; genus Coenobita; species Coenobita brevimanus. Next base: position 296,224 of record NC_137055.1, read on the forward strand.
GTTCCTCACTCGTAAAGTTAGAGAGAGAGAAAGAGAGAGAGAGAGAGAGAAGAGGAGAGGAGACTGTAGGTATGTTAAAGGGAGGGACAGTACATTCCAGTGCTCTCTCTCTCTCTCTCTCTCTCTCTCTCTCTCTCTCTCTCTCTCACTTAATCTTAGGAGAGGAAAATTACTTAAGAATATAACTTTTTTTTCAGGTAAATTAAGGGAAAGAAAATTCTATCTTAAGTTACGAAGAGTGAGAGACTGACGAGGAGAGTGTATGTGAGTGAGGTGGAGGGGGCGAGAGGGAGGGGAAGGCCAAGGATGAGATGGAGGGATGGAGTGGAGAGGTGTATGAGAGAGGGAGGGGGGGGGTGAGCTGGGAACAGAGCAGTGAAATGGCGGGGGGACAGGGTGACGTGGAGGCGATTTGTTTGTGGCTCCCCCGTATAAGGGATTAAGGCGTCTGGCGATAGATAGATAGATAGATAGTTAGATAGAAGTTACGTATAAATATGATCTTAAATACCCATGAGATGCCCGTCTTAGGATCCGTAGTTATAATAGTTCTTAGGAAGTTCGTACGATAAGAAGGTTTGTGTATCTGTGGCTTATTATTAGATCTGAATATTTTTATCGTATTTTTTCTCGTATTTTCTCGTATTTCTGTCGTATTATTATCGTATTTCATTTCATGTTTATCGTATTTTTATTGTATTTTTTTCGTGTCTATCGTATTTTTTATAGTATTTTACCGTGTTTTTTCGTATTTTGTCATTTTTTACGTATTTTTTATCATGTTCTTGTTGTATTTCTGTCGTATTTTTTTTATCGTATTTTCTATCCTATTTTTATCGTATTTTAATCTTATTTTTATCGTATTTTAATCTTATTTTTATCGTATTTTAATCTTATTTTTATCGCATTTTTATTGTATTTTATCCTATTTTGTATCGTATTTTTATTGTATTTTTCGTCTTTTTTCGTGTGTTCTTTCGTATTTTCTACCGTATTAATCGTATTTTTATCTTTTTCTATCATTTTTTATCGTATATTATCGTATTTTTATCGTATATTTCTCGTATTTTCTATCGTATTTTTTCGTATTTTCATCGTATTTTTTATCGTATTTTCCTCGATATTCCTCGCTCCATATACACATGAAATATATAATAGACATAAGGAGTAATTACAAAGACATACATAAAAGATCTTACGCACAAAATACGCTTAAGAAGTTTCCTAAATACGGGTGCTGATCTTTTACTAAAATTATTCTTAGTTGTGGCGAGAGTAAGATGGTTTATGAATACGGGCGCCAGGTGTGTGTGTGTGTGTGTGTGTGAGAGAGAGAGAGAGAGAGAGAGAGAGAGAGAGAGAGAGGAGAAAGAAATTATCACTAACTGCCATTTTTACTGCCAGTTCTATCACCACCACCACCACACTACCCCACCACCACCACCACCACCACGCTACCCCACCACCACCACCACCACCACACTACCCCACCACCACCACCACACTACCCCACCACCACCACACTACCCCACCACCACCACCACCACCACCACCGCACTACCCCACCATCACCACCACCACCACCACCATCACCTTCCCTGTTATCACCACCACCACACTACACCACACCACCACCACCACCACCACCACCCTCCCACACCTGACTACCCTACTCAGTTCACACAAACTTGGCCCAGATTTTCGTCCTATTGCAGTACTATGGTTTTATCCCTTTTCACAGCACTTCTTCGTGACTAGCACAATATTCTAGTGCTAATCTGTCGCTAAATTTGAGCAGTCAAGATGGAGAAAGATTATTTTTCAGTAGTGCCGTATTGTTTTTTTTTTTTTATTCAAGGAAGAAGGAACCAAAGGCCAGCAAACGTTCATAGCTGTCGTAACACCTTTGCCTAATTGATTTATTCCGTCTCTGGTACTCAAACAGCCTCCTTGTATCTCAGTAAAGCAAATTTTCCAAAGTAGAAAAGGTATACATAGAAAACACGATAATTTGTTGGTGTACTAAGCAAAATAAATCGCTTAGGAAAAGGGGTTACGAACATCCCAAGCTTAAACTATAATCCTCTTCTATGCTATCCTTCTCTCATTCTAGTAGTTCAGTCGCACTCTAGAAAGCGCCCTAACACCTCTTCCCAAGCGATTTAGTCTGTATAATACTCCTTACTACCATATGTGTTATTTAGATCAACCAAATATCACCATCTATCTACCTATCTATCTATAGCCCGACGCCCTAATCCCGCAAAGGGTGGCCGCAGACAAAACGCCTCCAAGTCGCTCTGTCACCCACCATTTGACTGCCCTCCCCCCAGCTCACTCCCCCCCTCCCTCATACACCTCACAACTCCAACCCTCCACCTCATCCTCGGTCACCATATCATCATACTCGGCATAAATAACATACCAATGGATGATAACCAGCCGAATTCAAAAATAAATCGCTAAGGAAGAGGTGTTGGGGAGCTTCCTTGCCCGAGGAGAATATGGACCTCTAGAGTTACCTCTACAGGTGACGTGAAGGGGGGACTAAGGTGTATATGTACTGTGAAGGCGAGGGCAGTGGAATGGCGGGGGACAGGACGACGTGGAGGCGATTTGTTTGTGGCCATCCCTCACGAAATTAAGGCGTCTGGCAAATAGATAGATAGATAGAAGTCTGTAATTCCGTCTTTAATTCTGAAGAAAAGATTGATGCTGTGTAGTGCTAGTCACGAAGAAGTGCTTCTGGAAAGGATGTACAGCCGTAGTACTGTCTTGTTCTGCCACTGAGCTACGCGAAATAAGCTGCAAGAGGACGAAAATCTGGGACAAGTTAAGGTGAAAGGAGTGTAGTGAGATTGTGTTAAATACCTTGTTGAATTTACGTATCAGTCTCTTGAAGAAAATGTGTTGGTTTTGTTTACGTGGGATATTATACGTAGTTAATTGTGGAATATTATGACAGTAATAATAATAATAATAATAATAATAATAATAATAATAATAATAATAATGATGATGAAGATAGTAATAATAATAATAATAATAATAATAATGATGATGATGAAGATAGTAGTAGTAGTAGTAATAATAATAATAATAATAATAATAATAATAACAAAGATAAGAATAATAATGATAATAATGATAGTAATAATGATGATAATCATAATAAAGCTGATTGTGTAATACCGTAACATTAAAACAACAACAACAACAACAACAATAATAATAATAATAATAATAATAATAATAAAGCTGTGTCATACTGTACCCTGATGGGGCTTTCACACATTCAGGACTTTCGGTACTGTCTCGGGACTCCTCGGGCACTCCTCGTTTCTGACTATCTATCTATCTATCTATTGCCAGACGCCATAATCCCGTAAGGGGTGGCCATTTGACTTTGAGTTATTTGTTTTACGGGGAGGGGCACTAACCTTCCACCAAACCACTTGTTGACACGTAGGGAGCACGTATGGTTTGGTTATATGGTTACCACCCAGCGTTTAAATGGTTTCTTGGCTTACAGGAAACCATTTGGCTTGTCACTCAATGTAAAGCCATCTGTAGAGGAAAGAAAAGCAATAAGAAGTGACAGGAAAGATGGGAGAAATAGGAAGAGAGGAGGACAGGCACAGAAAAAAGAATGATAAAGGCTAAGGAAGAAGTAGGCAGCACTACATCAAGTGAATGGATGATGGTGAGAAATAGGAAGAGAGGAGGACAGGCACAGAAAAAAGAATGATAAAGGCTAAGGAAGAAGTAGGCAGCACTACATCAAGTGAATGGATGATGGTGAGAAATAGGAAGAGAGGAGGGCAGGCACAGAAAAAGAATGATAAAGGCTAAGGAAGAAGTAGGCAGCACTACATCAAGTGAGTGGATGATGGTGAGAAATAGGAAGAGAGGAGGACAGGCACAGAAAAAGAATGATAAAGGCTAAGGAAGAAGTAGGCAGCACTACATCAAGTGAGTGGATGATGGTGAGAAATAGGAAGAGAGGAGGACAGGCACAGAAAAAGAATGATAAAGGCTAAGGAAGAAGTAGGCAGCACTACATCAAGTGAATGGATGATGGTGAGAAATAGGAAGAGAGGAGGGCAGGCACAGAAAAAGAATGATAAAGGCTAAGGAAGAAGTAGGCAGCACTACATCAAGTGAGTGGATGATGGTGAGAAATAGGAAGAGAGGAGGACAGGCACAGAAAAAGAATGATAAAGGCTAAGGAAGAAGTAGGCAGCACTACATCAAGTGAGTGGATGATGGTGAGAAATAGGAAGAGAGGAGGACAGGCACAGAAAAAGAATGATAAAGGCTAAGGAAGAAGTAGGCAGCACTACATCAAGTGAGTGGATGATGGTGAGAAATAGGAAGAGAGGAGGACAGGCACAGAAAAAGAATGATAAAGGCTAAGGAAGAAGTAGGCAGCACTACATCAAGTGAATGGATGATGGTGAGAAATAGGAAGAGAGGAGGACAGGCACAGAAAAAGAATGATAAAGGCTAAGGAAGAAGTAGGCAGCACTACATCAAGTGAGTGGATGATGGTGAGAAATAGGAAGAGAGGAGGACAGGCACAGAAAAAGAATGATAAAGGCTAAGGAAGAAGTAGGCAGCACTACATCAAGTGAGTGGATGATGGTGAGAAATAGGAAGAGAGGAAGACAGGCACAGAAAAAGAATGATAAAGGCTAAGGAGTCTGACATGTTCAAAAATTTCCGAGAACTGCAACGATTATTATTATGATTATTATTATTATTATTATTATTATCATTATTTTTAACTCCTAGCGCGTACCTAAGGCGTCCGTGACTACTCTTAGCGACACTTAGCTACTCTCAACGGATTCTTATAAAAAAAAAAAAATCCGAGTTAATAAGAATCGTTGCGAGTTTCCTGAGAACCACATTTTTCCACGATAATGCACTGCCGTATCAGTTTGTCTTTTCTATCCTGTACTTTCTACTGCCGGACGATTTGACTCAGCTGAAGGGATGCTCGTAGGGAAGGGGTTAAGGGAGCACACACACACACACACACACACACTATTTACATTTTTTGGTGGGGAAGAAGGGGAAAAAACTCGTGCGTCTGGCAAGGCAGTCTAGACACTTTTTCCTGCGTCGCGTTTTCTTTGGTGTATTTTTGTCTGTGTGTGTGTGTGTGTGTGTGTGTACTTTCTTCCTCCGTCTCCTACTTCCGGTTGGCCAGGAACATTGTTTGAGATATTAACGAGAAGAGGAAATGCAAAAGAAGGGTTGAAAGAAAACAGAGATGAGATGGAGAAAAATAAGGAAGTTGGTAGAATTCTGCTCACTTAAATAAGGAATAAGGAAGGAAGTTTGTAGAATTATGCTCAAATAAGGAATAAGGGAGGAAGTTGGCAGAAATATGCACACACAAAATCAGAAGTAAGGAAGTTGGTAAAATTATGCTCACCTTTTATTATTATTATTATTATTATTATTATTATTATTATTACTATATTTTTTTTTTGCGAAGATATTTTTCAGTCTATGGGTATAATTATTTCTTGAAAAATAAATCACTACACTTTCCCGTTCATCACCACCTTTCCCGTTCACGCCATCTCTCCCGTTCACGCCAAAAAATAAATCGCTAAGGAAGAGGTGTTAGGGAGCTTCCTCAACCACTGAATTCTGAGTTGTAGCAGTAGATTAACGCTATATGATGATGCTAGTCACGAAGAAGTGCTATGGAATGGATGTAGAGCCGTAGTATTACTGTATAATGAGCTAAGTGAAATAAGCTGCAAAAGGACGAAAATCTGGGCCAAGTTAAGGTGAATAGAGCATAGTTCTTTGACAGGCTATAATGTAGGTATGGAAGCTCCCTAACACCTTATCCTTAGCGATTTATTTTCCATACTACACCTTAATGCTCTCATGTATGTTATTTTTATTTTCTAAAAACAAATACGAAAGGCAAAAACAGCACAGGGGATTATTAACGAGCTGTATGCAAAAATAAATCGCTTAGGAAAAGGTGTTAGGGAGCATCCTTAAGTGACGAGAATACAGGCCATTTGTTCGCACTCTAAGCGGTGTTAGAGAATCCGCAACATCATTTCTTAAGCGATTTATTCTCAACATAACACCTGCATATTACACCTGTACATATTATTAACGCAAAATATATATATAAACAAGAAAAATAACAAAAAAAAGTGATAAGGCGTAGGATAAATCGCATAAGAAAAGGTGCTAGGATAAGGATTTTTTTTTTTTTACTTATTCCGTTTCCTAAGGTCCATCATCCCTTCTATATTTCACTTACTTTCGCATGTCACCACTTCGGCGCCAATGCCCACCGTCTATACTGCATAAAGGAGATGTTCTAGTGATGGTGGAGCCTGGGGATGATCCGTAACGTCTGTCAGGAAGAAATTTAGTCAGGCTGCAGGGATCGAACTTGAGGCCTTTCAGCCAGCCAGCCACGTCCCTAACCATTCGGCCACCACCACCTCCCCCAAAGACGATTAATAGATAGATATATGGATAGATGGATGGATAGATAGATAGATAGACGGATGGATAATTAGATGCTTAGATAGATAGATAGATAGATTGATAGATGGACGGATGGATAATTAAATAGACATACAGATAAATAGATAGATAATATTACCCCTTTGATGCGTAGGGTCCCGAAGCTAGTTTGAGTTATCCATAGCATTTGACTTCCTTAGCCCCTTCAGTACGAGATGAGAGAGAGAGAGAGAGAGATACATACATACATACATACATACAAAAATTCATCATCTCTCGTATTATTAAAACTGAGAAAAGAAGTAAAAAAAAAATGAATGTAATATTTGCTGTTCATTTATGGAAAGCCTGAGAGTGTTAATTATTAGCCTGCATGCCACGTTACGGAGTGCGGTTAGCAGCGATGAGGAAAGGCCAGGCATATTGCATCAAAGTGCGTTTAATAATAATAATAATAATAATAATAATAATAATACTGAAGGATGATAACAGCAACTACAACAATAACAACAACAATAATAATAACTCATAATAATAATCATCATCATCATCATCATCATCCATCTATCTATCTTTCTATTGCCAGACGCCTGAATTCGGTAAGGGGTGGCCACAAACAAATCGCCTCCATGTCTCCCCGTCCCCCTGTCCCCCGCCATTTCACTGCCCTCCTCTCAGCTCACACACCCCTCTCATATACCTCTCCACTCCATCCCTCCATCTCATCCTTGGCCTCCACCTCCCTCTCCCCCCCCTTCACCTCACTCACATACACTCTCCTCGTCAGTCTTTCGCTGTTTAATAATAATAATAATAATAATAATAGTAATAATAATAATAATAATAAAATTTGAGCCTCGTCCACATCTTCGCTCTCTCTCTCTCTCTCTCTCTCTCTCTCTCTCTCTCTCTCTCTCTCTCTCTCCGTCCGTCCCTAGCTTTCGTACATCACTCACCTTTCTCGCCAACATCTGCTCTCGCTCTGGAGGTGTAAGTAAGGGGGATGGAGGCCTTCCCGTGTCGGCTCAGAGGGTTTTTACCGATGCCTCTGAGCCCCGCAAAAACCTGGAGCCGGATACATTAGTTCCCCCTGCCTAGTTTTTACATCGGGTGCGTTTTCTTTGACTCACCAAAATGTAAACAAAGGATAGGCTATGTTGTTTAATCTCAGGCGCGGTATAGTCCTTTTATTTCAAATTTACTTAGGTTTTTGCCATTTTGCATTTTATTTTATGTAGTAGCAGAAAAAGATAATACGTATGGCCCTAAATCCTTCCCATGGCAGCTCCTCGTGACTAGTATTATTGTGTTGTTTGGCATAGTTCCGAGTTCTAGATGGAGATGGATTTTAGGCTAAGTTAAAGGAAAAGAAGTTTAGTACTATCGTAAACCCTTAAGTGATATTGTTCACTTGTCAAACTCCAAGGTTACAGTGAGTCATTATTATTACTACTGGCCGTGTGGAGAGGATGGAGAGTGAGAGACTGACGAGGAGTGTATGTGAGTGAGGTGGAGAGGGAGCGAGGGAGGGGAAGGCCAAGGATGAGATGGAGGGATGGGGTGGAGAGGTATATGAGAGAGCGGGGTGTGAACTGGGAGCAGGGCAGTGAAATGGCGGGGGACAGGGTGACGTGGAGGCGATTTGTTTGTGGCCACCCCGTATAAGGGATTAAGGCGTCTGGCAATAGATAGATAGATAGATAATTATTATTATTATTATTATTATTTCGTAATATCCGAAGTTATATGGCATTGCAAGTAATGAAAAAAATCACTAATTGTTCTAGCAAACTTTAGACGCCTCTCTCTCTCTCTCTCTCTCTCTCTCTCTCTCTCTCTCTCTCTCTCTCTCTCTCGTAATTGTTAAGTTAATGAAGGCAATGTCCCGTATTCTCGTCGGTTAAGTAAGCTTCCTAACACCTCTTCCTAAGCGATTTATTTTGCCAGTTACGCCTTACTGTCCTCTACTGTGTCACATAAATCCTTCTAATATCACCACACTCCGCATAAATATCGTACAAAAGAGTATTAACCAGCCATATCCAAAAATAAATCGCTAAGGAAGAGGTGTTACGGAGCGTTCATACCAACCCCTCCTGTTCCAAGTCTCCACAGCTTAGAGAGAGAGAGAGAGAGAGAGAGAGCGAGAGAGAGAGAGCAGACGTCAACGTAGGGAAGGGTTGAATACACGCTGACACGGGAGAGAGAGAGAGAGAGAGAGAGAGAGAGAGAGAGAGAGAGAGAGAGATTTATTGCTATTTCTCGCTTTATTGCTACTATTTCCTGCTTTATTGCTACTATTTCCTGCTTTATTGTTGCTATTTCCGTCTTTATTGCTACTATTTCCGTCTGTATTGCTACTATTTCCGTCTTTATTGTTACTATTTCCGTCTTTATTGTTGCTATTTCCGTCTTTATTGCTACTATTTCCGTCTTTATTGCTACTATTTCCGTCTTTATTGCTACTGTTTCCGTCTTTATTGCTACTATTTCCGTCTTTATTGCTACTGTTTCCGTCTTTATTGCTACTGTTTCCGTCTTTATTGCTACTATTTCCGTCTTTATTGCTACTGTTTCCGTCTTTATTGCTACTGTTTCCGTCTTTATTGCTACTGTTTCCGTCTTTATTGCTACTGTTTCCGTCTTTATTGCTACTGTTTCCGTCTTTATTGCTACTGTTTCCGTCTTTATTGCTACTGTTTCCGTCTTTATTGCTACTATTTCCTGCTTTATTGCTATTTCCTGCTTTATTGTTACTATTTCCTGCTTTATTGCTACTATTTCCTGCTTTATTGCTACTATTTCCTGCTTTATTGCTACCATTTCCTGCTTTATTGCTACATTTCCTGCTTTATGGCTACTATTTCCTGTTTTATGGCTACTATTTCCTGCTTTATGGCTACTATTTCCTGCTTTATGGCTACTATTTCCTGCTTTATGGCTACTATTTCCTGCTTTATGGCTACTATTTCCTGCTTTATGGCTACTATTTCCTGCTTTATTGCTACTATTTCCTGCTTTATTGTTACTATTTCCCGCTTTATTGCTAACATTTCTCGCTTTATTGCTAACATTTCCCGGTGATTTCCTTCAGCTGAGGATAGACGGTATGAACTGGAGGGGGGAGTGGTAGCTTTCATTAAACTGAACAAATTGGCGTGGAGGCAGAAAGCATGTGAGAGAGAGAGAGAGAGAGAGAGAGAGAGAGAGAGAGAGAGAGAGAGAGAGAGAGAGAGAGAATGAATTTAATGACAATAGGACAAAAACTGGGGGCGGATCCGGAGCCTGATACGGATCCTGTATCCACGGATCCGGATCCAGATCCCTTTCATTGGCAATGGAAGAGGTACGCACTCTTTGAACGCTTTCTAGTTTAGAAGTAGTTCAATACAAAATTTTGACCGGATTTCAGATAATTTGGTGTGAATGAACCTATGTGAAAAAATCAATATTTTAAAACCTGCGATTCTGTGCAGATTCGGCAATTCGTGGCACCCCTCTTAATATCTGCTCTAATCATCTTTGCCTTTCAGTACAGTTCAGTAGGGGAAATTTGACGCTGAATCATTCATTATAGCAAAGAAAATATGGGAAAGGAATGAAAATGGAAA
>NC_137055.1:311347-326347 GCF_032717465.1 Coenobita brevimanus
GGTAAAAATTGAGACATCTTACTGGTAGATTAAGGGAGACGATTTTCCAGGCTGTCCCTCTGGTTTTTATGTGAAGGAAATCGTCTGTCAGTAAGTGTGTGTGTGTGTGTGTGTGTGTGTGTGTGTGTGTGTGTGAGAGAGAGAGAGAGAGAGAGAGAGAGAGAGAGAGAGAGACCCTGTATGTGTGTGTGTGTGTGTGTGTGTGTGTGTGTGTGTGTGTGAGAGAGAGAGAGAGAGAGAGAGACCCTGTATGTGTGTGTGTGTGTGTGTGTGTGTGTGTGTGTGTGTGTATGAGTTTTCACTTGTGCACATGTGATCGTATGACCTTGCCAGCCATTGACCTTTCCTCCCTCTCCCTCACCCTTGTTCCCCCTCCCCCACTCTCCCTCACCCTTGTTCCCCCTCCCCCACTCTCCCTCACACCCTTGTTCCCCTTCCCCCACTCTCCCTCACCCTTGTCCCCCCTCCACCACTCTCCCTCACACCCTTGTTCCCCCTCCCCCACTCTCCCTCACCCTTGTTCCCCCTCCCCCACTCTCCCTCACCCTTGCCCCCCTCAACCACTCTCCCTCATCCTTGCTTCACCCTCCACCACTCTCCCTCACCCTTGCTCCTCCCTCCACCACTCTCCCTCACCCTTGCCTCCCCCTCCAGCACTTCCCTTACCCTTTCCCCCCCTCCACCACTCTCCACCCTTGCCCCCCCTCGTCCTCTCTCTCTCCATCTCTTCCTACAGTAACCCGCTCCATCACGTCCCCCAGTGTATAGGAGTCTGTATATCTATCTATCCTTCTCTATATCTATCTATCCTTCTCTATATCTATCTATCCTTCTCTATATCTATCTATCCTTCTCTATATCTATCTATCCTTCTCTGTATAGGCTTGTTTATGGTCCTTTCACTCCAGTGACTTAATTCAATAGGGCTACTGACAGCTAATTTTGCCAGCTTCGTAGTGGAAATGAAGAAACTAATAAACATAAGAAAAGATAAGACAAGGATAGCCACAAATAATCCTCTCCGTCACCCACTAAACCCTCTCATGAAGTCGACGGCCTGTGGTCTTGTCTGTTAAGGAAGCTCCCTAACACCTTTTCTTAAGTGATTTATGTTGGTTATTACACCTTACTGTCCTAGTCTGTGTTATATAAATCCTTCAAATATCGCCATTCTGTGCATAAGTATTGTCTATCTATCCATCTATTTAATGCCAGATGCCTTAATCCCGTAAGAGGTGGCCACAAACAAATCGCCTCCATGTCACCCTGTCCCCCGCCATTTCATTGCCGTGCTCCCAGCTCACACCCCCCTCCTTCATATACCTCTCCACTCCATCCCTCCATCTCATCCCATAAGTAGTGTACAAAAGGATACTAACCAGCCATATCCCAAAATAAATCGCTAAGGAAGAGGTGTTAGGGAGCCTCATTACCCGACGAGAATACGGGTTTACCTGATTAAAATACGGTGAATTAAATACCCTACAGCCTTATTAAATACCCTATAGCCTGATTTAAATACCCTGAATTAAATACCCATCAGCCTCATTTAATTACCCCAAAGCCTGATTTAAATACCCTATAGCCTTATTTAAATACCCTACAGACTGATTTAAATACCCTACAGTCTGATTTAAATGCCCTGAATTAAATACCCTACAGTCTGATTTAAATACCCTGAATTAAATACCCGTCAGCCTGATTAAATACCCTGAATTAAATACCCCGAAGCCTGATTTAAATACCCTAAATTTAATACCCCTAAGCCTGATTAAATACCCTGAATTAAATACCCCAAAGCCTGATTTAAATACCCTGAATTAAATACCCGTCAGCCTGATTTAAATACCCAAATTAAATACCCCGAAGCCTGATTAAATACCCTACAGCCTGATTTAAATACCCTTCATTGTGTGTGTGTGTGTGTGTGTGTGTGTGTGTGTGTGTGTGTGATTTAAGTACAATCATCTCTCTCTCTCTCTCTCTCTCCACCCAACCACACCAACATATTGATATCATAAATCTACCCTCAAACTGCGATATACTGCTGGTAATTACACGCGCTGGAAGTAGGCGAGGCAGACAGCATCATAATAGAGAGTAGACAGGAAAGCAAACAGCAACAGACCTTTCGAGGCTGTCTGTTAGAGGATAGGTGATTGCTAACCTAACTTTTCAATCCGTTAATGACAAGGATAGGCAACATGGAAGGCTCTCCCCTCATCCACCAAACCCTCCAGCCCAAACCAGCAGGAAATAGTGAGAAGGACCGCCATACAGCATAGAAAACCTGTCTTGGAAATTTCATAGGAAGGGAGGAAAGGAAACCGTATTCTATTTTAACCTGCAAGGGAAAAAACATCTATTCAGCGTATGGATTTTTTTTGTTTATGGTTTTGCTTCTCCCCCCATGTTTTGAACCGACAGACATTTTAATTCATCTATCTCTCTATCTATCTATAGCCCGACGCCCTAATCCCGCAAAGGGTGGCCGCAGACAAAACGCCTCCAAGTCGCTCTGTTACCCACCATGAATATGCTTAGCTGGGAAATACAAAACAAATACATATTCTTGCGTTTTTTTATTTTTTATTTTAGTACAGTATCACAGTGAAATACATCTATCTATCTATCTATCTATTGCCAGAAGCCTTAATCCTGCAAGGTGTGGCCACAGACAAGTCGCCTCCACGTCACCCTGTCCCCACCATTTCACTGCCCTGCTCCCAGCTCACACCCCCTCCTCTCTCATATACCTCTCCACTCCGTCCCTCCATCTCATCCTTGGCCTCCCCCTCCCTCTCCCCCCCTGCACCTCACTCACATACACTCTCCTCGTCAGTCTCTCACCCTCCATCCTCTCCACATGGCCAAACCATCTCAGTGTGTTTCTCCTAACGCTTCCTATCGCATCCACACTACAACGCTCCTTCACTTCCTCATTTGTCAGTCTGTCTCTCCATGTAACTCCACATGCACCTCACATACACTCTCCTCGTTAGTCTCTCACTCTCCATCCTCTCCACATGGCCAAACCACCTCAGTGTGTTTCTCCTAACGCTTCCTATCACATCCACATCCACACCACAACGCTCCTTCACTTCCTCATTTCCAGTCGCTCCTCGCCTGGTTTATATCTCAATCTTGGTGTCATTTTTGTCACCCTTCGCTTAATCCTGTAATGCTCAGGTCCTCACTATTTTTTTTTTTTTATAACAGAACAGAGGAAGGAAAAACAAATAAAAAGATAATAAAAAATAAAAAATAAATAAAAAAATCCAATCAAAAAATCAAATAAAAATCAAATATACATCATTAGATTGAAACGATTTATTGACCTTTTTTTTTTTATACCATTATAATATCCTGTATTTTTTTTTTTTTTTTCGAGTGTTAATATACTTGTGTGATACGTGTTTTTCCTGAGTTGACTGATGCTCTGGTGTTTGGCAAAGGATAATTGAGAATTATTCGGCATATGTTCAGATAGGGTAAGCTCTACGCAGAGCCCATAGCACAGGGAGGTAAGGAGGGGGTGTGAGGGAGGGGGAGTATTGGTATTGAGGGTGGGGGTGGGGAGGGGGGACAGGCGGGTGGAGGAATTGGAGAATTGAGGAGGGGGAGGGATAGAAGGGACGGGAAGGAGTACAAAATACAAAGGAGTATATAGGAAAGCAAACAGCAACAGACCTTATGGTCCTATCCAGGCTGCTTGTTACAGAGAAAACTATGACTACAAGATCTAACTCTACATGCTGAAGGAAAAGGATAGTAAAGCAAGAAGGCTCCCCCCACCACAAAACCCTCCAGGAAAAAGTGAGAAAAACCACCATGCAGCATGGAAAAACTGACATGGAAATTTCATAGGAAAAACTGGAAAGGAAAAGTCACATTCTGTAATACTTTATCCATAAGCTACCCGATAGAGTAACCTGAAAGAGAAAGTAATCAAATAAAATAATAGTTACGGCATGACATTATAAACCGGTACATTGAGTTAATGGGAAGTCTGTGGACATAACGTGGAAGCTACACACTGCCCAGTGTGGATGTTTAGGGGTGGTGCAGCAGCCTTGCCTGGCGCTTTTAAGGTAGGCAGCAGTCAATCAGGCCCTAGCTCCGTTCACTCCACTTAGACAAGGAACTTTCCCTTGGACAAGTACACAAGTTTCATCCTGAAGCAGTGACCCCTGGTACATTAAAAAAATCCCGATGGTGGCCACGTAACTAACAGGGACCCAGTGATCCACAGCCCATCACAGGTCGAAAGTAAGAGTAGTGACCGTTAACTCAGGGTTATCTGTGCAGATCCTAATCTGTGCTTATATTACTTTATTTGCATTGAATAATTAATAAATATATAATAACGTGGCGCGACGCTATGTACGGGTATGTTAAGTTTATTAGGTTTACGAGGTGTATTGTAGACAAATATCGTTAAAGGCAGGGAAGGAGGAGAGGAGAGGAGGGAAGGGAAGAGGAGGGGGAGATTGGAGGGAGTTTTGCTAAAGGTGTCCGTTGCAAAGGAGGGGTGGAGAGGGATTGGAGGAGGGAATGGGGGAGGAGGAGGGAACGAGTTTAGCCGGAGGAGAGGAGAGAAGGGGAAGAGAGGGAGGGGAAGAGGAGGGGGAGTTTTGCTAAAGGTCTCCGGTGGAGGGGAGAGGTGGAGAGGAACATGAGGGAAGATGGTGGAGGGGGAGGGAGGAAGCGAGTTTTGTCGGAGGGGAGGGGAGGGGAGGGGGAAGGGGGATGGAAAGGGGGGTATCTCATTCATCTGACATCACGTTTAAATTTAGATCAACCGCCACCTTGACGTCATCAATATGGCCGCCTTGGGGGAGGGGCCACGATGCGATTGGTTCACACACACACACACACACACAAAGAACAAAGTGGAGCAGATGTGAATTGTAGTTTGCTTTGTGTGTTTTTTTTTTTTTTTTTGCTTTTTTGTTGCTTGTTTTTCCTCTTTGCGTATATTTCTCGCTTCCGTTTTTTGTTTTGGCTTCTTGCGCTTATAGTCTTGTCTGTTTTGTTTTGATTTCCTGATTATTTGTTTTGTTTATATCCTTCTCCGTATATATGTTTTCTGATTGGTTTGTTTTTCTGCCTATTCTTTTCTGTACCTTGTGTTTTGAGTTTGTTTTGGTGTGTGTTTTGCTTCGTACGTTTTCTTTGTGCCTACTTTGTTTTGAGCATCTTTAGTAGTTTTGTTTTTATCTTCGTTCTCTGTTTTATTTATGCCTCTTTACTGGCAAGGCATTATCTCCTCCCTTCAGGATTCTGCAATTTCGATGGATGAATGTGTATCTAATTTCTGTACTTAACATTAATTTCTAACATCAGTTTATAACATGAATTTGTCCACTTTACTGATGTTTTATAAGAAGACATTTGTATTGCGGTGTATGATCTCTCTCTCTCTCTCTCTCTCTCTCTCTCTCTCTCTCTCTCTCTAGTTATATATATAGTTATCAAATGCCAAGGAATCCATCAATTACTACAGTAGTGTCCATTTAGGTAGGCTTTCAGGTCATCCATTGGTTATTCATTATTTTTTCTTTTTTTTCACGACCGTATTCTAGGTTGCATTATAGGCTCCGTATCTCCTCCTCCTTAGCGATTTATTTTGTATCTTAGACCTTATTATTTTCCTGTTTTTTTTTTTTATTGTTTTATTATTGACAATATTCATAAGTTGTTTTTGTTGTTGATGCTGCTGATGTTGGTGTTGTTGGTGTTGATGCTGTTGATGTTGATGTTGATATTGATGTTGATGTTGTTGTTATTGATGTTGTTGATGCTGTTGATGTTGTTGCTGTTGCTGTTGCTGTTGATGTTGATGCTGTTGATGATGATGATGATGATGATGATGATGTTGTTGTTATTGATGTTGTTGATGCTGTTGATGTTGTTGATGATGCTGTTGATGTTGATGTTGATGTTGTTGTTGATGATGATGATGTTGATGCTGTTGATCTTGATGCTGATGTTCATGATGATGATGTTGATGCTGTTAATGTTGGTGCTATTGATGCTGTTGATGTTGATGTTGCTGTTGTTGTTGTTGTTATTGTTGTTGTTGCTGTTGTTGTTCATTCCCGGTCCGTCTGGCCTAGCATACCCATCGACCACAAGCAAGCAACTGCTCCTGTGTGTCCGTCCTACAGGTACAGTACAGTAACACAGCGTAGGGATCCGGCGCCTTTCCCACGGCGAGGTGCAGGGAAATATGATGGGGCTTGCTTCCCGGGTGGACGCCGCAGCAGCAGTACCTATTATGCAAAGGGATAGGGGGGATTTTTATTCTAGGAAGGACAGGATAGGGGGATTTTTATGTATAGGAAGGACAGAGAGAGAGAGAGAGAGAGAGAGAGAGAGAGAGAGAGAGAGAGAGAGAGAGGAATTAACTACGTATCCCTCTATATATCTTCTTACTAAAAAAAAAAATCTTGTTAGAGAAAGAAGTTAATTTTGTGAAGCCAGGAAAGAGGAGAATCGTTGGGCTTGATAGAAAACGGGGTGCGGCGCGGAATCGAGTGGAGGGTGGAGCTGCCTTGGTGGAGAGGTGTGTGGGCGGGGGTGGGTGGAGGGAGGGTGGGGGGGAAGGATAGTGGAGGGAAGAAAGGATAGAGGGAGAGAGAGAGAGAGATAGAGAGAGAGAAAGAGAGATGGAGGAGGAAGGAAAAGGGAGGGAAGAAAGGATAGAGGGAGGGGGAAGAGGGACAGAGAGGGGAGGGATGGAGGGGAAGGATAAGGGAGGGAAGAAAGGATAAAGGGAGGGGGAAGGGGGAGAGAGAGGGGAGGGATGGAGGGGAAGGATAAGGGAGGGAAGAAAGGATAGAGGGAGGGGGGAAGGGGGAGAGAAATAGAGAGAGTTGGGGGGATGGGACAAGGGGAAGGGGGAGAAGGAGGAGGAGGGCGAGGTAGTGGGGTGTAGGATGGTGGGGGGATAGAGAGAGAGAGAGGGAGGGAGAGAGAGAGAGAGAGAGAGAGAGAGAGAGAGAGAGAGAGAGAGAGAGAATAGTAGGGGTGAATTAGAGGGGAAGAAGGAGGGGAGGTAGGGGGGATAGTGTTGACGGATAGAGATGGCTGGGTGGGGGTGGGGGAGGGGGAGGGGGAGAGGGGAGACTGACTGAAAACAAGATAAATTCGAAAAAATAATAGAATGTCAGAGAGTGTTGAGGGAACGGGTTGTGGGGCGGGTGAGAGAGAGAGAGAGAGAGAGAGAGAGAGAGAGAGGATGACAGTGACACTGACAGTGACAATGTGAGAGAGAGAGAGAGAGAGAGGATGACAGTGAGTGACAGTGACAATGTGTGTGTGTGTGTGTGAGTGTGTGTGTGTGTGTGTGTGTGTGTGTGTGTGTGTGTGTGTGTGTGTGAGAGAGAGAGAGAGAGAGAGGTTGACAGTGAGTGACAGTGACAATGTGTGTGTGTGTGTGTGTGTGTGTGTGTGTCTGTGAGAGAGAGAGAGAGAGAGAGAGAGAGAGAGAGAGAGAGAGAGAATTATAGCGTAACTCATCCCATTCACCAGTTACTGTCCTCTTGAGTAAAATCGTCAGCAGGCAGCATGAATAGATAAAGAAAAAATAAGTCGCCCAAGTAAGTGTGTTAAGGGAGCATGATTAGGTGAAGAGATGCACCTGGCCACACCATCACCTGACTTCCTGTTGTGGCTGCTCATTATTATTATTATTATTATTATTATTATTACTGGTATTATTATTTTTATTATTATTATTATTATTATTATTATTATATACAAAATAGTTAGAATTGATTTTGACTTCCATATCTTTCCAAAACGCGTTCATGGCCAGTTTTCTTGTGTGTGTGTGTGTGTGTGTGTGTGTGTGTGTGTGTGTGTGTGTGTGTGTGTGTGTGTGTGTATGGGTATGTATATATCTATCTATCTATCTATCTATCTGTCTATCTATATATGTGTGTGTGTGTGTGTGTGTGTGTGTGTGTGTGTGTGTCTAGGGCTATCTGTCTATCAGCTGTCTATCTTTCAGTCACCCTTCCGTCTCTCTTCGCCTCACTGTCTCATCACTTCCTCTGTACCGTCACATTACACGTGTTAGCGGGGTGGGGACAAAGGCTGCTCCTCTCATCATCGTTCTCTCTCTCTCTCTCTCTCTCTCTCTCTCTCTCTCTCTCTCTCTCTCTCTCTTTCATCCTTTGGTTCCTTCTTTCTGAAAAAAAAGAGAATGCTTGGGTAAAAATCTTGCCAAAATTATCTATCTATCTATATATCTATCTGTCTCCATCTTCATCTATCTTTCTCTATCTATCTGTCTATCTATCTATTTGTCTGTCTCTACCTCCATCCATCTACCTATCCATTTATCTGTTCTCTGGCACCTTCTTCTAGTGAGGGGTGGCCACAAACAAATCGCCTCCACGTCGCTGCGTCTTGTCATTT
Organism: Coenobita brevimanus; assembly: GCF_032717465.1. Classification (NCBI taxonomy): domain Eukaryota; kingdom Metazoa; phylum Arthropoda; class Malacostraca; order Decapoda; family Coenobitidae; genus Coenobita; species Coenobita brevimanus. The sequence continues at coordinate 319,775 of NC_137055.1, forward strand.
GGGTGCCCATCCTCCAACTCACCTCCTCCCTCATATACCACTCCACTCCATCCTTCCACCTCATCCTTAGTCTCCCCCTCCCTCCCCCTCCTCCACCTCACTCACATACACTCTCCTCGTTAGTCTCTTGCTCTCCATTCTCTCCACATGATTAAGGAAGCTCCCTAACACCTCTTCCAAAGCGATTTATTTTGCTTATTTCACCTTATTTCACCTTTCATAAACAATGTTCAAAATTATATAAGCCGATCCTATCCTAAAATAAATCGCTAAGGAAGAGGTGTTAGGGAACTTGCTTAAGAACAGAGGATGCGTGACATGATGAAGCACCGATTGTTTCGGTCAGCGTAAGATTGTTTTGGTCAGCGTAAGATTGTTTTTGTTCAACGCTCAGAAATATTTGACCATCAGAGGGTTAAGAGAGATGGAGTGAGTGTATAAGACAACACTGGAGGTGGAAGAGGTGGAGGTGGGAGGAAAAGGTGGAGGTGGAGGAAGAGGTGGAGGTGGAGGAAGAGGTGGAGGTGGGGGGAGGAGGTGGAGGTGGAAGGAAGAGGTGGAGGTGGGGGAGGAGGTGGAGGTAGAGGGAAGAAGTGGAGGTGGAGGAAGAGGTGGAGGTGGGGGGAAGAGGTGGAGGTGGGAGGAAGAGGTGGAGGTGGGAGGAAGAGGTGGAGGTGGGAGGAAGAGGTGGAGGTGGGAGGATGAGGTGGAGGTGGAAGAGGATATGGATGAAGGGATTTTTTGAAGACTTAGGCAGCTCCACCGCCCAGTTATATCAGTGCCACCACGTGAAGGCGCCCCTCTCCAATACCATTCAGTAGATTAGAGACTAGATTAGGTTCGTAACGTTGTGCTGGAGTTACTTTATTGAAATCTGTCTATCTATCTATCTATTGCCAGACGCCTTAATCCCGTAAGGGGTGGCCACAAACAAATCGCCTTCATGTCGCCCTGTCCCCCACCATTTCGCTGCCCTGCTCCCTGCTCACACCCTCCTCCCTCATATACCTCTCCACTCCATCCCTCCATCTCATCCTTGGCCTCCCTCTCTCCACCTCACTCACATACTCTCCTCGTCAGTCTCTCACTCTCCATCCTCTCCACTCCATCCCTCCATCTCGTCCTTGGTCTCCTCCTCGCTCTCCCCCTCTCCATCTCACTCACATACACTCTCCTTGTCAGTCTCTCACTCTCCATTGAAAATAATTTGTTGTAATTAATACCTTTATTTCTTATTCATTATTTTTTTTCTACTTAATTCTTAGACCCATTTCCAATTTCTGACTTATTTGAAGGAGGTATATGAGGGAGGGGGGCGTGAGTTGGGGGGAGGGCAGTCAAATGGTGGGTGACAGAGCGACTTGGAGGCGATTTGTCTGCGGCCACCCTTTGCGGGATTAGGGTGTCGGGCTACTGATAGATAGATAGACAGATAGATAGTCCGTCTTGAATACTTAAATACATTATACTTAAAACTCCCGCCAAAAGAGAGACTGACACAAATAAAAAGGTGCTTGACTAACACTACATTATATTTATTTGTATTGTCTTATTATTCTTATTTATTTTGCGATTAAATTATTCTCATCTAATCTGCAAGTAAAATGGATGTGTGTGTGTGTGTGTGTGTGTGTGTGTGTGTGTGTGTGTGTGTGTGTGTGTGTGTGTGTGTGAGAGAGAGAGAGAGAGAGAGAGAGAGAGAGAGAGAGAGAGAATATCAAGTAAAGAAAATGTGATTCTTTTACTTCCCTCTTTTCACCTTAACTTGGCCTAGATTTTCGTCCTTTTGTTGCCTCTCACGTAGCTCAGTGCCGGAAGAGAGAGTGCTACGGCTCTACATCCCTTCCTCTGCACTTCTTCGTGACTAGCATCATCTCTTGCGACCCCCTTGCCACAACTACGCGTTCAGGATGGAGGGATGGTAATTTTGGGCCAAGTTGGAGTGAGAGGAGTATAGTGAGGGTTTGAATGAGTGACGGTTAGGTCCGGTAGCGACCGTTAGCGAAGAATGACCTTGAGGCGGCGCGTTGACTGGCTCCCCCGCCCACACTTCCCCCGCCCACACTACCCCCGCCCACACCACCCCCGCCCACATTACCCTCGCCCACACTACCCCCGCCCACACTTCCCCCGCCCACACTACCCCCGCCCACACTTCCCTCGCCCACACTACCCCCGCCCACACTTCCCCCGCCCACACTTCCCCCGCCCACACTACCCCCGCCAACACTTCCCCCGCCCACGCTGCACCAACACCCCAGGATAGGAGGAGGAGGAGGAGGAGGAGGAGGAGAAAGTGGTGGAGGAGAGAAGGAGGAAAGTAGAGACGAGGAGGAGCAGGAAGAAGGGAAGGCTTGAGAGGAAGAGGAGGAGGAGGAGGAAACTAGAGAAGAGAAGGAGGAAGAGAAGGTTTGAGAGGGAGAGGAGGAGGAGGAGGAGGAGGAGAGGAGGAGGAGGAGGAGAGGAGGAGGAGGAGGAGGAAGAAGTGAAGGCTTGGTATTAACAGGAGGAGGAGGAGGAAACTAGAGAAGAAGAGGAGGAAGAAGAGAAGACTTGAGAGAAGGAGGAGGAGGAGGAGGAGGGTAGGAGAAGGAAAGGAAGGCTAGAGAGGAGGAGAAGGGTAGGAGGAGGAAACTGGAGAAGAAGAGGAGGAGGATAGGAAGACTTGAGAGGAAGAGGAGGAGGAAGGGAAGACTAGAGAGGAAGAGGAGGAGGAGGAAGGGAAGACTGGAGAAGATGAGGAGGAGGGGGTGAGAGAAGAGGAGGAGGAAAGGAAGGCTGGAGAAGAAGAGGACGAGGAGGGGAAGAAGAGGAGGAGGAGGAAGGGAAGGAGGAGAGGGAAGAAGAGAAGAAGAGAGAAAGAGAGGTGAGGAGAAGAGCAAACTGGAGATAAGGAATAGGAGGAGGAAAAAAGAAGAGGAACTGGGCGAAGGAGGAGGAGGAAGAGGAGGAGGAGGAGGAGAAGGAGGAGGAGGAAAGGATGGACAGGAGGAGGAGGAGGAGGAGGAGGAGGAGGAGGAAAGGATGGACAAGACTGGAGAAGGGGGGAGAGAAAATGTAAAGAAGAAAATGGATGATTGACGTGAGGAAGAGGAGAAGAAGGAAGGAAGAGAAGACTAGGAGGGAGAGAGAGAGAGAGAGAGAGAGAGAGAGAGAGGTGGAGGAAGAGGAACAAGGGAAGAAGTAGATTTGGAAGGAAGAAGATAAACAGAAAATAGGATGATGATAAGGAAGAAGAGGAGGAGGAAGAGAAAAGAGTAAAAAGAAGAGAGCATGAGAGAAAGAAGAGAATCTGTAGGAAGGAAATTAATTGAAAGAGAGAGATAGAGAGAGAGAGAGAGAGAGACGACCTGCCCTGCCTTGTCCTGCCCTGCCCTGCTCTCTCATACCCTCCTCTACTCTACACTTCGTCTTCAGAACCTCCTACCTTCTCTCTCTCTCTCTCTCTCTCTCTCTCTCTCTCTCTCTCTCTCTCTCTCTCTCTCTCTCCATCCACGGCGCTCCACCCCTGGCTAATCATTTCCACGTTGGCTCCACCCCGCGTTGTTGAGAGGCGCGTTAGCCGAGGCCACGGCTGGTGATACGGCCGTCCACACCCCAACAACGCGGTATTTAGTACACTACTGCTGCTACTACTACTACTACTGCTACTACTACTACTATTGCTACTACTACTACTACTACCACTACTAAAATAATAATAATGATAATAATAATAATAATAATAATAATAATAATAATAATGCTCCCACTACTACTACTACTACTACTACTACCATTCTTTCTCTACCACATATTTTTCTTGATCTAATATAAAGTTTCCTATGATCAGATAGATAGATGGATAGATAAATAGATAGATAGACAGATAGATAGATAGACAGATAGATAGATAGGTAGACCGATGGATAGATAGATAGACAGATATATAGATAGATAGATAGACAGACAGATAGATCGATAGATAGCTAAGATCACACTAGGTCATCGTCCTGAGAGGGTTAACTACTTTCCATGTGCGATTTATCTTTATTAGTTTGTTTTTATAGTTGTCTGAGAGAGAGAGAGAGACAGAGACAGACAGACAGACAGACAGATTGACATGTAGACAGTGATAAATAGATTGATTGGTAGATAGATGGAGAAATAGATAGATAGACAGATAGATAGATAGATTTTTTCATCTTCCTTCTCCGTTTTCATTGATCCGAAATATAATTGTCTTTGCCAGCATGAAGAAATATATAGAACTTAACTGTATCGAGTGAGTGGATGGTTGCTGTCTCAAAATCTTTCGCTGTGTGTGTATTGTAATTATATAAGAAAAAGTTAATGATTAGCTGGCCAGTGTAATGTGTGTGTGTGTGTGTGTGTGTGTGTGTGTGTGTGTGTGTGTGTGTGTGTGTGTATGTACCGATGTCAGAGAATGAGGGGGGGTTACCAGCTGACGTACAGACACACACACACACACACACACACACACACACACACACACACACACACACACACACACACACACACACACACTCTCTCTCTCTCTCTCTCTCTCTCATGAACATCTATTGTAAACTTCAGAATGTGTTCAAAATATATTTCTCTCTCTCTCTCTCTCTCTCTCTCTCTCTCTCTCTCTCTCTCTCTCTCTCTCTCTCTCTCTCTCTCTCTCTCTCTCTCTCTCTCGTGATGACATTTGCAAACAAGGCGGGTGTGTGTCTTTGCTTGTCCTTGTTTGTAAGTGCTGTACAATCAACAAAAACAATCATACATCTTTCCTTGTTACTTATCACTTGTCTTGTTTTGATTTGTTTTCCTGTCTAGATACCCGTTTGTCTTGATTACCCCCGCCTTCGAAATGGGGGGAGGCTATTGGATTCACCTACGTTTGTCTGTGTGTCTGTTTGTGCGCGCGATATCTCCAAAAGTACTCAATGAATTTCAATAAGATTTTGTGGAAGGGTGGGCCATGGGTCAAGGATGAATTGATTAGATTTTGGGGCCTCTCCGGATCCTGTGTATTATTCCACACACTATCTTCGCGGTTACGGATTCGGATCGTTTTTAATGGCATTGGCGGAGGTATGCGTTCTCTGAGTGCTTCCTAGTTTTCTTCGTGTTCATCATTATCATCATCATCATCATCATCATCATCTTCCTTATCATCATCACCTCCACCACCACCGTCATCACCATCACCATCGTCATCATCATCATCATCATCATCATCATCACGGTCACATATGTTAACCGGTCCTCTCAAAACAATCAATAGTCTTTGCTATTTTCCTCCTCCTCTTCTTCTTCCTCCTCCTCTCTTCTTCCTCTTCCTCCTCCTCGTCTTCCTTCTCCTCCTCCTCCTCCTCCTCCTTAGCACTTTTTCCCCAGCAATTTATTTTTGGATATGGGCGGTTAATATCCTTTTGTTATTTATGCAGAGTTTAGCCATATTTGAAGGATTTATAACACAGGAGTGGACGTGTGATAAGCAAAATAAATCACTTAGGAAAAGATGTTAGGGAGCTAGAACAGGATAGGGTGCAATAAACAAAATAAATCACTTGGGAAAAGGTGTTAGGGAGCTGGAACAGGAGAGGACAGTAAGGTGTAAAAAGCAAAATAATTCACTCAGGAAAAGGTGTTAGGGAACTAGAACAGGAGAGGATAGTAAGGTGTGATAAGCAAAATAAATCACTTAGGAAAAGGTGTGAGGGAGATGGAACAGGATAGGACAGTAAGGCATAATAAGCAAAATAAATCACTCAGGAAAAGGTGTTAGGGAGCTAGAACAGGGGACAGGCTTTGTGAATCCGGGTTCGATCTTGTAAAAGGTGAGCAAGCCGTCCGAAAATGTCTCCCTTAACGCCATTTCCTTAGCGATTTATTATTCACAGTACCTCTAGATACTCCGTTCTGTGCTATTGATGGGACCTATGTAGATTTCAAAGCAAAATAAATAGCACAGAGGAAAATGTTAGGGAGAAGAATGCAAAATAAATAAAAATAATAAATGAATAAATGCAAAATAAATAAAAATAAATAAGTGCAAAATAAATAAATAAAATAAATGCAAAATAAATAATAAATAAATGCAAAATAAATAAATAAATAAATTCTAAATAAACAAAAAAAATAAATAAATAAATGCAAAATAAATAAATAAATATATGCAAAATAAACAAAATAAATAAATGAATAAATGCAAAATAAATAAAAATAAATAAATAAATGCAAAATAAACAAAATAAATAAATAAATGCAAAATAAACAAAATAAATAAATAAATGCAAAATAAACAAAATAAATAAATAAATGCAAAATAAAAACATAAATAAATAAATAAATGCAAAATAAATAAATAAAAACATAAATAAATAAATAAATGCAAAATAAATAAATCGCTTATGAAAAGGTGTTAGGTAGACTCCGATGCCCCTTGAGAACACGCCTCACATTCGTAGCGGGGTATTGTTGTTGTTTTTGTCGGTTTGTCTTTTACTTGGACCAGATTTTCGTCCTTTGGCAACTCACTTCACGTGGCTAAGTCGCAGAAAAAACGATGCCACGGCTCTACATCCA
>NC_137055.1:331347-348847 GCF_032717465.1 Coenobita brevimanus
ATCACCTGAAGAAAATCGTTTGTCAGCATCAAGCAGTAAATACAGCCAAGGCCAAGGTCAAGAAAAGGTCACGAGAGAGAATCAGTAACCCCTTCAATCTTTAAGTCTTCTTTAAGGTAGCTAAAATCGTCTATAAGTTATCTAAAATCGTCTAAGTTACCTAAAATCGTCTATAAGGTACCTAAAATCGTCTATAAGGTACCTAAAATCCTCTGTAAGTTACCTAAAATCCTCTGTAAGTTACCTAAAATCGTCTATAAGTTACCTAAAACCGTCTATGAGGTACCTAAAATCGTCTGTTACCTAAAATCGTGTCACTAAAATCGTCTGTAAGGTACCTAAAATCGTCTATGTTACCTAAAGTCGTCTATAAGTTACCTAAAATCGTATATACGGTACCTAAAATCGTCTATAAGGTACATAATATCGTCTATAAGGTACCTAAAATCGTCTATAAGGTACATAGAATCGTGTTACCTAAAATCTTCTATAAGTTACCTAAAATCGTCTATAAGGTACCTAAAATCTTCTATAAGTTACCTAAAATCGTCTATAAGGTACCTAATATCGTCTATAAGGTACCTAAAATCTTCTATAAGTTACCTAAAATCGTCTATAAGGTACCTAATATCGTCTATAAGGTACCTAAAATCGTCTTAAAGTAGCAAGAGTGAACCAAACCCTACAGTCTCGCTACACAAGGGATTTAAGATGCCTCCTCTCTCTCTCTCTCTCTCTCTCTCTCTCTCTTTTTTGAGGTGGTGTGAGTCAGAGGAGGAAACTGTCGAAAGGAAAATGAAGAGTGTGTGTGTGTGTGTGTGTGTGTGTGTGTGTGTGTGTGTGTGTGTGTGAGAGAGAGAGAGAGAGAGAGAGAGAGAGAGAGAGAGAGAGAGAGAGAGACTGTGAAATAAGGAATGAGTGTGTAAGAGGGATTGTGAAAGGGAGCGAAAGTATTAGGCAAAATCAGCCATGAGTAAGTGCTTTGTGAAACTAGTAATATTTTATCACTAGTACTGATCTTTGAGAGGAGCCTGTGGAGTTACGTGGAGAGACAGACTGACAAATGAGGATGTGAAGGAGCGTTGTGGTGTGGATGTGGATGTGGTAGAAAGCGTTAGGAGAAACACACTGAGGTGGTTTGGCCATGTGGAGAGGATGGAGAGTGAGATACTGACGAGGAGAGAGTATGTGAGTGAGGTGCATGTGGAGTTACATGGAGAGGCAGACTGGCAAATGAGGAAGTGAAGGAGCGTTGTGGTGTTGATGTGGATGTGGTAGAAAGCGTTAGGAGAAACACACTGAGGTGGTTTGGCCATGTGGAGAGGATGGAGAGTGAGAGACTGACGAGGAGAGTGTATGTGAGTAAGGTGGAGGGGGGAAGAGGGAGGGGGAGGCCAAGGATGAGATGGAGGGACGGAGTGGAGAGGTATATGAAAGAGGTGGGTGTGAGCTCGGAGTTGGACAGTGAAATGGCGGGGGTCAGAGTGACTTGGAGGTGATTTGTTTGTGGCCACCCCTTACGGGATTAAGGCGTCTGGCAATAGATAGATAGATAGATACAGCTGTGGTTGAGAGGTCTTGTATTATCTTTAACTATTAGCAGGGGTATCCGGCGTTGCCCGGGTAAAATCGTATAATCGTGCATATCGGCATTGTCTGGGACCCTGGATGGCCACCCCCCCTGTGAGAAGCCCCCCGAGGGTTCCATTTTACTTACTGGACTTGCCTTCCCCCCTGGGTCCATTTCCTCAGGTATATATTGCCCATGGTTCTATTCCTACCATGAACCTATTTTCCACTGCCCACTTACCTACCCTACCCATCCACCTACCCAGCCTCTCACCCGCCCTGCCCACTCACTCACCCACACTCACCCACCCAACTTTCCCACCCACTCCTCCCCCTACACTGCCCTACCACACCCACCCAAGCCTTCTTACCCACCCCGCCCCACCATACCCATCCTCCCACCCACTCCAGGTGGTTTGGCCATGTGGAGAGGATGGAGAGTGAGAGACTATCGAGGAGAGTGTATGTGAGTGAAGTAGATGGGGGGGGGAGAGGGAGGGATGGAGTGGAGAAGTATATGAGAGAGGGGTGTGTGAAAAGGGGGAGGGCAGTGAAATGGCAGGGAACAGGGCAGCATGGAGGCGATTTGTTTGTGGCCATCCCCTACAGGATTAAGGCATTTGGCAATAGACAGATAGATAGAATATATATGGATTACAAAACCCTTTCTTGCCTCAACTTGAGATAGAGCATTGGATTAGGGTAATTAGGCAACACAATTAAGGGATGAGTGACCAGTTGCTGTTCCCTGAATTGCATTATGTGAACACCAAACCCCAACCTCCCTCTGATGTAAATCCATATGGACCACATCAGGTTCGAATGCCTTAATTCACTTGAAGATAGCACTACACCGAGTGAATGGATGGTTCGCGTCCCCATTTACCACCTACCTTCTTTATAGTCACCAGTACTGTATAAATAGGGTTATGTTACTCTCTGGGGTATTTAGAGGTACAACGCCTGCGATCAGTAATCTCACATCCACTGTCTCGGCACAATATTGGAACCTTACGAGATTTTGCTCAATTAGGTCACAATATTCATGCGACTATCTGTTTCTCTATTGCCAGAAACCTGAATCCCGTAAGGGGTGACCACAAACAAATCGCCTCCATGTCGCCCTGTCTCCCGCCATTTCACTGCCCTGCTCCCAGTTCACACTTCCCTCGCTCATATACCTCTCCACTCCAACCCTCCATCTCATCCTTGGCTTCCCCCTCCCTCTCTCCTCCCTCCACCTCACTCACGTACACTCTCCTCGTCAGTCTCTCACTCTCCATCCTCTCCACATGGCCAAACCACCCCAGTGTGTTCCTCCTAATGCTTCCTACCACATCCACATCCACACCACAAAGCTCCTTTACATCCTCATTTGTCAGTCTGTCTCTCCACGTAATTCCACATGCACCTCACTCACATACACTCTCCTCGTCAGTCTCTCACTCTCCATCCTCTCCACATGGCCAAACCACCTCAGTGTGTTCCTCCTAACGCTTCCTATCACATCCACATCCACACCACAACGCTCCTTTACATCCTCATTTGTCAGTCTGTCTCTCCCATGTGACTCCACAGGCTCCTCTCAAACAACTCATTTCCACTGCTATCACTCCTGACTCACTATTGTCTATATTCATATGTGAAGGGTTTTAATTTCCTTTCAGTAATTCTTAAAACAGAACTTGTATTTTTCTTGCAATACAACTTTCTGGGGTATTTGGAGGTACAGCTGAGGACATGAAAACTGATCCACTTCAATGCGATACATAACGAGGCAGTGAACATTGATTTTTGATTTGAGCAGTACAGCCTTCAGTGATCAACAGACTTTGAAGAACATTCGATAAGAGTTTCATAATGGTTCGACTAAGAAAAAAAAATGGATATAGATTATTGACAAGTGTACAACTGTGGTCAATATTTTCGTTTTTAGTTTATTGAAGTATTGTTGAAACGGCTGAATGTCTGGGGATTTTAATGCACAAGTGGCGGAATGCGCAACACACTCGGCCCGCAAATGAGAGGTCCGGGGTTCGCGTCCATGATTAGCCCTGTGATCTTTGGGTAAGGTCTCTCTCTCTCTCTCTCTCTCTCTCTCTCTCTCTCTCTCTCTTCTATAAGGCAGCCAGAGAAATATCCCTACCTTTTATACCTACCTTACAAAATCTCATATTCTCTCTCTCTCTCTCTCAACCAGACAGAGCCTTCTTCATTTTCATCATCCTATTACATGATTATTTTGGCTGCAGTATTGAATGATGATACTTCAGTCCATTACATTTATTCTGATAATTTTATATGAGACTGATTCGACTCCCTGAAATATTCCAATTTTTTTTTTTTTTTTTGTAAGTTTTAATTCGTCTATTATGCAAAGGCTGGCTCACGTTATTATTTGTAGTCATCACCGTCATCATCATCATCATCATCATCACCACCGCCGCCACCACCACCATCTTCATCATCATCATCACCATCATCATCAATCGTCAGTCATCAATCGTCAGTCATCAATCGTCAGTCATCAATCGTCAGTCATCAATCATCAGTCATCAGTCATCAATCATCAGTCATCAGTCATCAATCGTCAGTCATCAGTCATCAGTCATCAGTCATCAATCGTCAGTCATCAATCATCAGTCATCAGTCATCAATCGTCAGTCATCAATCATCAATCGTCAGTCATCAGTCATCAGTCATCAATCGTCAGTCATCAATCATCAGTCATCAATCATCAGTCATCAATCATCAGTCATCAATCATCAATCATCAGTCATCAATCATCAATCGTCAGTCATCAATCATCAGTCATCAATCATCAATCGTCAGTCATCAGTCATCAATCGTCAGTCATCAATCATCAGTCATCAATCATCAATCGTCAGTCATCAATCGTCAGTCATCAGTCATCAATCATCAATCGTCAGTCATCAATCATCAGTCATCAATCATCAATCGTCAGTCATCAATCATCAGTCATCAATCATCAATCGTCAGTCATCAATCATCAGTCATCAGTCATCAATCATCAGTCATCAATCGTCAGTCATCAATCGTCAGTCATCAATCATCAGTCATCAATCATCAATCATCAGAAATCAATCGTCAGTCATCAATCATCAGTCATCAATCGTCAGTCATCAATCGTCAGTCATCAATCATCAATCATCAGTCATCAATCGTCAGTCATCAATCGTCAGTCATCAATCATCAGTCATCAGTCATCAATCGTCAGTCATCAATCGTCAGTCATCAGTCATCAATCATCAGTCATCAATCATCAATCGTCAGTCATCAATCGTCAGTCATCAATCATCAGTCATCAGTCATCAATCGTCAGTCATCAGTCATCAATCATCAATCGTCAGTCATCAATCATCAGTCATCAATCATCAATCGTCAGTCATCAATCATCAGTCATCAGTCATCAATCATCAATCGTCAGTCATCAATCATCAGTCATCAGTCATCAGTCATCAATCATCAGTCATCAATCATCAGTCATCAATCATCAGTCATCAATCGTCAGTCATCAATCGTCAGTCATCAATCGTCAGTCATCAGTCATCAGTCATCAATCATCAGAAATCAATCGTCAGTCATCAGTCATCAGTCATCAATCGTCAGTCATCAATCGTCAGTCATCAATCATCAGTCATCAATCATCAGTCATCAGTCATCAATCGTCAGTCATCAATCGTCAGTCATCAGTCATCAATCGTCAGTCATCAATCGTCAGTCATCAGTCATCAATCATCAGTCATCAATCATCAATCGTCAGTCATCAATCGTCAGTCATCAATCATCAGTCATCAATCGTCAGTCATCAATCATCAGTCATCAATCGTCAGTCACCAGTCATCAATCGTCAGTCATCAGTCATCAATCGTCAATCATCAGTCATCAATCGTCAGTCATCAATCGTCAGTCATCAATCATCAGTCATCAATCGTCAGTCATCAGTCATCAATCGTCAGTCATCAGTCATCAATCGTCAGTCATCAATCATCAGTCATCAGTCATCAATCATCAGTCATCAATCATCAGTCATCAATCGTCAGTCATCAGTCATCAATCATCAGTCATCAATCGTCAGTCATCAGTCATCAATCATCAGTCATCAGTCATCAATCATCAATCGTCAGTGTGGAGAGAGAGAGAGAGAGAGAGAGAGAGAGAGAGAGAGAGAGATGAATGAACGAAAGAGAAGCGTGAATGAAGGGAGGCCTGAATGAGCATATACTGTACAGTACAAGGCCAGTCACAGCCTCTGCCTTCACTCACCCCCCTCCACCACCGACACTACAGTGGACGCAAAAGTTATAGTCACAGATGAAAATATACCTACCTAATATACCTACCTGACAAAATCTCATATTCTCTCTCTCTCTCTCTCTCTCTCTCACCCTAGGCCTACCCTGTCCCGTTACACCTTAGCGTGACCCTACACACTTAAGCCTAGGTGTGGGAAGGGGGGGAGGGGTGTTAATGGAGGTGTTAATGAGAGAGAGAGAGAAAGAGAGAGAGAGAGAGAGAGAGAGAGATGGGGGGGGACGCTCACACCCACACCCTCTGAGTAATGAAGTCCCACCATCACGTCCCCCCTGACCCCCCCTCTGACTCCCCCCGCACCCCGTTCATCCCCTGACCCACCCCCTTACTCCCCGCACCCCCCTCACCCGCCCCCTGATCCCTGTGGCAAGCACTGTGGAACAATACATGCTGACGGGCAGAGTGGGGGGGAGGGGTGTGGGGAGGGGTGATATGCAATGACCTTGACAAACATTACCATGCAACACCAAGCAATATCACTGCCTTTATTATGCAACACCAAGCAACATCACTGTCTATTATGCAACACCAAGCAACATCACTGTCTATTATGCAACACCAAGCAATATCACTGTCTATTATGCAACACCAAGCAACATCACTGTCTATTATGCAACACCAAGCAACATCACTGTCTATTATGCAACACCAAGCAACATCACTGTTTATTATGCAACACCAAGCAATATCAGCGTCTTTATTATGCAACACCAAGCAGTATCACTGTCTTTATTATGCAACACCAAGCAACATCACTGTCTATTATGCAACACCAAGCAATATCAGCGTCTTTATTATGCAACACCAAGCAATATCACTGCCTTTATTATGCAACACCAAGCAACATCACTGTCTTTATTATGCAACACCAAGCAACATCACTGTCTTTATTATGCAACACCAAGCAACATCACTGTCTTTATTATGCAACACCAAGCAACATCACTGTCTTTATTATGCAACACCAAGCAACATCACTGTCCATTATGCAACACCAAGCAATATCACTGTCTTTATTATGCAACACCAAACAACATCACTGTCTTTATTATGCAACACCAAGCAATATCACTGTCTTTATTATGCAACACCAAGCAATATCACTGTCTTTATTATGCAACACCAAACAATATCAGTCTTTATTATGCAACACCAAGCAATATCAGTCTTTATTATGCAACACCAAGCAATATCACTGTCTTTATTATGCAACACCAAGCAATATCAGCGTCTTTATTATGCAACACCAAACAACATCACTGTCTATTATGCAACACCAAGCAACATCACTGTCTTTATTGCATTCCTGCTCCTGCCACGAGATGTTTGTTTTGTTTAGGAAGAACTACTGAAAGTGAAGAAACTCCTTGTGTGTTGCCACTGATACCACGTAACAGAATCACCTCACACAATCCTGCCAACTGACGACAGTGAAGAGTTAACGTTAAGCTAGATAAATAGACAGATAGATAGATAGATAGATAGGTATAATGCGGTTGAAAGGCAGCCTTCTTGTGGTGACATCAGTATACCCTGGCAGGATTCATACCAACGTCCCTCTATTCCCTCTCAGTGCCGTACACGATGATAAACTGCGCTAAGGAAGCATCAGCCTGCAGTTCACTGGGTTTACCTTCAGGGGGGCTTGGCATCACAATAACACCACACCTGTATGAAGGGAAGGAGGTGTGGTGAAGGGAAGGGAAGATCAACGACGAAGTACAAGGAGTGAGGCAGGATGAGTAACAAAGGGTAAGGAGGTGGCTAAGGTGCTGTGATGGGCCACACCCTCACCTGGCCAGCACAGGTGTGGCCGACCTTCACTCACACACCTGGCTTGAAGACGGGGGTGGGGGGGACGGAGGAGGGGGTGCAGGAGATTAGAGCTGAGTTGAAAAGGGTTGAGGGGAGCTGGGAGGACCTGAGAAGGGTTGAGAAGAGCTGAGAGGAGATGAGGTTAATTCAAAGGAGACTAGCAAGGGGTATCCGGCGTTGCCTGTTTTTTTTTTTTTTTTTTTTTTTGTTATGTGGGGAAGAAGGAACCAAAGGCAACGAGCCCGCAAAACTGTTCCTTCCAAGAGAAAAACAATACAAGAGAGAGCCAAATTCAAGATCCGATCATTTTGAGATGCCTGGACACACTGCGTTTGAAAGACTGGAGATCATAGGAAGCAGGAAATACAGACAGAGGGAGACAGTTCCAGAGTTGACCTGTTGCATAAATGAAAGACTGGGAGTAACGGTTAACTCTTGCATTAGAGAGTTGGACAGAAAAGGGATGAGAGTTTGCTGCTAGACGGGTGCTACGCTCCCGTCGTAAAGGTGGAGGGATGCGTGCAGACAGTTCAGAGGAGCAGTGACCATTGAAGTAGCGATAGAAAAGAGATAAAGATGCAACAGTGCGGCGAAGAGACAGAGGTTTAAGGGAGTCAGTAAGAGGAGGAGAGTTAATGAGGCGAAAAGCCTTTGACTCCACCCTATTGAGAAGAGTTGTATGTGGGAAGCCTCCCCACACATGAGAGTTGTACTCCACGCAGGGGCGGATAAAACCCCCGTATAGAGTCAACAATTGTGCAAGGGTAAAGAAGGAATGGAGTCGGCTTAGCACACCCAATCTCTTGGAAGCATATTTCACAAGAGATGTAATATGATCTCTCCAAGATAAGTCCCGAGTAAATGAAACCCCAAGCATGTTCATGGATGATGCAGGATTAAGTTGAATATTATTAAACATTAGTGGGTATACCTGTGGAAGATTTTGTCGAGTTGATAGGTGTAAAAACTGAGTCTTTGATGCATTAAAAACAACCAGACTATTTTTACCCCAGTCAGAGATACGAGCCAAGTCAGACATTAGGTGTGCCATAGCCTCATCCCTTGTTTGTTGAAGTAACTGCTGAGATGGGCGTTGCGGGAACCGAATGGAAAGGTGAAGGGTGGAGTCATCAGCGTATGAGTGGATAGGGTTAGATGTACAGCTTAGAGAGTCATTGATGAATAAAAGGAAGAGAGTTGGTGAGAGGACAGAGCCCTGAGGAACACCACTGTTAATAGATCTAGGAGAAGAACGATGGCCGTCTACAACAGCGGCTATAGAACGACCAGAAAGGAAGCTAGCGATGAAGGCACAGATAGAAGGATAGAAACCGTAAGAGGGGAGTTTGGAAATTAAAGATTTATGCCAGACTCGATCGAAAGCCTTTGAGATGTCAAGTGCAATGGCAAAGCTTTCGCCAAAGTCCCGAAAGGAGGATGACCAGGAGGCTGAAAGGTAGGTGAGAAGATCGCCTGTGGAGCGTCCCTGACGGAACCCATACTGACGATCAGAAAGAAGGATGTGATAGGAAAGATGCTTTAAAATTTTTCTATTAAGAACAGACTCGAAAACTTTTGAGATACAGGACGTTAAAGCAATTGGGCTATAGTTGGAGGGTTGGGAGTGGTCACCCTTCTTAGGGATTGGCTGAATGAGAGCAAACTTCCAGCAAGAAGGAAAGGTATAAGTTGATAGACAAAGGCGTAAGAGTTTGCCTAGGCAGGGTGTAAGCACAGAAGCACAGTTCTTGAGTACAACAGGAGGGACTCCATCAGGCCCATATGCCTTGTTAGTACTGAGGCCAGTGATGGCAGAAAATACATCAGCTGAAGAAATTTTAATGTCAGCCATGAGGAAGTCAGAGGGGGGAAGTGATGGAGGAACAGCACCGGAATCGTCTAAGGTGGAATTGGAGGAGAAAGTCTGAGCGATGAGATCTGCTTTATCAGTAGAAGAAATAGCTACAGAGCCATCAGAGTAGAAAAGAGGAGGGAAGGATGATGAGGTAAAGTTGTTAGAAAGGTTTTTGGCAAGGTGCCAGAAGGAGCGGGAAGAATTCGAGTTAGGGTAAAAACTGTGGCTTTCTCTCTTCCTCCATCTCCTCCTCCTCTTCCTCACTCCTCTAAATCTAAAATATTTACATCTTTCTCCTCATACTCTCTCGTGAAGAATACATGAGGCAGGATAGTGTATCATGGGAGGAGTTGTTAATGAGTAGGGACAGTGAGGTAAATATTAGTCTACAATAACACTACATCTTCATCCAATTTAGAACATATTCATCACCTTCCTCCCTGACGCATCATACCAGAGAGAATCATCTATGGCCAGAGAAACCTACCAAGCCTCTCTCAGCTTAGGAATATTAGCCAGCAGAGGAAAGTGAGAAGCAGAAGAGGTGAAATATTAGGCAGAGAAACATACCAAGCCTCTCTCAGCTTAGCAATATTAGCCAGCAGAGGAAAGTGAGAAGCAGAAGAGGTGAAATATTAGGCAGAGAAACATACCAAGCCTCTCTCAGCTTCGGAATATTAGCCAGCAGAGGAAAGTGAGAAGCAGAAGAGGTGAAATATTAGGCAGAGAAACATACCAAGCCTCTCTCAGCTTCGGAATATTAGCCAGCAGAGGAAAGTGAGAAGCAGAAGAGGTGAAATATTAGGCAGAGAAACATACCAAGCCTCTCTCAGCTTAGCAATATTAGCCAGCAGAGGAAAGTGAGAAGCAGAAGAGGTGAAATAATAGGCAGAGAAACATACCAAGCCTCTCTCAGCTTAGGAATATTAGCCAGCAGAGAAAAGTGAGAAGCAGAAGAGGTGAAATAATAGGCAGAGAAACATACCAAGCCTCTCTCAGCTTAGGAATATTAGCCAGCAGAGGAAAGTGAGAAGCAGAAGAGGTGAAATAATAGGCAGAGAAACATACCAAGCCTCTCTCAGCTTAGGAATATTAGCCAGCAGGGGAAAGTGAGAAGCAAGGAGTCAGTATTATTCTAGGTGACGTACTTCTCCTAGAACACGATCCCGAGCAGTCAAATGTTAAATCAGGGTCCCTAATTTTGCTGGTCGATTAAGAAGGACTAAAGGAAAACAAACTTTGTGTAAGAGTCTGATCGGCGGAAGATTATGGGGAGTGGTTATGCTTGAGAGAGAGAGAGAGAGAGAGAGAGAGAGAGAGAGAGAGAGAGAGAGAGGAACGAAGATTAGTATGGTGTAAAATGAGAGAGAGAGAGAGAGAGAGAGAGAGAGAGAGAGAGGAACGAAGATTAGTATGGTGTAAAATGAGAGAGAGAGAGAGAGAGAGAGAGAGAGAGAGAGAGAGAGAGAGAGAGAGAGAGAGGAACGAAGATTAGTATGGTGTAAAATGAGAGAGAGAGAGAGAGAGAGAGAGAGAGAGAGAGAGAGAGAGAGAGGAACGAAGATTAGTATGGTGTAAAATGAGAGAGAGAGAGAGAGAGAGAGAGAGAGAGAGAGAGAGAGAGAGAGAGAGAGAGAGAGAGAGAGAGAGAGAGAGAGAGAGAGAGAGAGAGAGAGAGAGAGAGAGAGAGAGAGAGAGAGAGAGAGCAGTGAGTGGGCTGGGGATACGGTGTGAAGATTTGCATTCAGTTGTGTGTCTGTGTATGCTAATGTGCACATATGTGTGTGTTTGGGCTTCAGCTTGGGTGCCTGTGTGTGTGTGTGTGTGTGTGTGTGTGTGTGTGTGTGTGTGTGTGTGTGTGTGTGTGTGTGTGTGTGTGTGTATACTTGTGTGTATATGTGTATGTATGTATGTATGTATGAACGTATGTATGTATGTATGTATGTGTGTGTTTATGTGTCTGTGTATGTGTGCTTGTGTGTGTTTATGTGTCTGTGTATGTGTGCTTGTGTGTGTGTCTGTGTGTATGTGTCTGTGTGCGAATGTGTTTGTGTGTGGTTGTGTTTGTGTGTGTATGTTTGTGTGTGGTTGTGTGTATGTATTTGTGCATGTGTTTGTGTATGTATTTGTGTGTGTGTATGTGTTCGTGCGTATGTTTGTGTGTGTATGCTTGTGCTTTTGTCTGTGTGTGTATGCTTGTGTATGTACGCTTTTGTGTGTTTGTGCGAATATGTGTGAGTATGTATATGTAAATATGTATGTGTGTGTATGTATGTGTGTTTGTGCTTGTGTGTTTGTGTGTGTGTTTGTGTACTTCTGTTTGTTTCTGTGTGTGTGTGTGTGTGTGTGTGTGTGTGTGTGTGGTTTTGTGTGTGTGTGTGTGTAAGTAATGTGTGTATATGTGAGTCTCCATG
Organism: Coenobita brevimanus; assembly: GCF_032717465.1. Lineage (NCBI taxonomy): Eukaryota > Metazoa > Arthropoda > Malacostraca > Decapoda > Coenobitidae > Coenobita > Coenobita brevimanus. Next base: position 343,336 of record NC_137055.1, read on the forward strand.
TGCATGTTTGTGTGTACGTGTGTGTGTGTGTGTGTGTGTGTGTGTGTGTGTGTGTGTGTTTGGACAGGTCATCTCTCGCAACCTTCCAGTGTTTGGTTCCCTGTTTGCATAAAAAAAAACTCCCATGTGCACGTGTATGCTTAATTGTTGTACATTCGTGTGCGTGTGTGCGTAAATATGTCGGCATGTACGCGGCTATGAACGTTTAAGTGAATTTGTGTGCGTGTGTGTATGAGTGTCGCTTACAAATGTGTGTGTGTGTGTGTGTGTGTGTGTGTGTGTGTGTGTGTGTGTGTGTGTGTGTGTGTGTGTGTGTGTGTGTGTGTGTGTGTGTGTGTGTGTGTGTGTGTGTGTGTGTGTGTGTGTAGATGATTCAGGTGGAAATGTGCACTCAGAGAAAAAGAGAGAGAGAGAGAGAGAGAGAGAGAGAGAGAGAGAGAGAGAGAGAGAGAGGGGGGGGAAGTGAGGAAGGGGTGAGGCTGCTATCTTTGTGTGAATGTGAGTGTGTGTGAGTGTGTGTGTGTGTGTGTGTGTGTGTGTGTGTGTGTGTGAGAGAGAGAGAGAGAGAGAGAGAGAGAGAGAGAGAGAGGAAAACCAATTATGGAGATAGGCTAGTAGGCAGGCAAGCAGGAAGGCAGTGGTAGGTACGGAGGAAGGCAGGACGGTAGCTAGGAAGGTAGGTAGGTGGGAAGAAGGGAGGAAGGTAGGAAAGTAACCAGATAGCAGGAAGAGAGAGAGAGAGAGAGAGAGCAGGTAGGGTCACACGAACGGACAGAGGGAGAAAAGACAGCAAGGAATGAGGTAGGCAGGTTGGTAGGGAGGAAGGGAGGGAGGAAAGAAGGAAGGGAGGTTGACATGGAGGGAGGAAGGAAGGAAGAGAGGGTGGGAGGGAAGTAGGAAGAGACGGAGGGAGGGAGGAAGGAAGAGAGGGAGACAGGGAGGGAGACTACCAAAAATGGAGGGTAGGAAGGTAGGTAAGTAGGTAGGAAAGAAGGATGGAAGGAAGCATTTAAGTAAGCAGGTAGGAAAGGAGGGAGGGAGAGAAGGAAGCAGATAGGTAGGTAGGTAGGTAGGTAGGTAGGTAAGTAGGTAGGTAAGTAGGGATAAAGACATATGAACAAGAAGGTAGGAAGGCAGAGATGAAGGCAGCAGGCAGGATAAGCAGGAGTTAGGTAGGCGTTAAGGGAGAGAGGTAGGCAAGAAGGCAAGCAGATAGGTAGGCAGGCAGGTAGGCAAAGGAGTAGACAGGCAACAGGTAGGCAGAGGAGTAGGCAGACAACAGGTAGGCAGAGGAGTAGACAGGCAACAGGTAGGCAGAGGAGTAGACAGGCAACAGGTAGGCAGAGGAGTAGGCAGGCAGGCAGGTAGGCAGAGGAGTAGGCAGGGAGGCAGGCAGACACGAGAGCCTGTGTAAGGAATGACGTTGCCTTAAGCCATGGTAGTCACATTCTCTCTCTCTCTCTCTCTCTCTCTCTCTCTCTCTCTCACTTTCTTATTTCTTACGTGTTTGTAAATATTGATTTTTGCACATACGAGGGGTTGAGTTAGGTGTGTTTTGCGTGTGTGTGTGTGTGTGTGTGTGTGTGTGTGTGTGTGTGTGTGTGTGTGTGTGTGTGTGTGAATAGTGTAGCTCAGTTTAGTTCCGATTTCGCCCAAACTGGGTGGAAGTGTTGAGGGTCAGGCAAGAAGGGAATTATTCGACTAGAGAACGCTAGGTCAAAGGTCGAGGTCACGGGCAGGGGCAGAGGTCAGCCCTACTCTCTCTCTCTCTCTCTCTCTCTCTAGCGATGATATGCTTATTCTTTCCTCCTCCTCCTCCCCCTCCTCCTCCCCCACCCCCCTCCTCCTCCTCCTCCTCCTCCTTCTCCTCTTTCTTCTCCTCCTCCTCCTCCTCCTCCTTCTTCTCCTCCTCCTCCTCGTGTAAGTTCATTCCCCTTTTGTCTACGAGACACCCTGTAAACAACGTAGCCGTACATAGTGTTGCGTCACGTTATTATACATTTTTCAATTTATTCAGTGCAAACAAAGCAATATAAGCACAGATTAGGATCTGCACAGATAACCCTGAGTTAACGGTCACTACTCTTACTTTCGACCTGTGATGGGCTGTGGATCACTGAGGGTCCCTGTTAGTCAAGTGACCACCATCGGGATTTTTTTAATGTACCAGGGGTCACTGCTTCAGGATGAAACTTGTGTACTTGTCCCACATGGGAGAGCTCCTTGTCTCAGTGGAGCGAACGGAGCTAGGGCCTGATTGACTGCTGCCTACCTTAATAGCTCCAGGCAAGGCTGCCGCACCATCCCTAAACATCCACACTGTGCAGTGTGTAGCTTCCACGTTATGTTCACAGACTTCCCATTAACTCAATGTACCGGTTTATAATGTCATGCCGTAACTATTATTTTATTTGATTACTTTCTCTTTCAGGTTACTCAATCGGGTAGCTTATAGATAAAGTATTATAGAATGTGACTTTTCCTTTCCAGTATTTCTTATGAAATTTCCATGTCAGTTTTTCCATGCTGCGTGATGGTTTTTCTCACTTTTTCCTGGAGGGTTTGGTGGTGGGGGGAGCCTTCTTGCTTTACTATCCTTATCCTTCAGCATGTAGAGTTAGATCTTGTAGTCATAGTCTTGCTTTACTATCCTTATCCTTCAGCATGTAGAGTTAGATCTTGTAGTCATAGTCTTGCTTTACTATCCTTATCCTTCAGCAAGTAGAGTTAGATCTTGTAGTCATAGTTTTCTCTAACAAGCAGCCTCGAAAGGACCATAAGGTCTGTTGCTGTTTGCTTTCCTGTGTAATCCTATGTAATCCTCCTCCTTCTCCTCCTCCTCCTCCTCTTCCTCCTCCTCCTCCTCCTCCTCCTCCTCCTCCCTCCTTCCTCCTTCCCCTCCCCCTCCTCCCCCTCCTTTCCCCAGTCTCCCATTTTCTCTTCCTTCCCTCCTCTTCCTTCTTCCCTCCACTTCTTCCTTTCCTCCTTCCCTCCACTTCCCCTCCTCTTTTCCCTCCACTTCACTCCTTTTTTCTCTCCATTCCCTCCTTCCCTCCACTTTTTCCTTCCTTTCCTTTCCTCCCCTCCTCCTCCTCCTCCTCCTCCTCTTCCTCTTCCTCTTCCTCTTCCTCTTCCTCTTCCTCTTCCTCTTCCTCCTCCTCCTCCTCCTCCTCCTCCTCCTTCCATGATTGACTATCTCTCCATAAACAGTCACCGGACCCTGAGAGAGAGAGAGAGAGAGAGAGAGAGAGAGAGAGAGAGTGTGTGTGTGTGTGTGTGTGTGTGTGTGTGTGTGTGTGTGTGTGTGTGTATGTTTTTGTCTTTGTAGTTGTTTTTGCCCGTGTGTGTGTGTGTGTGTGTGTGTTGTGTGTGTAACTTATTTCTGGGTTCACATATGTGTGCAGTCCTTTCCCGGGCAACTGCGTGTGCGTGCGTTGCGTGCATATGTGTGTTTGCATAAATTCTGAACACATATATTCGTGTTTTGCGAGTGTGTGTGTGTGTGTGTGTGTGTGTGTGTGTGTGTGTGTGTGTGTGTGTGTGTGTGTGGATATTGTGTGTAGGTGTGGTTGCTTTTTTTACATGTGTGCGTTTGTGTGTGACGGGGAAAGGGTGTGGTTCAAGTGTGTGTGTGTGTGTGTGTGTGTGTGTGTGTGTGTGTGTATGTGTGTGTGTTTTAATGTGAAGGGGGTATCTGAGTGGTCGTATTTATGTGTCTATGTGTGTGTGTGTGTGTGTGGGTATGTGTGTGTCTATGTGCGTGTGCGTGTGCGTGTACCAGATGTGCGTGCGGTCTACATCAAACCAGTTCTAGCGAGGTGAGGCAGGATAATGGAGAGGCAGTAGCTGGTGCTGCCTAGTCCTTCCAGGCAGGCAGAGAGGTAGGCAGACACACGGAGGCAGAGAGACAGACAGACAGGCAGGTAGGCAGAGAGGTAGGCAGACACACATAGGGGCAGACAGACAGACACACACACACACACACACACACACACACACACACACACACACACACACACACACACACACACACACACACCATCCTTAATGCTGAGGTGTTGCCATAGATTAACACTGGAATATGATGCTAGTCACGAAGAAGTGCTGTGGGAGGATGTCGAGCCGTAGGATTGTCTTTTTCCGCCACTGAGTAACGTAATGTAAACTTCAAAAGGTACACATGTATGTATGTATATGTATGTATGTGTGTGTGTATGTATGTATGTGTGAATGTGTGTATGTATGTATGTAGGTAGGTAGGTAGGTAGGTAGACAGGGAAAGGTATTAAGAGAGAGAGAGAGAGAGAGAGAGAGAGAGAGAGAGAGAGAGACTGGAGGCAATGTGACCAGTTTTTTTTGCATGAGCGGCTGTTGGTGTGCCCCCTAGCACACCTGTGGACCACTCTCTCTCTCTCTCTCTCTCTCTCATTTCTTTTAACCAGGCAGCTCCTCCGCCCAGTTATATCAGTGCCACCTAGTGAAGGCTCCCTCTCCGGCCGCACACTCGTAGCGAAAGGGTTAATTAAGACTACACCTGGCCGCAAATCGCTCCTTACCTGAAGAAAAGTGACTTAAGACAGCGAGAAGAAAGTGAAAAGACAATGTTGTTGTTTTAAGAAAGTTGGTGAAGATATAGGGAAGAGGGAGGAAGGGGAGGGTATAGAAGGGAGGGAAGAGGGAGGGAGAGGAAAATGGGAGGAAGGGGAGAGGAAGGGAGAGGAAGAGGGGAGGAAGGGGGAGGAGGGAGGAAGAGGGGAGGAAGGGGAAGGAGGGAGGAAGAGGGGAGGAAGGGGAAGGAGGGAGGCAGAGGAAGAAAGGAGGAAGGGAAGGAGGGAGGCAGAGGAAGAGGAGAGGAAGGGGAAGGAGGGAGGGGGAGGGGAGGAAGGGGAAGGAGGGAGGAGGAGGAAGAGGGGAGGAAGGGGAAGGAGGGAGGAGGAGGAAGAGGGGAGGAAGGGGAAGAGAAGAGGAAAAATATGAAGCCTGGAGGGGAAGGAGGAGGAGGAAGAGAGATAGGGAAGAAGAGGAAGAGGAAGAGGAGAGGTATGAAAAATGAAAGAGGAGGGAGGGAAGGAAGAAGGTGGAAGGGAGGGGAGGGAGGAGGAGAAGCAAGTAATAGGGGAGGGATAGGAGGTGAAGGAAGAAGGGAGGAAGGAAGAGAGGGGAGGGAGGGGAGATGGGAGGAGGAAATTTGAGGGAGGAAGAGAGGCAGGAGAAAGAGAAGGAAGGGAGAGGAAGGAGGAAGAGAGGGAAGGAGGAGGAGGAGAGAGGGAAGGAAAAGAAGGAAGAATGAAGACAAGGAAGGAAGGAGGAAAGGGAAGTTGTTCTTATGCTTTGTCACTTAATTACACTCTTCAGGTATGCAGTCCTCTCTCTCTCTCTCTCTCTCTCTCTCTGATCCTCACCAACCTTACTGTTTTCATGTGTGTGTGTGTGTGTGTGTGTGTGTGTGTGTGTGTGTGTGTGTGTGTGTGTGTGTAATGAAAACGCTATACTCTTTTCACTCTAACTTGGC
>NC_137055.1:353847-371347 GCF_032717465.1 Coenobita brevimanus
GAGGAGAAGAAGAAGAAGAAGAAGAAGAGGAGGAGAAGAAGAAGAAGAAGAGGAGGAGAAGAAGAAGAAGAAGAGGAGGAGGAGGAGGAGGAGGAGGAGAAGAAGAAGAAGAAGAAAAGGAGGAGGAGGAGGAGAAGAAGAAGAAGAAGAAGAAAAAGAAGAAGAAGAGAGAGAGAGAGAGAGAGAGAGAGAGAGAGAGAGATTAAGGTGTAATTCTGATGTTATATAGTTTTTATGTTGTCTGTCAGGTGCCTGCATTCTCTCTCTCTCTCTCTCTCTCTCTCAAAATCCATAGGTAGTAGTCTATTTATCTCTATATCTATCTATATTAATCCATCTATCAATATCTATCTTTCCATATCTATCTATCCATCCATCCATCCATCCATACATACATTAAGTGTTTATCTATCTGCCTATCTATCCAGTAGTTTATCTATCCATCCATTCATCTATCTATATCTATCTATCCATACAAACATAATACATTGTGTTTATCTATCTGTCTATCTATCTGTCTCTCCAGCTGTTGATCTATCCATCCATCTATCTATCAAAGCATCGCCGCCCTAGGAAATGGCCGTTATAGATTTCAAACTGCGCTCGAAATATTGTCATTCAATCTTAGCAGGAGAATAATATGTATAAAAATAAATTATAATAAAGTTAATATGGGAGGATAATTTTAGAGACGTGTGGGATGGCCGTTGAAGCAGCCATAATATCTGTCTATCTATCTATCTATTGCCAGACGCCTCAATTCCGTTTGGGGTGGCCACAAACAAATCGCCTCCAAGTCGCCCTGTCCCCCGCCATAATATCAAGAGGAGATATTTTAAAATCACTTGTAGAGCAGACAAGTTTAAATATCGATAACAACAACAATAATTATAATAAAAATATAATAATAATAATAATAATAATAATAGTAATAATAGTAATGATAATAATAGTAATAATAATAATAATAATAATAATAATAATAACAATAGCAATAATAATAATAATAATAATAATAACAGTAATGATAATAATAATAATAGTAATAATAATAATAATAATAAGAGTAATAACAATAACAATAATAATAATAATAATAATAATAATAATAATAACAATAGCAATAATAATAATAATAATAATAATAATAATAATAATAATAATAATAATGATGATAATAATAATAATAATAATAATAATAATAATAATAATAATAATAATAATAATAGTAATAACAAATAACAATAGCAATAATAATAATAAGAAGAAGAAGAAGAATAGTAATAATAATAATAATGATAATAATAATAATGATAATAATAATAATAATAATAATAATAATAATAACAATAACAATAACAATAGCAATAATAATAATAATAATAGTGATAATAATAATAATAATGATAATAATAATAATCAATCACTCAATCAATCATTTCCTGTGGCACCCTCGGGGATGCATAGGGCCTCGATGAACTCACACCACCACATCCTATCTTGTGCTAACTCCTCAAGATCTCCCCAACACTCATCTCCAGCTTCCCGTCTCATTGTCCTCACCCACGTCTATTTTGGCCTTCCTCTACCTCTCCTACCAAGTGCCACCCACCCTGGTGTACCTCGTACTATTCCCTGTCTCCTATACACATGTCCTAGCCACTTCCATCGTGAGAACCTAACATATTCATCGACCGGCTGCACTCCCGTTATTTCTCTAATTCTACTATTTGGTATCCTTTCCCACCACTTAACTCCTAATATTCTTCTAAGTGCTTTGTTTTCAAACACCAAGAATTTATTTTCCATAGTCACTGTGCTGTACCAAGACTCGTGTCCATAAATTAAGATACTCCTAACCATTACCTTATAAAGTTTGATTTTTGTATGCACAGAAAAATTGTTATTATTCCAAATATTTTAAGCATTCCCATTGCCTGATTAGCCTTCTTTAACCTTTCCTCGAATTCAAAGTTCAAAGAACCATCCTTGGCTAAATAAGTACCTAAATATTTAAACCTATCAACTTGCTTTACAACCATACCTCCAATTACACATTCCTGCGCATTTTCCATATTCATATTGATTATTTCAGTTTTTCCACAATTAATAACCAAACCCACCTTGCGACCTTCACTCACCAAACAGTCCAACACTCTCTGCATCTCTTCTGGCCCATCACAAATCAAAACTATATCATCTGCATAATCTAAATCCAAAAGTTTCCTGTTCTCTCCCCAAAGTATACCTGCACCGGTTTCTGTTCCAACGCGTTTCATAATGTAATCAATGACCAATATAAATAGTAAAGGCGATAGAACACCACCTTGAATTACTCCGGACTTGACTTCAAACGAATCACTAAGACAACCATCATCCATCACTTTACAAAATGTGTCCTCATGCATGTTCATAATGACCCTCACAAACTCCTCTGGTATTCCATAATCTCTCATGATCTTCCCCATAGTCTCTCTCGAAACACTATCAAAAGCCTTTTCAAAATCAACAAAACAAAGACTTAATGGTACTCTCATTTCATTAACTTGCTGCATCAAATGCCTAACTATAAAGATCTGATCATTGCAACCACGTCCCTTTCTAAAACCAGCCTGTTCATCCCTCAGAATACCCTCAACCACCGGCTCCAACCTATTTAACAACACTCTACTGAAAACTTTCAAAGCTATCGGTGACAAAGAGATTCCCCTCCAATTACCACATTCACTCAGGTCTCCCTTCTTCGGAACTTTAACAATTACACCATTCTTCCAAACTGATGGTAGTAACCCCGTCACCCATATCTTATTGAATAGCTTGGTCAAGATCATTATTAATCTATCCCCCTCCACTTTAAACATTTCCGGAAATAAACCATCCTCCCCTGGTGCCTTATTATTCTTTAACTGTTTTACTGCTTTCTCCACTTCTGCAAGCCTCAACTCTCCTGTTTCTATATTTAAATCTTCCTGAGCAGACGGTATATCCTCTTCTGGTGGTATTGGTCTATTAAGAACTGTCTCAAAATGCTCTTTCCATCTATTTTTAATATCTCCATCTTTGGTCAATAAATTTCCTTCCCTGTCTCTAACTGGTATTTCCTTGCGTTTACCTGCATTACCACTCAGTTCTCTAATCGATTCATATGCTATTCTTTGACTCTGTCCATCATTTTTGTTTATTAAGATTTCAGTCTCTGCAACCTTTTCATCCACACATCTTCTTTTATCTCTCCTAGCTAACCTTCTTACTTCTGAATTCAAACTCCAGTACGCAGCTCTTGCTAATTCAATCTCTCGTTCATCAACGCATTGCATCTCACTCCTCAATTTAGCCTCACCTCTCTTTCTTATCCTAATAATAATGATAATAATAATAATAACATTAACAATAGCAATAATAATAATAATAATGATAATAATAATAATAATAGTAATGATAATAATAATAATAATAATAATAATAATAATAATAATAATAACCACAGTATAAGACATTGACTGTTCGTGACGGTTACTGATCACCACCTTTAAAAATATTCCCGACGGACACAACTTAACGTTTTTCGCAATAACTCAAAAACCGTTGCTCAAACCGCCACCAGAAAGTGTACCGACCCACTCCAGACGCAGACCAAATTTTTAGGGCCAATAGGTGCCTCATTTACATTTTGGTTTTCCTGTATGGAAGAGAAATCGAAATATTTGTGGAAACGTGGCGTGTCTGAAATATCATAATGTCACGCATGAAGGACCTTTAAATTTTTCCCCTACAAATATTTGAAAAACGGTTTTATCACAGGATTTCCTTTCATGCTCATGTCTGTATAATAATTTTGGTGGTAAACTGAGGTAGAAAATTCATGGTTTTCCGTACGTTTTCGGACCTGTGACCTTGAACAGTAGGTCAAGGTCACTGAAACTGGGTCAGTGTAATAGGGTCATGGTGCTGTACGGAGACGAGAAGTGAAGGAATTGTAGTTATCAATGACAGAAACAAGAATCTCAACCTGTAGTAAGAGGTGGAAAACAATAATGGAGATATATATTAAGAAGCAGGTAGAAGATTTATAGTGAACTGGATAATATTTTAAGAAATCCAGTCACTCATCAATTACCTATATTTCTTTCCGAGGTTAGACATATTTCTATCTATCTATCTATCTGTTGCCAGACGTCTTCATCCCTTCCCCTCCCTCTCTCCCCCTCCACCTCACTCACATACACTCTCCTCGTCAGTCTCTCACTCTCTGTCCTCTCCTCATGGCCAAACATATTTCAGTTGTTGTTATTTTTGGCATACTTTCAAAAGCTATCCAGTGTTTGTCGTTATAATTTTCAAATGTTATACGCATTATTTTAGTGTTTGTATTTATTTCTATGTATGTTACCGGTTACCTGTATTATCAGATTTTTTCCTATAGATTATTCAAAGGTCAAACAGTTTTTAGAACATTAGAAGAAGGACATTTTTTCTATCTATTTCTATCTATCTATCTATCGCCGGACGCCTTAATCTTATGCAAGAGTAGACACAGTATTAATCCATGTCTGTCTTACTGTCTCTCTGTCTTGCTGTCTGTCTGTGTCTCTGTCTTACTGTCTGTCTGTCTGTCTGTCTGTCTTACTGTCTATCTATCATTTCGATTTCTCATGTCACCCTTAGATAGACAGTATGAAACTCTCTCTCTCTCTCTCTCTCTCTCTGAAATAAAAGAAGTGCAGACAGAAAGAGAAAGACATCACACACACACACACACACACACACACACACACACACACACACACACACACACACACACACACACACACACGAGAAATAATAAGAGTAAAGACTGAAGCATAAAGAAGATATATAGAAATTATTATTACCCTCAAAAAAAATAATTATTGTTTGTTATATTCGATTTGCAAATGTGTGAGCTGGGGGCAGGGCAGTGAAATGGAGGGGGACAAGGCGACGTGGAGGCGATTTGTTTGTGGCCACCCCTTGCGGTATTGAGGCGTCTGGCAATAGAGTAGAGAGATAGGAAAGTATACAAGCATAATATTGATGAACTGATGGAAGAGTGTAAGAACTGAGATAGATAGACAGACAGATAGATAGATAGATAGATAGATAGATAGATAGATAGATAGGTAGATAGGCAGATAGAGGCAAAAATATAACAATAGAATTCGAGACAGAAAGGGAGAATAGAACAGAGAGAGAGAGAGAGAGAGAGAGAGAGAGTGAGAGGTACTGAGAGATAGACACACACACACACACACACACACACACACACACACACACACACACACACACACACACACACACACACACACACACACACACACACACACACACACAGGAAGAGAGAGAGAGAGAGAGAGAGAGAGAGAGAGAGAGAGAGAGAGGAACTGATAGACAGATACAGATAGACAAAGAGAGAGAGAGAGAGAGAGAGAGAGAGAGAGAGAGAGAGAGGCAGAACAAACTGAAGTACATGTAATTGCCAGTGTAATGTAGGGTCATGTACAACTGAACAGAAGTGTACACCTACCTAATCAGAGAACAGTAATTGCACGTGTACAGGAACAACGCGTTATTAGCCAGCCAGTTTGTTGTGGGTGGAGGAGGTGGATTACTGGGTGGAAGACTGGGTGGGTGGAGGTGGAGGGTGGAAGAAGAAATGGTGAAGGATTTGTTTTGGAAATTCGTTGATGATGTTGGGTGGAAGGTTAGGTGGAAGAGGTGGAAGGCTGGAAGAAAGAAGGTATATATAAGTAAAATAAGCAGAAAATATGGATGGATGAAGTGGAGGATTGGGTGGAGAGGTGGAAGATTGGGTGGAGAGGTGGAGGATTGGGTGGAGAGGTGGAAGATTGCGTGGAAGGGATGGAAGATTGGGTGGAAGAGGTGTAGAGGTGGCAGCAGGGGTGGAAGAGCTGGAGGATTGGGTGGAGAGGTGGAGGATTGGGTGGAAGGGATGGAAGATTGGGTGGAGAGGTGGCAGCGGGGGTGGAAGAGGTGGAAGATTGGGTGGAGAGGTGGCAGCGGGGGTGGAAGAGGTGGAGGATTGGGTGGATGAGGTGCAACATAAGGTGAAAAACAAACTCACATGCTATATTGCAAAGTTGAATGAATAGGATGCAAGACTGGATGGATTGCAAGAGTGAAAAACAATGGGATTTTCATGAGATGCGTCAATTCATCCAGTTTAGTGTGTTAATTGCTCATGTAGACACTTAATCCATTCCTTCTGGCGACTTAACAAAACTCAGGAATTTTAATTCTTCGTATGTCCCTCCGTCGTGGTGTCCCTCCGCTCTTTTGTGGGTTGATGAGTAAGATAAGTACCTGGGTAATAGGGTAACACGTAGGGAAGGTAACTAGGGTAACTTGGATGATGCAGTTACCTTGTACCCTAGGATAGGCAATGAATAACCCGCCACAGACTCAAAGGCCTGTGGGAGATGAGCACTGTGGGTAAGAGCCTCCTGACATTTACCCCACTTGTACAGTCGGCCGCACTCCCGCGTTCCCTGACCTTCACACATAGTCAGCGATGTGGCACCAGTGTATTTATTTGAATCTCAGGACACGTACCGTAGCAGTATGAAGAACTGGGACCTCGTAACAGTGACATGGCTCTGACAGTGAGTAACGGAATTTTCATTGTGCAACCTATGTATCAGTTAAATAGCGATAAGCATTAGGATATAACTGGACCCTGTATCGGGTGTCTAGTTTGGTGTGGAGGAAGTGTGGCTAGTGGGGGAGGGGAGGGAATGGACTGTGGAGGGGAGGACTGTCCTGTTTCATGCTGAGTCGTATGTTGAGTCGTAAGCTGGAACCCAGTACTTTACAGGAAACGAGCGAGACAACAGCCATTCACATGGTTAGGGACACAAACACAAGGCATGCTTTCACCTTTGTATAGAGAGCTAAATAAAATATGTATTACTTGGCTCTGAATACAGCTTTGAACGCTACATAGTGATACGTAAAACACAGCAGACCTCAGTTTGTTAAGTGTCAGGCTTATCATGTGATGTGGCGTGTGGCTGGTGCGGGGGAGGTGGAGGCTGATTCATGAGGCCACTTGGCTTGACCCGTCACCACAATTACACTATTTTAGTCAATAACAATGAAAATGACAGTATTGTAAACCAACTATTCCTGATGTTATTATACGGAACGTAGACGTTCATAAACAAAACCTTGAGTAGTTTTTTAAGCACGTTAGGATGCGTAAGTCGTAGGTGCACTGTGTGCATATCTATCAGAATACCTTCATAGGTGATAGCATGGTGCCAAAATGCTGCTCCCTGTTATGTCTACCAGGAATATCATATATATATATATATATATATATATATATATGTATGTATATATATATATATATATATATATATATATATATATATATATATATATATATATATGTATGTATATGACATGCTGTGGCAATATATTCATCTCGGTCGGCACCTTCTGTGCGCCGCCTGAAATTTGTAATAAAACAGCGGGATATGTTTACGTGGTTATTCTCCATTTTAAGCTGATTCCTTTATAGTGATGTGCGACTCTTACATTTGTGGTGGTTTATGTGTTGGTTTATTACATAACCAGACTCATACGATAGTTGCTGGTGAACCTTCTTCCCGAAACCCTTTGCCAAGCTACCCAGAGTGGGAGAGCCCACCCCTCCCCCCTCCTCACCCTCCCCTCCACCTCTAGCTATACCTCCTCCTCACCAGACTAGACACCCGATACAGGATCGTCATATGCTAATGCTTATCGTTTTTCAGTTGATACACAGGTTCGATAATGCATAGACGCTGAGAAGAAAATTCCGTGACTCACTATCCGTGCCAGGTCGCTATTACGAGGTCCCAGCTCTTCATACTGCTAAGGTACGTGTCCAAAGATGCAAACAAATACACTGGTGCCACATCGCTGAAAGAGGGTGAATTCAGGGAACGCGGGAGTGCGGGCGACTGTACATTCAATTCCCCTCGACTTTTACACTCAGACGGCTCTCTTACTGTTTCCTCCTCGGGTAAAGCTGAATTTTTGGTGTAAAATTTTGAGGTAGGTGGGGGCGCTCATCATCCACTCACTCGATGTAGTGCTGCTCTCGGGTGTCTGCCTTTCCCCTCCATCCTTCTTTCCTTCCATTCTCTTCTGTCTTTCTTTCCTTCATTCTTTCCTTGTCCTTCTGCCTACGGGTGACTTTGCACTCCCTCTTTTGTCTTTCTTTCCTTCATTCTTTCCACTTCCTTCAGCCTGTGGGTGACTCTACACTGAGTGACAAGCCAAATGGTTTCCTGTGCACTAGGAAATCATTTACTACGCTGGGTGGTAACCATATAACCAAATTTTGGCGCCTGGTGGTTTAGTGGGTAATTATTGCACTCCAATCGGATTGAGCCGGTGAAGGTTTATATCCAAGGGATGGTTGGGGTTTATTGCTCACGTAATGCCACTCAGGGATGAGTGAGGCTGGTCACTCTCATCTCAAATGTCGGGACCACCTGCCTGGCCCCGGGCTCCTACGCTCCTCATGGGGCAATGTAGGATTGGATGATGGATGGATTATTGTTTTAACTCTCTTCTTGATTGTTCTGCTGTTTGGACTCTGTTTCCTCCTGTCTGACTGTCTAACTGTCTAACTGTCTCTTGTTTGACAGTAGAATATCTCGCAAAAGTGTTCCCCATCCTGAACAAACTCCTTCCTCCTTGTCCGTCAACCTGCACCTTTTAGTCTACAGAAAGTTTGCCTTCATTCAGCCAGTCCCGAAGAAGGGTGACCATCCATACACCATCTGTAGACCTGTAACCATCCATAGACGATCTGTAGACCATCCGTAGACGATCTGTAGACCATCCGTAGACCATCCATAGACCATCCGTAGACCTGAAACCATCCGTAGACCAGCCATAGACCATCCGTAGATCCGTAACCATCCCGTAGCTTTCTCAGTCATATATCTTTGCCTCTCTTCAGTAACAGGATTTTCCACAACACCTCCTCTTCTCAAAAACCTTCCCACCAGTACAATGGCCCTCGTCAGTGGCGCTCCTCTGTCGATCGTGTCATATTCCTTCCAGATTTCTTCTCAGTCTTCTTTCACGACCTTCATGTAATTTTTGGCGCTGTGAAAGACATACCAAGATCCTCAACCAAGCTAGGGATAAATCTCACTTTGCCAAATTGCCCTCTTCATATCAATCTCTCTCTCTCTCTCTCTCTCTCTCTCTCTCTCTCTTTTATGCAAGGAAGAAGGAACCAAAGGCCAGGAGCCCGCAAACCGTTCCTTCCAAGAAAAAGAAAAAAACAAAATACAAAAGAGAGCCAAATTCAAGATGCGTTCATTTCGAGATGCCTGGACACACTGCGTTTGAAAGACTGGAGATCATAGGCAGTAGGAAAGACAGACAGAGGGAGACAGTTCCAGAGTTGACCTGTTGCATAAATGAAGGACTGGGAGTGACGGTGTTTTGCTTTAGCTGCGGATAAGCCACTTCCTCCACAGCTATCCTTAGTGCTGAATCCCAGAGTTCACCCCTATCCCCACCTGTCCCTCCTACTCCTCAGTAAAGTTTTTGGAGGCAGTAGTGAAGGAGCGTTATGGTGTGGATGTGGATGTGATAGGAAGCATTAGGAGAAACACACTGAGGTGGTTTGGCCATGTGGAGAGGATGGAGAGTGAGAGACCGATGAGGAGAGTGTATGTGAGTGAGGTGCATGTGGAGTTACGTGGAGAGACAGACTGACAAATGAGGAAGTGAAGGAGCGTTGTGGTGTGGATGTGGATGTGATAGGAAGCGTTAGGAGAAACACACTGAGGTGGTTTGGCCATGTGGAGAGGATGGAGAATGAGAGACTAACGAGGAGAGTGTATGTGAGTGAGGTGCATGTGGAGTTACGTGGAGAGACAGACTGACAAATGAGGAAGTGAAGGAGCGTTGTGGTGTGGATGTGGATGTGATAGGAAGCGTTAGGAGAAACACACTGAGGTGGTTTGGCCATGTGGAGAGGATGGAGAGTGAGAGACTGACGAGGAGAGTGTATGTGAGTGATGTGCATGTGGAGTTGCGTGGAGAGACAGACTGACAAATAAGGAAGTGAAGGAGCGTTGTGGTGTGGATGTGGATGTGATAGGAAGCGTTAGGAGAAACACACTGAGGTGGTTTGGCCATGTGGAGGGGATGGAGAGTGAGAGACTGACGAGGAGAGTGTATGTGAGTGAGGTGGAAGGGGGGAGAGGTAGGGGGAGGCCAAGGATGAGATGGAGGGATGGAGTGGAGAGGTATATGAGAGAGGGGTGTGTGAGCTGGGAGCAGGGCAGTGAAATGGCAGGGGGCAGGGTGACATGGAGGCGATTTCTTTGTGGCCACCCCTTACGGGATTAAGGCGTCTGGCAATAGATAGATAGACAGATCGATCTACTAACAAAGGTTCTTCTGAAAGCTTTGTGTTTTGCCTTCCATACATCTTAAAAAAAATATATATCCATTCTTGACATACTGTTTTTCTGTGTGAGTCATATCTATCTATCTATCTATCTATTGACAGACGAATTAATCCAGGAAGGGGTGGCCACAAACAAATCGCCTCCATGTCGCCCTGTCCCCCGCCACTTCACTGCCCTGCTCCCAGCTCACACCCCCCTCTCTCATATACCTCTCCACTCCATCCCTCCATCTCATATCCCTACCACATATAACAGATCATGTCATACCCTCCATTGGCAAGAGATGTGGCTGGGAACTTTTTGCTGTTTCTTTTTTATGCAAGGAAGAAGGAACCAAAGGCTGAAGGCCCACAAGACTGTTCCCTGAAAATAAAAATAATAATAATAATAATAATAATTCAAGATCCGTTCATTTTGAGATGCCTGGACACACGGCGTTAAAGACTGGAGGTCATAGGTAGTAGGAAATACAGCCAGACAGTTCCAGAGTTGACCAGATGCATACATGAAGGACTGGGAGTAAGTGTTAACTCTTGCATTGGAGAGCTGGACAGAAAAGGGATGAGAGTTTGCTATAGGAGTGAGAGAGAGAGAGAGAGAGAGAGAGAGAGAGAGAGAGAGAGAGGTTGACTTTCTTACATATTTAACTATTCTGCTAACTCCAAATAAGTCCTAACTGCCTGTGTGTGTGTGTGTGTGTGTGTGTGTGTGTGTGTGTGTGTGTGAGAGAGAGAGAGAGAGAGAGAGAGAGAGAGAGAATGTGAAAGCGAATAAATGAAGAAAAAAGGGGATAAAGGGTGGGAAGGAAGGAAGGAAGGAAGAAAGAGAGGGAGGAAGGAAGGAAGGAAGGAAGGAGGATGGAAGGAAGGAAGGGAGGGAGGAAGGAAAGAAAAAAGGAAGGAAAGAAGGCGGAAAGATGAAGAGAAACACAGGGTTAGAGAGAGAGAGAGAGAGAGAGAGAGAAAGAGAGAGAGAGAGAGAGAGAGAGAGAGAGAGAGAGAGAGAGAGAGAGAGAGGGGGAGAGAGAGAGGGAGGTATTGACAGATAAAGACTGACAGACAGACAGCGAGAGAGAGAGAGAGAGAGAGAGAGAGCTTGTGTATTAAAGCCCCTTCAGTACGATGACCCATTTTACACACACACACACACACACACACACACACACACACACACACACACACACACACACACACACACACACACAGCCTAGGGTGGTCCGAAAATAGCACTGCACTAGACACTTACCTTACGTGTTGTGGGGATGGCTCAGGCTGCCGGTGTGGGCGTGGGCGTGGCAGTGGGCGTGAGAAATGAATAAATGACGCAGGATAGCCACTCACAACTCTAACTGAGCCGTCCCAACAAAACACGAAGAAAATCACCCCTTCAGTCAACGTTATCAGTCCCTATGTCCTGCATCAACACCTCGCCCGGGATGAAGTCCGGCGAGGTATTGTTTTTGGACGAGTTTGTTTGTTTGTCTGCATCATTACGGAAAAACGGCTGAACGAATTTACATGTAACTTTCAGGATATGTGGGCACGAGTCCCAAAAGGAAGTGATTAAATTTTGGAGGTAATTGAGTGACCCTGAAAGGTCAAAATCGAGGTCACGGATTTTCAGAGGGCTATAACTGGAAAACATTTGAAGATAGAGATATTTACTATTATAATTATATTGGAAGTCTCATACGGGCTCTCATCTAACGCCATTACCTTTAGGCTTTAATTATTCTATCTATCTATTGCCAGACGCCTTAATCCTGTAAGGGGTGGCCACAAAAAATCGCCTCCATGTCGCCCTGTCCCCCGCCATTTCACTGCCCTGCTCCCAGCTCACACCCGCCTCTCTCATATACCTCTCCACTCCATCCCTCCATCTCATCCTTGGCCTTCCCCTCCCTCATATACCTCTCCACTCCATCCCTCCATCTCATCCTTGAGCTTCCCCTCCCTCATATACCTCTCCACTCCATCCCTCCATCTCATCCTTGGCCTTCCCCTCCCTCATATACCTCTCCACTCCATCCCTCCATCTCATCCTTGGCCTTCCCCTCCCTCATATACCTCTCCACTCCATCCCTCCATCTCATCCTTAGCCTTCCTCTCCCTCATATACCTCTCCACCCCATCCCTCCATCTCATCCTTGGCCTTCCCCTCCTCATATACCTCTCCACCCCATCCCTCCATCTCATCCTTAGCCTTCCCCTCCCTCATATACCTCTCCACTCCATCCCTCCATCTCATCCTTGGCCTCCCCCTCCCTCATATACCTCTCCACTCCATCCCTCCATCTCATCCTTGGCCTTCCCCTCCCTCATATACCTCTCCACTCCATCCCTCCATCTCATCACTGGCATTTGATTGTTACTGACACTGTATGGCAGTACCGAGTCAGTATTTAACAACCCACGCCCACACCAGCAGCCCGAGCCGTCCCCACAACACACAAGGGGCCCAGGGGTGCGTGTCTAGTGCAGTGGTAATTGTGGGTCACCCTGTATAGTACCGGTAGTCACAAAAAGCCTCTTCGCCTCCTGCATACCACCGTCAATACTACTTATATGGCCGGCTGTTTGAGGTGTAGTGAGAGTGTGATCATGGATTGTTAACTATATCTTTACTACTGAGGGTAATAAAGATAGATAGATAGATTGATAGATAGATAGATAGATAGACTAACAGATAGATAGATAGATAGACTGATAGATAGATAGATAGATAGACTAACAGATAGATAGATAGATAGACTGATAGATAGATAGATAGATAGACTAATAGATAGATAGATAGATAGACTGATAGATAGATAGATAGATAGACTGATTGATAGATAGATAGATAGACTGCTAGATAGATAGATAGACTGATAGATAGATAGGCTGATAGATAGATAGGCTGATAGATAGATAGATAGACTGCTAGATAGATAGATAGATAGATATAAATAGATAGATAAACAGACAGACAGATAGATAAATAGATAGACAGATAGATAGATAAAAAAAAGGAATGAAGGAAAAGGGAGAGAAAGGGATAGAGAAAAATTAGAGATAGAAAAAATAAATAAAGAAAGAAATAAAGAAAGGAGGATAAGGAGGCAAAAGAAAGGAGATACGAAATGAAGAGAAAGAAGAGAAAGGAGAGAGAGAGAGAGAGAGAGAGAGAGAGAGAGAGAGAAAGAGAGAGAAGAGTAATGAGGAAATAAATAAAACTGAAATAAAGGAGAAAATGGGAATAAAGAGAGAAATAAAGGATAAAGAAAATGGAATAAAGAAAGAAGTAAGAAAGTAAGCGAAAGAAAGAGAGAGAGAAAGTGATAAAGAGAGTAAGGAATAAAGAAATATAAAGAGAAAAATGTGGAGAGGATGGAGGGTGAAAGACTGACGAGGAGTGTGTATGTGAGTGAGGTGGAGGGGGGAGAGGGAGGGGGAGGCCAAGGATGAGATGGAGGGATGGGGTGGAGAGGTATGTGAGAGAGGGGGGGGTGAGCTGGGAGCAGGGCAGTGAAATGGCGGGGGACAGGGTGACGTGGAGGAGATTTGTTCGTGGCCACCCCGAACGGGATTGAGGCGTCTGGCAATAGATAGATAAATAGATAAAGAGAAAAAGTAAGAGAAAGGAATAAAGGAAAAGAGAAAGTGATAAAGAGAGAAAGGAATAAAGAAATAAAGAGAGTGATAAAGAGAGAAAGGAATAAAGAAATAAAGAGAGTGATAAAGAGAGAAAGGAATAAAGAAATAAAGTGATAAAGAGAGAAAGGAATAAAGAAATAAAGAGAGTGATAAAGAAAGGAATAAAGAAATAAAGTGATAAAGAGAGAAAGGAATAAAGACAAAGAAAATGGGATAAAGACGAGAGAAAACGAGTAATGAGAAAAAATAGAAATAAAATAAAAAATAAAGAGAGTAAAGAAAGAAAATGAATAAAGAAAGAAACAAAGACTAAAAAAATAAAGGAATAAAGAAAGAAAGAAAGAGAAAAAGATAATAAAGAGAGAGAGAAAAAGGAAGAAAAGAAAATTATAAGACAAAGGGACAGAGAGCAAATCGCCTCCATGAAGAGAAAGATTATTTTTTGTCTATACTGACGATTTTTAAAAGTTTGTTTAGGGGAGCTGTAGTCACGAAGAAGTGCAGGAAGTGTTGGAAGAAGTGTATGAAGTGTATGAGGAAGTGTATGGAGTGTAGGAAGTGTATGAAGAAGTGTATGAAGTGTATTTAGAAATTTATGAAGTGTATTGAAGAAGTGTAGGAAGTGTATTGAAGAAGTGTATGAAGTGTATTGAAGAAGTGTAGGAAGTGTATGAAGAAGTGTAGGAAGTATATGAAGTGTAAGAAGTGTATGAAGTGTATGAAGAAGTGTATGAAGGAGTGTATGATGAAGTGTATGAAATGTATGAAGTGTATGAAGAAGTGTAGGAAGTGTATTGAAGAAGTGTAGGAAGTGTATTGAAGAAGTGTAGGAAGTGTATTGAAGAAGTGTAGGAAGTGTATTGAAGAAGTGTAGGAAGTGTATTGAAGAAGTGTAGGAAGTGTATTGAAGAAGTGTAGGAAGTGTATTGAAGAAGTGTAGGAAGTGTATTGAAGAAGTGTAGGAAGTGTATGAAGAAGTGTAGGAAGTGGTGAATGAAGTGTAGGATTATTCTGTAACCATTTTTTTAAGAATTTCGTTAGGCTGTACCAGTTTTTCTGTATTTCACTCTGTATTTCACTATTTCATTCTATTTCTGTCCTTCACTGTCTTTCACTGTATTTCATTCTTTATTTCATTATTCACTTTCACTGTATTTCATTCTGTATTTCACTAGTTCACTGTCTTTCACTGTATTTCATTATTTCACTGTCTTTCACTGTATTTCTCTGTCTTTCCTTCTATATTTCACTCTGTTTCACTATTTCACGCTGTATTTCACGCATTTCACTGTTTTTCACTCTGTCTTTCATTCTGTCTTTCACTCTTTCATTCGGTCTTTACCTTTGTCTTTCATTTTCACTCTGTTTAATTGCACTTCACACTATATTTCACTCATTTCACTCTTTCAATCTATTTTATTCTGTCTTTCACTCTGATTTTCACTTTCTCAGTCTTTTGCTGTCTTTCACTTGCACTCTGTATTTAACTGCACTTCACACTGTATTTCACTCTGTTTTTCACTCTTTCACTCTGTATTTCACTCTGTTTTTCACTGTCTTTCACTCTGTTTTTCACTGCCTTTCACTCTGTATTTCACTCTGTTTTACGCTACATTTCACTTTCACTCACTCTATTTCATCCTGTCTTTCACTCAGTTTCACTACCTTTCACTCTTTCACTTTGTCTTTCATTCTGTATTTCACCGTTTAACCCCTTCTTTCATCATCGTTGTATCCAGTATTTTTCTTTACATCGTTGTGTGTGTGTGTGTGTGTGTGTGTGTGTGTGTGTGTGTGTGTGTGTGTGTGTGTGCCCATTATATCTCATGAACCTACAGGGGGTGTCAAGATATGGCCTAAATCTTGGACTTGGCCAACAGCATATTCTGGCGGGCGATTAGCATTCGGCTCCCCAATGCTTTTCTTTCATTTCGTTAAAGTTATCATGAGAAATTATAAGTTCTAGTAATTATCAACGAAACTGATATTTTTGAGAGAGAGAAAGAGAGAGAGAGAGAGAGAGAGAGAGAGAGAGAGAGAGAGAGAGACAGACAGACAGACAGACAGACAGACAGACAGAGAGAGAGAGAGAGAGAGAGAGAGAGAGAGAGAGAGAGAGACAGACAGACAGACAGACAGACAGACAGAGAGAGAGAGAGAGAGAGAGAGAGAGTACTGTTCATCGCCTCTAACGACCTGATTAGAGTCAATTCCCAAACTAACTACTGCTCGTGGGAACTGCCTCTACCCCACAGCTGGTAGTTGTGGTAGTTGCGGTGGTGGTGGTGGTGGTGGTACTCGTGGTTGTGGTGGTAGTTGTGATAGTTGTGGTTGTGATGGTAGTTGTGGTTGTGGTGGTAGTTGTGGTTGTGGTGGTAGTTGTGGTGGTGGTGGTACTCGTGGTTGTGGTGGTAGTTGTGATAGTTGTGGTTGTGGTGGTAGTTGTGGTTGTGGTGGTAGTTGCGGTACTGGTGGTTGTGGTGGTAATTGTGGTAGTTATGGTGGTGGTGGTAGTTGTGGTGGTTGTGGTTGTGGTGGTAGTTGTGATAGTTGTGGTGGTGGTGGTTGTGGTGGTAGTTGTGTTTGTGGTGGTGGTACTAGTGGTTGTGGTGGTAATTGTGGTAGTTGTGGTTGTCGTGGTAGTTGTGGTTGTGGTGGTTGTGGTGGTTGAAGTAGTTGTGGTAGTGGTGGTAGTTGTGGTTGTGGTGGTAGTTGTGGTAGTTGTGCTAGTAGTTGTGGTAATGGTGGTAGTTGCGGTGGTAGTTGTTGCAGGTTGTGTTGATATTTGTACCAAGCCTCTCTCTCTCTATCTATCTATTGCCAGACGCCTTAATCCCGCAAGGGGTGGCCACAAACAAATCGCCTCCACGTCGCCCTGTCCCCAGCGATTTCACTCTCTCTTTACTCAGAAGTATTAGCAAGTAGAGGAAAGTGACAAGCAGAAGAGGTGAAATATTATGCTCCTTTCACCTTAACTTGGCCCAGATTTTCGTCCTTTTGCAGCTTATTTCATGTAGCTCAGTGGCAGAAAAAGACAATACTGCGGTTCTGCATCCTTTCCATAGCACTTCTTCGTGACTAGCATCATATTCTAGCGTTATTGTTACGGCTCAGCATTCAAGGTGGAGAGAACGGAGTTTTAGGTCAAGAGAGAGAGAGAGAGAGAGAGAGAGAGAGAGAGAGAGAGAGAGAGAGGAGTGAGTCTCTCTTCTTGGGATTTTGCTGGGAAGATATTTAGCGTACCATCCTTGGCCTACGAGCTCATAGTCGCGAAGTAAATAGGTCTAATACATCACTTCCTTATTGCCTTCACGCCCACCACCATCCTGTATGAAAAACTATACTCCTTTCACTTCAACTTGGCCTAAAATTACCCCCTCTCCATCGTAAAGTAGGGGTATG
>NC_137055.1:373847-378847 GCF_032717465.1 Coenobita brevimanus
ATGGGCCACACTCCCATTCACTCACCTTCCAAGCCTCCGGAATCCCGACTCCACACGACAGGTGGTAACCATAGCATAAAGAATAGGACTTGGGATCCCACGGGTTTATCACTTCAGTACAAGAGGTCTGCCCTGAGTGTGTAAGTTCCCTAACACCTTTTCCCGAGCGATTTATTTTCCTTATTACACCTTACTACCCTATTCTGTGCTATGTAAATCCTTCCAGCATTGTCATACTCTGCATAAATAACGTACAAAAGGATATTAACCAGCCATAGCCAAAAATAAATCGCTATGGAAGAGGTGTTAGGGAGCCTCCTCATTTCTAATACGTTTCGTGTTTAACTCCTTCGTTTTGAAAAGTATTGTCTGTCTGTCTGTCTGTCTATCTATTTATCTATCTATCTATCAATCTATCTGTCTATTCATCTATATGTATTTGTATGTCTGTCTGTCTGTGTCTGTTTCTGTCTGTCTGTCTGCCTGTCTTATTTTCTGTCTGTCTGTCTGTTTATATCCGTATATGTGTGTGTGTGTGTGTGTGTGTGTGTGTGTGTGTGTGTGTGTGTGTGTCTGTCTGTCTGTCTGTCTGTCTGTCTGTATCTGTGTGTGTGTGTCTGTCTGTCTCCCCATCTCTCTATCTCTTTGTCTGTCTGTCTGTCTGTCTGTCTGTCTGCTGTCTCCCATCTATACATCTTTTTGTCTGTCTGTCTGTCTGTCTGTCTCCCCATCTGTCCATCTTTCTGTCTGTCTGTCTGTCTCCCGTCTGTCCATCTTTCTGTCTGTCTGTCTGTCTCCCATCTCTTATTATGTCTCTCTCTCCTTACATGCCTTTACATACCTATCTACTGTACACAGCAAATCTCATCCACATTTACACCTTCACTAATACATCCACGTCTCTCTCTTTCAGGTGAGTTGGACAGTAACATCGAAGAGGGTAAGGTCAATTTTGTACTCTACCAGGTCAAGAGAGGTCAACTTAGGTCAACTCAGAACAGGTCAGTATACATATGAGGTCACTGTACTCTTAATAGGTCAAGAGAGGTCAACTTAGGTCAATTTAGAATAAGGCAGTGTACATAAAAGGTCACTACTCTTAATAGGTTGAGAGAGGTCAACCGAGGTCAATTTAGAGCAAGTTAGTATACATATAAGGTCACTGTACTCTTAATAGGTCAAGAGAGGTCAACCTAGGTCAATTTAGAACGGGTCAGTATACATATGAGGTCACTACTCTTAATAGGTCAAGAGAGGTCAACCTAGGTTAAATTAGAACAGGTCAGTATACATATAAGGTCAAGAGGTCAACCTAGGTCAATTTAGAACAGGTCAGTATACATATAAGGTCAGGATACTCTCATAGGTCAAGAGAGGTCAACCTAGGTAAATTTAGAACAGGTCAGTACACATATAAGGTCACTGTACTCTTAATAGGTCAAGAGAGGTCAACTTAGGTCAATTTAGAACAAGTCAGTGTACATATAAGGTCACTGTACTCTTAATAGGTCGAGAGAGGTCAACCTAGGTCAATTTAGAGCAAGTTAGTATACATATAAGGTCACTGTACTCTTAATAGGTCAAGAGGTCAACCTAGGTCAATTTAGAACAGGTCAGTATACATATAAGGTCAGTTTATTCTTAATACTGTAGGTCGAGAGAGGTCAACTTAGGTCAATTTAGAACAGGTCAGTATACATATAAGGTCACTGTACTCTTAATAGGTCGAGAGGTCAACTTAGGTCAATTTTTTGAATAAGTCATCCGTCAAAGAAATAATTATCATCCACTTCTGTCAGTTTCTTCAGATCAGTTGAGAGAGAGAGAGAGAGAGAGAGAGAGAGAGAGAGAGAGAGAGAGAGAGGGGGGGGAGAGAGGAAAATGCAATGCGTGTTTCAAAATTTCTCTTACATATTTACACTTGTCTTTTACTGGCAAACTGCAATACATGTTTTCAGAGCTGTTCTTGCAGTACGTGTTTCAGTTCTTGCAATACGTGTTTCAGTTCTTGCAATACGTGTTTCAATTCTTGCAATACGTGTTTCAATTCTTGCAATACGTGTTTCAATTATTGCAATACGTGTTAGGTCAGTTTACTCCTAACAGGTCAAGAGAGGTCAATCTAGGTCAATTTATAATAAGGCAGTATACATATAAGGTCAATTTACTCTAACAGGTCACGAGAGGTCAACCTAGGTCACTTTAGAACAGGTTAGTATACATATGAGGTCAGTTTACTCTTATTAGGTCGAGAGGTCAACTTAGGTCAAGTTAGAACAGGTCAGTATACATATAAGGTCAGTTTACTCTTAATAGGTCGAGAAAAGTCAACCTAGGTCAACTTAGAATAGGTCAGTATACATATAAGGTCACTGTACTCTTACTAGGTCGAAAGAGGTCAACCATGGTCAATTTAGAACAGGTCAGTATACATACAAGGTTAGTTTACTCGTAATAGGTCGAGAGGTCAACTGAAGTCAATTTAGGACAAGTCAGTGTACATATAAGTGCAAATGGGTGTTCGAGTGTGAATGAACTGTGAAGTGTTGAGTCAACCGCAAATGAATGGATGGGACTGTGGGTGACAGATAAGCGATCATTAATATGAACCAGGAACAGGGTTGGCGCCAGAACTGATCCCTGCAGCACGCCGGCGTTAACGGAATGGAAAGTGGAATATACATCATCTACATTTACTCTTATTTTCCTGTCACTAAGATATGAGGAGTTCAAAGAAACAAAAGACGTTAGTCCATAGCAAGGGAGTTTGGACAGCAGGGAACGGTGCCATACTCTATCGAAAGCTTTAGAGATATCAAGGGCTACTGCATGAGTTTCTCCATGTAGGTCAATTGATTGATGGATGGTATGAGTTAAGAGATTGAGTATGTCAATGGTGGATCTTTCGTGGCGAAAACCATTTTGTCTATCACTAATTAAGTTGTTGGATTCAAGATGTTTAACAATGTGCTTATTAATTAAAGTTTCAAATACCTTACCAAGAGAAGATGTGACAGCTATTGGTCTGTAATTGGAGGGGTCAGACGAACTTCCTTTCTTCGGAATTGGGTGGATATTGGCTTCTTTCCATGAATTAGGGAATGAAGAAGTACGTATGCATAGTCTGAATAATTTAGCTAGGACAGAGGCAAGTTCAGGGGAGCACTTTTTCAAAGCAATACGCGTTTCAGGTCTTGCAGTACGTGTTTCTTAGCAGTTTTTGCAGTGTTTTAGTACAGCATATACCTTTAAGATGAAGAGCATGAGGTAAACTGAATGATCTAATCTTTTAACTATGTTGATATTAATATTTCTCTCTCTCTCTCTCTCTCTCTCTCTCTCTCTCTCTCTCTCTCTCTCTCATTTAATCTTCCACCAACCCCCTCTCCCAAGTAAGGCACCGCCGGGTAGTAAGGACGCTCCGGGTGGGCCAGTAAATTAACCAGCCGTCAGTGTGGTTAACGAGAGAGAGTGTTATTATTTACTCGTTAATTTACACCTTTACCACCCGCGGACACCTGGCTACTGAGCACCTGCCTCGTTATTTATTTATTTATTTATTTATTTATTTATTCATTATTCACGTAATTTTATTCTTATTTTCCTTTTCATCTCATTTCACGAAGCTCCGTTGCACTTCTTCGTGACTAGCATCGACCTGCCTCATTATTTACTACCCCCGCCAAGGAGGTTATGTTTTCACCCCTGTCCGTGTGTTTGTTTGTTGGTTGGTTAGTTTGTGAGCGAGATTACACAAAAACTACTGGACGGATTTCCACGACACTTGGTAGAACAATGTGCCTTGGCGCAGAATACACTCCATTACATTTTGCTGCCGATCCGGATAACGGTGCGGTGCCAGGATTTTTTTTTTTTTTTTCACTTTCTTTAACACTGCGAGATGGGGCGTTTGTCGACATCTTCGTAAATTTTTCAGTGAACATTAAATGGATATTGATGAAAAAAATCAGGCCTATTTAGGATGTTGGTATCTACGAATGTGAACAGTTTGGTGCGGATCCATGTAAAATTCCGGATCAGCGGATTTAAATATGCTTTTATAGGGGGGGGGGTAGTCTTTTGCCAGCTGCCGTACAGATTATGAAATGATTATGGAACGACACGCACTGTTTTGTTGGCTGTTACAGTGAGTTACAAAACTACGATTAAGAGTGATGGGTAGTTTAAAATTATGGTGTTACAGATAATAGGGTGATGAGTCTGATACGGAATTAGACTTGATTGAATTACGAGGAACTGATGTTGGGCCTTGCCGGAGGTATTTTTTTTTTTTTTTTTTTAATCTTTTTTTATGTGAGGAAGAAGGAACCAAAGGCCATACGCTCCACTGACTGCCATTCTGGTTTATTTATTTATTTATTTATTTATTTATCACCTTATTCGGCATTTCACGTAGCTCCGTTGCTCTTCTTCGTGACTAGCATCGACCTGCCTCATTATTTATTTATTTATTTATTTATTTATCACCTTATTTGGTACTTATGTTCCCTTTTTCAGCTCACTTCACGTAGCTCCGTTGCACTTCTTCGTGACTAGCATCGACCTGCCACATTATTTATTTATTTATCACCTTATTTGGTCCTTATGTTCCCTTTTTTCAGCTCACTTCACGTAGCTCCGTTGCACTTCTTCGTGACTAGCATCGACCTGCCTCATTATTTCTTTCTTTCTTTCTTTATTTATTTATTCATTTGTTACCCTACTGTAATTTGGTCCTTATTTTCACCTTTCAGCTCACTTCACGTAGCTCCGTTGCACTTCTTCGTGACTAGCATCGTCCTCCCTCATTATTTATTTATTGTATTTATTTGCTACCTAATATGGTCCATATTTTCCCTTTTCATCTCATTTCATGTAGCTCCATTGCACTTCTTCGTGACTAGCATCGTCTATTATGAAGAGAGAGCAATTCTAGGCCAAGTTAGAGTGAAAAGAGTGTATCATATGCTAGTGATGTTAGGACGCTTGTTAACACCTTT
>NC_137055.1:383847-388847 GCF_032717465.1 Coenobita brevimanus
CAAGGCCAAGATGCATACACAACTACTCTCTCTCTCTCTCTCTCTCTCTCTCTCTCTCTCTCTCTCTCAACAATCATGCATGCACTGGTGAGTATTCAGGTGCACACAGACACATACATACATGTTGGTAAATGTACACACACACACACACACACACACACACACACACACACACACACACGAGAGAGAGAGAGAGAGAGAGAGAGAGAGACTGTTGTTCAGGTATTAAATTATCTTGATCACCTGATTAAGAGTCTCATTCCAGGTGACAACACCGTAACACTCCTTCCTTAGCGATTTAGTTTGCATATTAATCCCCTTGTAATTTCGTGCACGTGACAGAGGCATATTATGACGGTAAATATTCAAATACCCTAAAGGAGAATATCAGGGTTAATTGTAGAGTAAATCGCATAGGAAAAGGTGTTACGGAATTTACAGTGATTAATGTTGGAGTGAAAAAGCAGGTATTGTTTTTACTTTTTAATAATTATTCTTTTTCTGAAATAAAAAGTCATTAGAATCACGAAAAAAATATATAATTACATCATCAGTTTGAAAGGGTTAACACTGACTACTAAAACTACCACTTTTATCATGACTACTCGTGACCGTTTTCTTTTTCAGTTCGGGAGGCATAAATGAAGGAAAATGGTGAAAGAATATTTACATTAACACTATATTGACAGACTGTGTGATTTGGTGAATACACATGCTTTTCGGGCTTAATAAATTGTGTGGCTTCCTTTGCTTTATTCCCGACGGCTTTATTTAGTGCAAGGAAACTACTCTCCATGAAAGGGTCAGTGATATTAATATAGCTTAGTTAAGGTTGTTTGTGTCTGCATTATTAGGCGAAACATCATCATTCTTACTTTTATCACCTATTGGCGGGTGAAATTCATGCCACCAGTCTTGCATAAACGCATTAATGTTATATCAATTAATTTTGTCAATGAATGGGTCCACAAGACACCGGAGAAGCTTGTGGAGGTGAAAATTCATGAAATCTAATCGCCCTTTTCCCTTAAATATTCCCATTTTCTGTGTAGCCACCCTTACCGTAAAATATATTGTCTTAACCCATGTACTGTTCGCAAACGCCATTCCACAAGCTCAGTCAGGAGTTTCAGTCAGGCTTATTATAGATTATTAATGTATGATTATATTTTGTTGTAGAATATTAAAAGCATTTACTAGTTAATAAAGAAATATTGTTGTACGTTAAGTGAGATGGCTGGTTGTGTTAGCGTGGCGTCAGCTTTGGGTTGTGTTGGTCGGGTATGTTGGGGGTGCGTTTCCTGAAGAATATTTCGCAAAGTGGAGTGCAAAACGCTATTATTCCGACACTAGGAGTTGCTTTATATATTACTGCACGTGTGTGAAGGTAGGAAGCCAGTGAGGAATGCCGGTGTATGTTCGAATCGACGGAATTTCGAGGGTCCTTTACACCTCACTCTCGCCATCTCGACGCCGAAAAGGTGAGTGTTTGAGTGTTCGCCTATATATCTTAATTTTCCCGCCATTCCCGCCTATTTAACCCATCCTGCCATAGTTTCAGCTCAGTTAGGGCTTTGTAAGGTGTTAGTCTCGCAAGGAATGGGTTTAAAGTGCCAATGACGTCACAAGATTTAAATAGCTGTGCATGTAAACAATGACGATGTTGCCATACAGAGGGTAATCATTTATCTACTACCTTATTGGTTTGCCACAATCTCACGAATTTTTTTTTATTTATGGTCATGTTCTTGGGGAAAAAAAATTGTATTGCATATCTGTTGCAAAATTTACTTAAAGATAACGATAGATATATATATATATTTTTTCAATCTAGTGGCAGGTTTTGATTTTTTTTTAATGCAAAGAAGAAGGAAACAAAGGCCTGAAGCCCACAAGATTCTTCCAAGGAGAAAAATTAAACCAAATTCAAGATCCGTTCATATCGAGATGCCTGGATACACTGCGGTTGAAAGGCTGGAGGTCATAGGGAGTGGGAAAAAGAGACAGAGGAAGACAGTCACCGGGAGATTTTTGTAGTAGGGATTATTGAAGACTCTCGTTCGAAAAAGTCTCTGAAGTTGAGTAAAATCGTCTGGTCGTTACGGCAAACAACGGGTGTCAGCGTACTGAAAGGGTTAAGTCTTTTTTTTCACGTGTTTGGAGATGGTACGTGTTCAGTCCATTTATTGAGTGTGTGTGTGTGTGTGTGTGTGTGTGTGTGTGTGTGTGTGTATGTTACGTGTTGAGACCATTACAGTGGCTTTGTGTGTGTGTGTGTGTGTGTGTGTGTGTGTGTGTGTGTGTTCACTTGTTTGGTTATGTTACGTGTTGAGACCTTATAGTGGCTTTGTGTGTGTGTGTGTGTGTGTGTGTGTGGATATGTTACTTGTTGAGTCCATATAGTGGCTTTGTGTGTGTGTGTGTGTGTGTGGATATGTTACTTGTTGAGTCCATATAGTGGCTTATTTGTGTGTGTGTGTGTGTGTGTGTGTGTGTGTGTGTGTGTGGATATGTTAGTGTTGAGACCATTATAGTGGCTTTGTGTGTGTGTGTGTGTGTGTGCGCGGAGAGAGAGATTTTATAGATTGGCAAAAATTGTTAATACCAGGCCATAGAAAAATATATTGTTTTCTCAAAGTATAATATTTACAAAGTTTGGAGATAACCGAGAGATTTTGACAGATTTTAATGAATAACCGATTTGGGGGGATGACATGGAGGCGATTTGTTTGTGGCTACCCCTTACTGGATTAAGGCGTCTGGCGATAGATAGATAGATAGTTTAACGACATAGTATCCCATAGGAGAAGAAGTTAGTGATGTTTAACAGTATGAACACAAGTCGCCTGTAATATGGTATTTGGACATCTGCCACCCTTCATCTTCTGAAAAATAGATAGATAGATAGATAGACAGACAGGTAGATAGACAGATAGATAGATAGATAGATTTGGCATCCCTGACCATTGAAAATCTTAAGATCAGGGAAAATCTTGCAGCAAAATCTTGGTTTGATAATAGTTAACTTTTACTGTGGGTGTGAGTTTGAGAAGTGTGTCGGCTGTTGCAAATTACACGACAGAAAACATAGACTGTGTGTGTGTGTGTGTGTGTGTGTGTTTATCACCTGGAAGACTTTCGAATCTATATGTGTGTAAAATTTGGTTATATGAGGTTAGGTAGTTTTTTTTTCGATATGTTAGCTTTTTTTTTTTTAAGGAAGAAGGAACCTAAGGCCAATGAAGGTAGTAGTAGTTTAGGATGGTGAGGCTCAGTTGCAAGCTCCGTCCTTCCAGTGACTTATGATGCGTTTTAGAAGGAATTTGATTATAGTTCTGATCACTAGATTTTGAGAGAGGGTGGCTGCATCAGAAAATACTGGTGTGCAAGAAATATGCAGACTCGTACGGTATCAGAAATAAATAAATAAATAAATAAAATAAAATAAATGCTTTCACCATTATCTTTTGGGTGACAAGAAGGAAAAATATATAAATTCTGTCTGTCTGTCTTATATAGTTTTATTTTCCTCCAAACTATTCTCTCTCTCTCTCTCTCTCTCTCTCTCTCTCTCTCTCTCTCTCTCAGTTTTATGTAGTTTTTATTTTTACTTCAGAACTCTCTCTCTCTCTCTCTCTCTCTCTCTCTAGTTTTATTTTTCCTCCAACTATGCTCTCTCTCTCTCTCTCTCTCTCTCTCTCTCTAGTTTTATTTTTCCTCCAACTATGCTCTCTCTCTCTCTCTCTCTCTCTCTCTCTCTCTAGTTTTATTTTTCCTCCAACTATGCTCTCTCTCTCTCTCTCTCTCTCTCTCTCTCTCTCTAGTTTTATTTTTCCTCCAACTATGCTCTCTCTCTCTCTCTCTCTCTCTAGTTTTATTTTTCCTCCAACTATGCTCTCTCTCTCTCTCTCTCTCTCTCTCTCTCTGTTTTCTTATGTTTTATTTTTCCTCCAACTATGCTCTCTCTCTCTCTCTCTCTCTCTCTCTCTCTCTCTCTCTCTCTCTCTCTCTCAGTTTTATGTAGTTTTTATTTTTACTTCAGAACTCTCTCTCTCTCTCTCTCTCTCTCTCTCTCTCTCTCTCTCTCTCTCTCTCTCTCTCTAGTTTTATTTTTCCTCCAACTATGCTCTCTCTCTCTCTCTCTCTCTCTCTCTCTCTCTGTTTTCTTATGTACGGTAGTTTTATTTTTCCTACACAATAATATCTCTCTCTCTCTCTCTCTCTCTCTGTTTTAGTATGTACTGTAGTTTTATTTTTCCTCCAACTATGCTCTCTCTCTCTCTCTCTCTCTCTCTCTCTCTCTCTGTTTTCTTATGTAGTTTTATTTTTCCTTCAAAATAATCTCTCTCTCTCTCTCTCTCTCTCTCTGTTTTCTTATGTACGGTAGTTTTATTTTTCCTTCAAAATAATCTCTCTCTCTCTCTCTCTCTCTCTCTCTCTCTCTCTCTCTCTCTCTCTCTCTCTCTCTCTCTCTCTCTCTCTCATAGCCGTAATCCATCGTCGGTGAAGAATGTGTTTATCTTGCCTACATGACTATTTTCCCCTACCGATAGCTTCTAACTCTATCTCTGTCTCTAACTCTATCTCTATCTCTATCTCTGACTGTCTCTAACTCTATCTCTAACTAAATCTATCTCTATCTCTAACTCTAACTTTATCTCTAACTCTGTCTCTATCTCTAACGCTGTTTCTAACTGTCTCTGTCTCTAACTCTAACTCTGTCTCTAACTGTATCTCTATCTCTAACTCTAACTCTATCTCTATCTCTAACTCTGTCTCTAACTCTATCTCTAACTATCTCTATCTCTAACTCTAACTCTATCTCTAACTCTATCTCTACCTCTAACTCTATCCCTAACTCTATCTCTATCTCTAACTCTAATTCTGGTGTAAATTTAGAGATATAGAGCCAGTGCATCCCAGCTTGATACCTCTTGCTCTCTTTAACTTGTTCACTTTTTGTTCACTTTAACTCGCTCACTTTTTGTTCACTTGTTCAC
>NC_137055.1:401347-413847 GCF_032717465.1 Coenobita brevimanus
TCCTCTGTCTTCCTTCTTCCATCCCACCTTCTTCCCTCCCTCCCTCCTTCCTCCCTTCCTTCAGCGCCCATCCTCTCTCCGTCTCTCTTTAAGGGTTTATGAGGGCGCTAACCGCTTTGAAAATACTGCCTTCACAACAACACTAACCCACGTAATGGTACCTGGGTTCTCTCTCTCTCTCTCTCTCTCTCTCTCTCTCTCTCTCTCTCTCGTGTGTCTGTCTGTCTGTCTGTCTGTCTGTCTCTGTCTGTCTGTCTGTCTGTCTCTCTCTCTCTCTCTCTCTCTCTCTCTCTCTCTCGTGTGTGTGTGTGTGTGTGTGTGTGTGTGTGTGTGTGTGTGTGTGTCTGTCTGTCTGTCTGTCTGTCTGTCTCTGTCTCTCTCTCTCTCTCTGTCTCTGTCTCTCTCTCTCTCTCTCTCTCGTGTGTATGTGTGTGTGTGTGTGTGTGTGTGTGTGTGTGTGTGTGTGTGTGTGTGTGTGTCTGTCTGTCTGTCTGTCTGTCTGTCTCTCTCTCTCTCTCTCTCTCTCTCTCTCTCTCTCTCTCTCTCTCTTTCTGTCTGTCTGTCTGTCTGTCTGTCTGTCTCTCTCTCTCTCTCTCTCTCTCTCTCTCTCTCTCTCTCTCTCTCTCTCTCTCTCTCTCTCCAGTAGTGGTAGTAACAGTGATGGGGTTATGATGATTTTGCTCCAGTCCTTTCACCTTAACTTGGCCCAGATTTTCCTCCTTTTGCAGCTTATTTCACGTAGCTCAGTGGCGGAGGAAGACAATGCTACGGCTCTGCATCCTCTTACAGCACTTCTTCGTGACTAGCATCATGTTTTAGTGTTAATCTATTGCTACAACTTTGCGTTCACGATGGAGAGATGATAATTGAGGCTAAGGAA
Source organism: Coenobita brevimanus (assembly GCF_032717465.1). NCBI lineage: Eukaryota > Metazoa > Arthropoda > Malacostraca > Decapoda > Coenobitidae > Coenobita > Coenobita brevimanus. The sequence goes on from NC_137055.1 coordinate 402,228, forward strand.
AAAGAGTATTATTTTTTTATGCAAGGAAGAAGGAACCCAAGGCCAGGAACCTGCAAGTTGTTCCCTTCAAGAAAAAACAAAAAGAAGATAACAGAGCCAAATTCAAGATGCGTTCATTTCGAGATGCCTGGACACACTGCGTTTGAAAGACTGGAGATCATAGGAAGTAGGAAATACAGACAGAGGGAGACAGTTCCAGAGTTGACCTGTTGCATACATGAAGGACTGGGAGTAAAGATTAGCTCATGCATTAGAGACTTGGACAGAAAAGGGATGAGAGTATTGTGATAATAATGATAACAAGAAACGGTGCCAAGGCGCAGCAAACTCGCCCCCGCCAGTCATTTTAGTGCTGACGTATAAACACAACAGGATATCTTGTCAGAGATGTCACGTGTCATAGTTGGAGTAAATCGGGTGAAAACTGACGATTTTATGCCCAATTTTAGGCCCGACCCACCTGACACTGACCCCCCTACCGCTAAGTGGGGGGTGACCCCCCTGATGTAATGAGGCATGTTATAGGATGCAGATTTGAAAGCTGCTCCTTTAGGTTTGGGTTTCATGTCCATATGACCAATTGGAAAGGAGTTATGGCGAAAAAAACGATTTTTTACCCCTATATTTTTTCTACATTTTGTAGGCCTTCAATCTGGGCCTTGACTCAGTTTGGGCCAAAATAATCAGGTGATCAGAAGGTCATAGGCCAACATCCCTGTAATTTTAGTCAACATCGCACCTGTAGTTTTCGCATAAAGTTGTTAACAGACAGACAGACAGATAAACCGAGTGAAAACAATACCTGTCCCTGAGCGCCTCCAGGGTGGGGACGGGTAACTAGAAAGCGTTCAGAGAGTGCATACCTCCTCCAATGCCAGTGCCATTATAAAGGATCAGGATCCATGGATATAGGATCTGGATCCAGATTCGCCCAAAAATTTAATCAATCCTTTTTTGGTCCATGGCCCACCTTTCCACTAAATTTCATCGAAATTCATTCTGAACTTTTGGAGACATTGTGCAGGACATTCCGGATCCGGATCCGACCCAAAATTTAATCACTTCTTCCTTGGCCCATGGCCCACCCTTCCACAAAATTTCATCAAAATCCGGTCATAACTTTTTGAGTAATCCTTGTAACAGACAGACAGACAGACAAACCAAGCAACGCGGGGCAAAAGATAACCTCCTTGGCGAAGGTAAATATTGATGACTGATGATTTTAGTACCATAGTAATAGTACGGTGGTGATAGTAGTAGTAGTAGTAGTAGTAGTAGTAGTAGCAGAAGTAGTAGTAATAGTAGTAGTAGTAGTAACAACTTAGGTAAAAAGGCCCCAGCTTGCTATTTGACTGCGGGTGGTGGTGGGTGAGGGCAGCGGCGACCTGTGTTAATTACGCCTTGTATTGTGGCGCTATAGACCCGTGTGTATGGGGGGGGGTAATGGCCGTGTAATGCTCCTTTATTGCCCTCATCTGCTTTATTATACTGACCTTTGACCTCATTACTACGGCGGCTTGGAGAAGGAGGAGGAGGAGGAGGAGGAAGAAGAAGAGGAAGAGGAGAAGGAGGAAGAGGAGGAGGAGGAAGAGGAGGAGGAGGAAGAGGAGGAGGAGGAAGAGGAAGAGAAAGACTAGAATTTTATAGGAGATGAGACAAAGGAGTATTGGTATGGAAGCTCCCTAACACCTTTTCCTTAGCGATTTATTTTCTGAACTTATTCCTAGGCCCTTGTTCTCGTCGAGTAAGGAAGCTCCCTGACACCTCCTCCTTAGCGATTTGTTTTTGGATATGGCTGGTTAATATCCATTTGTACCTTATTTATGCAAAAGATGACGATGTTAGAAAGATTTATGTAGCGCAGAAAAGGACAGTAATGAACGAAACAAATCGCTTAGGAAAAGGTGTTAGGGGAGGATTTATGTAGGGCTGTAGAGGAAAGTAAGGTGTAATAAACGAAACAAATCGCTTAGGAAAAGGTGTTAGGGAAGGATTTATATAGCGCAGAAGAGGACAGTAAGTTGTAATAAACGAAATAAATCGCTTAGGAAAAGGTGTTAGGAAGCTTCCTTAACGACAATTCGGCCCAAAGACCTGAGGGAGACTTTAGGGGCGGTATTTCCGTATTGTTAGGAAGCTTCGTAACACCTTTTCCTTACTGGTTTATTTCCGTGTCACCTTCATTAATATAATTATTCTTGTGTGTGGTTTTTCATGCAGTGGAGAGGATGGAGAGCGAGAGACTAACGAGGAGACTATATGTGAGTGAGGTGGACGAGGGGAGAGGGAGGGGGAGGCCAAGGATGAGATGGAGGGATGGAGTGGAGAGGTATATGAGAGAGAGGGTGTGTGAGCTGGGAGCAAGGCAGTGAAATGGCCAGGGACAGGGCGACATGGAGGCGATTTGTTTGTGGCTACCCTTTACGGGATTTAGGCGTCTGGAAATAGATATGTAGATAGATATTTCGGTAATAAAAAAGTATATAAGAAAAAAAGGGGGGAGCAGCGTGGAAAAAGACTGCAAAAGGACGAAAATCTGGGCCAAGTGAAGGTGAAAGGAGTATAGTATTGTAGAGAAGGAAGGAAAATGGGTCCTTTGATCACCGTGTGTGTTGATTTATTGTCCTGTGTGTGTGTGTGTGTGTGTGTGTGTGTGTGTGTGTGTGTGTGTATGTGTGTGTGTGTGTGTGTGTGAAAGAGAGAGAGAGAGAGGTGGAAATTAGCAGAATGAGTAGAATGTTAAGAGAGGTGTGAACATCGGAATTAGAGAGAGAGAGAGAGAGGTGGAAATTAGCAGAATGAGTAGAATGTTAAGAGAGGTGTGAACATCGGAATTAGAGAGAGAGAGAGAGAGAGAGAGAGAGTGAAGTATAAGTTAGCAATAAGTAGAATGTAAAATAGAATGTAATGAAGTGAATATCGGAACGAGAGAGAGAGAGAGAGAGAGAGAGAGAGAGAGAGAGAGAGAGAGAGAGAATTTCCTCCTAGCTACGTACCCAAGCATCTCTGCCTTGAGTGAAGTTGTGCATATTTTTGTCTTCGTCTTGTTTGACTTATTGTTTGCCGAATTACAAACAACTTCTTACAGGATTGAGGTAACCTTGCTTGGGGGAGGGGGGGAGGAGGAAGGCGGCGGGGGGGGGGAGAGGGGAGGAGGCTGTGTGTTGGGGGTTGTGAAGGTTTTAGAGGGAGGGGGAGGGAAGGGCATTTTTGTGAGTTTTAAGATGCTTTCCGTGTAATTTTCCTGCAGTGATTTATTTTGCACACACACACACACACACACACACACACACACACACACACACACACACACACACACACACACACAGAATACTTAGATATCTTTGTACACACATTAACCCTTTCAGTCTGATGATGCCTTTTCCATTTTCTTCCCTCTTCCTTCAGACTTGTTATGAAGACGTGCAGAGACCACTTGTAGCTTAGGGGTATGATCCAGTCGCCATTAATATCTTCAAAGTCCAATTTTCCTCTCTAAGCTGTATTATAAAGTGTGTCGTCGGTTTGAAAAGGTTGCTATTCCTCTGCGTGTAATTTTGCGTCTCATATAAACACTATCTATTTATTGCCAGACGCCATAATCCCGTAAGGGGTGGCCATTTGACTTTGAGTTAGTTGTTTCACGGGAAGGGGCACTAACCCTCCACCAACCCACTTGTTGACACGTAGGCAGCACGTATAGTTTGGTTATATGGTTACCACCCAGCGTTGTAAATGGTTTCTTGGCTTACAGGAAACCATTTGGCTTGTCACTCAATGTAAAGCCACCTGTAAAGGAACGAAAAGCAATAAGAAGTGACTGGAAAGATGGGAGAAATAGGAAAAGAGGAGGGCAGGCACAGAAAAAGAATGATAAAGGCTAAGGACGAAGTAGGCAGCATTACATCAAGTGAGTGGATGATGGTCGCCGTATAAGCACAAAGAATGTGAGCGTGCAGGATGTGGAAATAATTTGATGAGAAGGAGGAAGCCCGTAAGACAGACGTAGATGGTACTGTGTTTTTTGATGGTGTGTGTGTGTGTGTGTGTGTGTGTGTGTGTGAGAGAGAGAGAGAGAGAGAGAGAGAGAGAGAGAGGGAGAGAAAGAGAGAGAAAGGATGCTGTCCAATTATTCTGTTCACCGATATCAGCTCATCGTCGTATCGGTGGGACAGTGTTAATAGGTTAGCAGCGGCAACCCATTTTCTATTTCACTCATAGTAGGGGAGGCTAAAATAATCTCTTCTTTTAGTGTTCCTTTTAACCTCAAGATGTTTTAGGCTGCTTAGGACAGGCCTCGGAAGTGAAGATTACGTCAATACTTCCGTCACCTTTCCTTACGAGTAATACATTGAGGTGGTTTGGCCATATGGAGAGGATGGAGAGTGAGAGACTAACGAGGAGAGTGTATGTGAGTGAGGTGGCGGCGGGGGGGAGAGAAGGGGGAGGGCAAGGATGAGATGGAGGGATGGAGTGGAGAGGTATATGAGAGAGGGGGGTGTGAGCTGGGGTCAGGGCAGTGAGATGGGGGGAGGGGACAGGGCGACATGGAGGCGATTTGTTTGTGGCCACCCCTTTCGGGATTAAGGCGTCTGACAATAGATAGATAGGTAGATAGTCTTAACCACTTCAACTCGACGACATACTTCAGAGGAGAGACTCAAGGGAGAGTTTTTGGAGGGGGGGGTAACATACAGTCCTCCTCAACCCCCTGGGAGCCTGGTTTTGCTCTAAGTTGAGAAAAATCGTCTGGAATCGAACCGTTAAAGGCGTTTGCGATTTGAACGGGTTAGTGAATCAAAAAGATAAAATATTCCCCTTTGATATACAGTACTCTATTCACTCCAACTTGGCCTGGAACTGCCATCTTCCCACCTTGAGTGCTGGGGTGGAGATTAGCGCTTGAGTAAGGTGCTAGGCACGAAGAAGTGCTGTGGGAAGGATGCAGAGCTGTAGTATTGCCTTTTTCATCCAGTGCCTCTTCACCCCGATGTTGCTTTTCATCATCATACACTTGCTACTGTTAAATATCTATCTATCTATCTATTGCCAGACGCCTTAATCCCATACGGGGTGGCCACAAACAAATCGCCTCCACGTCACCCTGTCCCCCGCCATTTCACTGCCCTGCTCCCAATTCACTATTTAATATACTTGATTGAATTTAAGGGAGACGAATTGAATTTAAGGGAGGTTGAATTTAGGGAAGACGAATTTAAGGGAGGTTGAATTTAAGGGAGATGAATTGAATTTTAAGGGAAACTAATTGAATTTAAGGGAGACGAATTGAATTTTAAGGGAGACTAATTGACTTTAAGGGAGGTTGAATTTAAGGGAGACGAATTGAATTTAAGGGAGATGAATTGAATTTAAGGAAGGTTGAATTTAAGGGAGACGAACTGAATTTAAGGGAGGTTGAATTTAAGGGAGACGAACTGAATTTAAGGGAGGTAGAATTTAAGGGAGACGAATTGAATTTAAGGGAGACGAACTGAATTTAAGGGAGGTAGAATTTAAGGGAGACGAATTGAATTTTAAGGGAGACTAATTGACTAAGGGAGGTTGAATTTAAGGAAGACGAATTGAATTTTAAGGGAGACTAATTGACTTTAAGGTAGGTTGAATTTAAGGGAGAAGAATTGAATTTAAGGGAGGTTGAATTTAAAGGAGACGAATTTAAGGGAGGCGAATTTAATTTAAGGGAGGTTGAATTTAAGGGAGACGAACTGAATTTAAAGGAGGTTGAATAGACTAATTTAAGGGAAGTTGAATTTAAGGGAGACGAATTGAATTTAAGGGAGGTTGAATTTAAGGGAGACGAATTTAAGGGAGGTTGAATTTAGGGGAGGAACTGAATTTAAGGGAGGTTGAATTTAAGGGAGACGAATTTAAGGGAGGTTGAATTTAGGGGAGGAACTGAATTTAAGGGAGGTTGAATTTAAGGGAGACGAATTTAAGGGAGACGAATTGTACTGAGGGAGATATTGGAGCTTGTATTTGAGATGTATTCTTTGCATACATACATACATACATACAATACAGCCTAATGTGAGATGGTATAGTGTTAGTAGAGTATGTGGTGTGTTAGTATATACCGTTGCAAAGGAGGAGGAGGAGGAGGAAGAAGAAGAAGAAGAAGAAGAAGAAGAGGAGGAGGAGGAGGAAAAAGAAGAAGAAGAAGAAGAAGAAGCAGAAGACTAAGAGGAAAAAGTAGAAGGAGGAGAATGAGTGATGATGATGATGATGATGATGATGATGATGAAGGTAAAAGGAAAAAAAAAACTATAGATGAAGAAGAAGGGAAAGTGTGTGACCTGGAATAACACCATGGGAAGGCTGGAGAGATAGCCATAAAGGTGAGGTCATTGAAACAGCTGAGGTCATTAATTGGCTGACCCACGTGCGTCCGGGGAAGGACTGACCCTGCAGTCGCTTTCCCCTCACTCCCCTTCCCTCACTCCCCTCACCTCACCTCACCTTTCCTTACAGTGCCTTACCTTTCCTTACCTGAAGCATTGACACATGTACAGTTTAGTGTTCCGAGGTGTTCCTTGAGTGTACAGGATGCTGAAGGATCATCGTACTCTACATAGTGTACACTGTAGCTTGTTGTTGTTGTTGTTGTTGTTAATTAACCCCGGTCTGTCTATTTGAGCAGACCTATCAACCGTAGGCAAGCAGTCGCCCCTGCAGGGTCGTCCTGTGTAGTGAAGCGATGTTCCCTTGCGGCGGACAGCGCCTGCCGCAGCGAGACGTGGGAAGGACTAGAGATTTAGTTCCTGGATGGACGCCGCCTTTGCGTCACCATTCGGGTAACATGGGCACCATAGTAGGCTTCACGTCACCCCATTCTCTGGTTATATGGCTACCACCCAGCGTTGTAAATGGTTTCCTGGTTTACAGAAAACAGTGAGGCTTGTCACTCAATGTAGAGTCACCTGAAGTGGAAAGAAGTGTAATTAAAAGTGACAGAAAAGATAGGAGAAATTAGGAAGGGAGGAGGGCAGACACAGAAGAATGATAAAGATGAGAAAAGAAGTAGGTATCACTACATCAGGTGAGTGGATGATGAGCCCCCCCCCTCCTACCATCAGCACTGTAATACTATGCAGGTCATTGGAAGAGCGTACCTCGTCACTGAAGGGAGAGCAATAACCTGAAATGATCTTTGCCCATACTGGCGAAGCATGGATAGCGGTGTGTGTGTGTGTGTGTGTGTGTGTGTGTGTGTGTGTGTGTGTGTGTGTGTGTGTGTGTGTGTGTGTGATGTCTGGGAAATTGGAATGTGTAGTGCTATGTTTATGGGAAATACAGTAGGAGTGTGTGTGTGTGTGTGTGTGTTTGTGTGTGTGTGTGTGTGTGTGTATGTGTGTGTGTGTGTGTGTGTGTGTGTGTGTGTGTGTGTGTGTGTGTGTGTGTGTGTGTGTGTGTGTGTGTGTGTGTGTGTGTGTGTGTGTGTGTGTGATGTCTGGGAAATTGGAATGTGTAGTGCTATGTTTATGGGAAATACAGTAGGAGTGTGTGTGTGTGTGTGTGTGTGTGTGTGTGTGTGTGTGTGTGTGTGTGTGTGTGTGTGTGTGTGTGTGTGTGTGTGTGTGTGTGTGTGTGTCAGAATCAGTGTTTAGTAAGCCATCAATATGAACAAGAATTTGCACATAAAAAAGTCATCTATTGAGCTCTTGTCTGAAGGAAAAGAGCGAATTTTGGAAAAGAGCGAATTTTGAGAAGAGAGCGAATTTTGAGAAGAGAGCGAATTTTGAGAAGAGAGCGAATTTTGAGAAGAGAGCGAATTTTGAGAAGAGAGCGAATTTTGAGAAGAGAGCGAATTTTGAGAAGAGAGCGAATTTTGAGAAGAGAGCAATTTTTGAGAGCGAATTTTGAGAAGAGAGCAAATTTTAAGAGAGCGAATTTTGTAAAGAGAGCGAATTTTGGGAAGAGAGCGAATTTGATGAAGAGAGCGAATTTGATGAAGAGAGCGAATTTGATGAAGAGAGCGAATTTGATGAAGAGAGCGAATTTGATGAAGAGAGCGAATTTTGTAAAGAGAGCGAATTTTGAGAAGAGAGCGAATTTTGTAAAGAGAGCGAATTTTGAGAAGAGAGCGAATTTCGAGAAGAGATAAATAATCCTGACTACTTTGAAAACTTTGATAGATTGTTTGCAATTATGCTAAGTTGTTTATAATTATTTTTGAGAGCGATTTTGCGTGCGTGTGTGTGTGTGTGTGTGTGTGTGTGTGGGTTGGTGGTGGAGAGGGAGGGAAGGCCATGGTCAGGTGTGTGTGTGTGTGTGTGTCTGTCTGTCTGTCTCTGTCTGTCTGTCTGTCTGTCTCTCTCTCTCTCTCCTGTCTGTCTCTCTCTCTGTCTGTCTGTCTGTCTCTCTCTCTCTCTCTGCCTGTTTGTCTCTCATTATTTCCTTTATTTATGTATTATATTATATTTTGACGTTGAGAAAGAAAGCTCATTGGACTGAAGACGTTGAGAGAGAGAGAGAGAGAGAGAGAGAGAGAGAGAGAGATAGTGGATTATTCAACAGATAAATGTAAACTCCTCGCTTTGGTTTCTTTGATCTGCCTATGAGGTGGGTGGTGACGAATGGCGTGTGTGTGTGTGCGTGTGTGTGTGTGTGTGTGTGTGTGTGTGTGTGTGTGTGTGTGTGTGTGTGTGTGTAGGTAGGTCACTGAATGTTACTAAGTCTCATCCTAGCCTCATAAAAACTAAGAATCTAACACTAATGCATATTTTTTCTCCCCCAGGTAAGGAAGGAGCAGGTGTAGGTGAAGGTGAGTCAATTAACAGGTGTGTATGGGTGTGTTTACCTGGCTAGCCCCGTCAATGCTTCTTCTGGGCGATTTAGGTGTGTGTGTGTGTGTGTGTGTGTGTGTGTGAGAGAGAGAGAGAGAGAGAGAGAGAGAGTGTGTGTGAGAGAGAGAGTGTGTGTGTGAGAGAGAGAGAGAGAGAGTGTGTGTGTGTGTGTGTGTGTGTGTGTGTGTGTGTGTGTGAGAGAGAGAGAGAGAGAGAGAGACCTTGTACCCATACTGACTGACCTCTTCCTCATTCCTTTCTCCTTTTCTCTCTCTCTCTCTCTCTCTCTCTCTCTCTCTCTCTCTCTCTCTCCAATAATTTTCCCTTCTAAGATGCTGCACTTCCTCCTCACTTCTTCGTTTTTATTTTTCCTTCTTTTTCCTTAATCTGTTTCCTCCCTCTTTCCTTCCTTCCTTTCCTTCCTTCCTTTCCTTCCTTCCTTCATCTCCTTCCCTCCGTCGTCTCCTTCCTTCATTCCTTTCCTTTCCTTCTCCACTCCTCTTCCTTCCTCCCTCTCCTTCTCCTTTGTCCTTACTTTCTTTCCTACCACTCTTCTTCCTCTCTCTCTCTCTCTCTCTCCATCCATCCATCCATCCATCTATCCATCCATCCACCCACCAGCCAACCCATCCATCCATCCATTCATCCATCCATCCACCCACCAGCCAACCCATCCATCCATCCATTCACCCATCCATCCATCCATTCACCCATCCATCCATCCATTCACCCATCCATCCATCCATCCATCCACCCACCCACCCACCCACCCACCCACCCACTCACCCACTCACCACCCATCCATCCGCCCACTCACCCACTCACCACCCATCCATCCGCCCACTCACCCACCAACTAACCCATCCATCCATCCCATAAATCCTTCCCAAGTCGCTTACATCCTTTTAAAACCCTCTTCATTATCACCGTCACTGTTTATTATTATTATTTATTATTGTTATTTATCACCTTTGTTTAGAGAGAGAGAGAGAGAGAGAGAGAGAGGTGAAAGGCGTGTTGATGGATGGTAGTGAAAATGGGTTGTGAGTTGAGAGTAGGAGGTGATGATAGGTAGGAGAGAGAGAGAGAGAGAGAGAGAGAGAGTTAGTGATAAGGGGAGGGCAAGATAAGACAAAGAGGAATATGGCTTGTGAGGGGTGTGGTAATGGGTGGTAATGGAAATGATGTGAGGGGGAAGAGGTGGTGAGAGCTGGCAGCAAGAGGGGAAGGGGAAGTAGAGGGGAGAGAAGAAGGGGAGACAAGGCTGGAGGATGCATGGGTAGAGGGTAGAAGGTGAGAATGGGGGATGAGGACTGAGTGAAAGATGTGGTAGTGAGTAGTGATGATTGTGTGAGGTGTGAGGGAGGCGGTGGTGAGGGGGGTCAGGGGGGAGGAAGGGAGGGGAGACGAGAAAGGATAGCATAGGATAAGAAGGAACTAGGATGAAAGGAGTGTATGGGAAAGAAGGATAGGGCGAAAGAGAGGTAGGATTATGTGTAAGGTGTGCTGGTGAGAGGTAAGGCGGATGGATTGGGAGTTTTAGGGAGTGTGTAGGATGGATTAGGAGTTTTAGGGAGTGTGTAGGATGGAGTAGGAGTTTTAGGGAGTGTAGGATGGATTGGGAGTTTTAGGGAGTGTGTAGGATGGATTAAGAGTTTTAGGGAGTGTGTAGGATGGATTAAGAGTTTTAGGGAGTGTGTTGGATGGATTAGGTGTTTTAGGGAGTGTGTAGGATGGAGTGGGAGTTTTAGGGAGTATGTAGGATGGAGTGGGAGTTTTAGGGGGTGTGTAGGATGGATTGGGAGTTTTAGGGAGTGTGTAGGATGGATTGGGAGTTTTAGGGAGTGTGTAGGATGGATTGGGAGTTTTAGGGAGTGTGTAGGATGGATTGGGAGTTTTAGGGAGTGTGTAGGATGGAGTGGGAGTTTTAGGGAGTGTGTAGGATGGATTAAGAGTTTTAGGGAGTATGTAGGATAGAGTGGGAGTTTTAGGGAGTGTGTACGATGGATTGGGAGTTTTAGGGAGCGAGTGTGGTTGGGAGTTTAAGGGAGCGAGTGTGGGTTGGGAGTTTTAGGGAGCGAGTGTGGGTTGGGAGTTTTAGGGAGCGAGTGTAGGTTGGAGTGGGAGTTTTAGGGAGTGTGTACGATGGATTGGGAGTTTTAGGGAGTGTGTAGGATGGGAGTTTTAGGGAGCGAGTGTGGTTGGGAGTTTTAGGGAGCGAGTGTGGTTGGGAGTTTTAGGGAGCGAGTGTGGTTGGGAGTTTTAGGAAGCGAGTGTGGTTGGGAGTTTTAGGGAGCGAGTGTGGGTTGGGAGTTTTAGGGAGCGAGTGTGGTTGGGAGTTTTAGGGAGCGAGTGTGGGTTGGGAGTTTTAGGGAGCGAGTGTGGGTTGGGAGTTTTAGGGAGTGTGTGTGGGTTGGTGATGGAGAGGGAGGGGGGGGGCATGGGATAGTGTTGAATTAGGAAGAGGTAAGGTTAAATGTATAGGATTAGGTGTGTGTGTGTGTGTGTGTGTGTGTGTGTGTGTGTGTGTGTGTGTGTGTGTGTGTGAGAGAGAGAGAGAGAGAGAGAGAGAGGTCCTAATGTGTGTTTACTGAAAGTGGCTTGTGTGTTAGTGTTAATGACGAAGAACTAGAATGATAAACATATAAATAGGTGAATAGGAAACAAAGGAAAGGAAATGCAGTGGAAAAAGATTAATATTAAAGGAAGTGATGGAAATGAGGCAAGGAATAGAAAATGGTGAGGTGAAGAGAAAATGGATGAAGGGACAGCCACGAACAGGAGAAGAATGTGGAGAATGATAATAATGCTAATCA
>NC_137055.1:418847-421347 GCF_032717465.1 Coenobita brevimanus
CCTCACCACCACCCTCACCACACCACACCACACCACACCACACCAGCAAATAACCACAATACTAACTGCATCATACCAAGGGAGAGAGAGAGAGACTGGAATGAGGGAGGGAGGGAGGGAGGGAGGGGGAGGGGGAGAAAGTTGGTAGGGGTGAGAAAAGGAGGGAGGGGGGGAGGGAGGATAGGGGGAAGAGAGGGGGAGGGGGAAGGGAGGGAAGGAGGGAGGAGAGGTTGAGGTGGGAGGGAAGAAGAGGGGGAGAGACAAGGAAGGATGGGTAAAAGAGAGAGAGAGAGAGAGAGAGAGAGGAAGGAGGAGGAGGAGGAGAGAGGGACGAGGTTTGGAAGAGGGAGAGGGGAAGAAGAGAGAGAGGGAGGAGGAGGAGGTCGAGAGCGAGAGAGGGGGTAGGGGGGTAACTGGAGAGAGAGAGAGAGAGAGAGAGAGAGAGCACATCATGAGTAAAGGAGGGAGGGAGGAAAGGGAGAGGGGGAGAGAAATTGGGGAGGAAGAAGGAGCGAGAAATAGAGGGTAGGGAGAGAGAGAGAGAGGGGGGGGGTGAAGGTAGTGTAGTGGCGGTGACCCCTGTTCCCGATGCCTGGCCACCCGTGACGCGGGGAAGAGAAAGTGCTGGTGTTGGTGCCCTAACCCCCCCCTCAGCACCCCCCACCCCTCACCCCCTCCCTGCACCCCTACCCCCTCACCCCTCTCCCCTAACCCCCTCCCTGCACCCCCCAGCACCCCCTCCCTCCACCCCTCCACCATTACTACCCAGACAGTCGCCACTAACACTACTTCATCACTATTTTACACTTCTCTGCTTTACACTTCATTACGACACTACCACTACTACTACTACTACTACAGCACTTCATCGCTACACTCCACCATACACTTAACCCTTCACTAATACTTTACATATCAATGCTACACTTTATACCTCTGATTTTCACTACCACACACTTCACCACTACTCAGTATTTCACTACCTTGCACTTCAGCCCTACTTTACACTTCACTGGTACTTTACACTTCACTGGTACTTTACACTTCACTGGTACTTTACACTTCACCCTCCTACACTTCTCCAGGTACTTAAATACACCTCAGTACTTTACATTTATGTATTATGGAATTGTGTAATATTTTAGTACTTTTCACTTATACCAGCACTACCATATTTTCTTCCCAAATACCACTGATTAATACCAGGATAATACCACCTTGAGATTATACCACAACTGATAATACCAACTGTTCAATTCATACCACACTACCACACCAGCACCACACTTACACCACCACTACATCAATACCAGCACTACGTAACCACACCACCAATTTAATACCACACCAATACCACATTCACACCACCACTACATCAATACCAGCACTACGTAACCACACCACCAATTTGATACCACACCAGTACCACACTCACACCACCACTACCTCAATACCACCACTACGTAACCACACCACCAATTTAATACCAACGCTGTGGTATTTTGGTATTATTTCTGTTTTGATTCTCTGTCACTACCACTTAATGTACCACTACTGCTTGGTATCCGGGTGACTCTCTCTCTCTCTCTCTCTCTCTCTCTCTCTCTCTCTCTCTCTCTCTCTCTCTCTCTCTCTCTCTCTCTCTCTCTCTCTCTCTCTCTCTTCCTACGAGGCGTCCCCAGAATTGAAACACACACACACACACACACACACACACACACACACACACACACACACACACACACACACACACACACACACATTATAGTATTGTTGTTATTTATGATTGGTGTTGTGAAGGTCAATTTGGCGTTGGTGGTCAATTTGGCGTTGGTGGTCAATTTGGCGCTGGGTATATGTAACGAAGCCTCTTATGCAACAAATCGCCCGCCATTTAAACACCCCACCATTTAAATCCCCCTGCTGTTTAAATCCCCCCGCTAGTTAAAATCCCGGCATTTAAACATCACCCCCCCCGCACCATTTATATCCCCCCGCACCGTTTAAATCCCCCCGCACCATTTAAATCTCCCAGCACTGTTTAAATCCCCCCACACCATTTAAATCCCCCCGCACCATTTAAATCCCCCCGCACCATTTAAATCCCCCTGCACCATTTAAATCCCCCGCACTGGTTAAATCCCCCTCACCATTTAAATCCCCCAGCACTTTTTAAATCCTTTTGCTATTTAACCCCCAGCTAGTTAAACCCCCTGGGCATTTAACCCCCCCCCGCTATTTAACCCTCCCCCCCGCCGGAAAGAGTTAGCGAATCGATGAAGTGGCTGGATTTTGGAGGTGGGATTAATTTGTTGGATTTTGAAGATGGGATTATTATGGTGGATTTCTGAGATGGGATTAATTTGGTGGATTTTGAAGGTGGGATTAATTTGGTGGGTTTGGGAGATGGGATTAATTTGGTGGATTTTGAAGGTGGGATTGATCTGATGGATTTTGAAGGTGGGATTAATTTGGTGGATTTTGGAGGTGGGATTAATTT
>NC_137055.1:428847-431347 GCF_032717465.1 Coenobita brevimanus
CGGAAAGTTAATAGATAGACTTGCTGTCTAATTATAAAAGTTTGATTGCAGAGAGAGAGAGAGAGAGAGAGAGAGAGAGAGAGAGAGCAAGGAGCGTGAGAATTGTGGAGAGAGGAGGGAGGAGGAGGAAGGAGGTTGGAGCGAAGGAAAGATGTGTAATGGAGGGGAGAGAGAGAGAGAGAGAGAGAGAGAGAGGGGGGGGAACATTAACCCCTTCAGCACGAGTTTTTTATATATCCTCGAAGTGAAGAGGTTGGGTATAGGCTTCATTACCCTCTTCATTATCATCATCATCATCATCATCATCATTACCATCACCATCATCATCATCATTATTATCTTCAGTCATCATCATCATCATTATTATCATCATCATCATCATCATCATCACCATCATCATCATCATCATCATCATCATCATCATCATCATCATCATCATCATCGTCGTCGTCATTATCATCATCATCATCATCATTATCATCATCATCATCATCATCATCATCATCAAATTGCCCCATTTAAACAGGAGCGTAGGGACCCTGGGCTAGCCTCCTCCCAGTATTTAAGGCGATTCTGACCAGCCTTCCTCGCCCCTGAGCGGCATTTCGCGAGCCGGAAACCCCAGCCACCCCCAGACTGAAACCTTCACTGGCTTCACTGAGCATCTGGGCCCACTAGACTACCAGGCGCCATTCGGTTATATGGTTACCACCCAGCGTAGTCAGAGAGAGAGAGAGAGAGAGAGAGAGAGAGAGAGAGAGAGAGAGAGAGAACACCTCAAATCTCAGGTCAGCTCTTGTATATATGACAAAGACAATATTTCTCTATTTTCTGTACACTTTCTTTATTAAATTTCCTCCTTTGTTTTTCTTTGCCTTATTGTTCTGATTTTTCTGTTGCTTGGATTTTGTTGTTTAATAAATCGAGTCCTTTGTTGCATAATAATAATAATAATAATAATAATAATGAGGAAAAGGAAGAAATAAACGGTAATTAATAGGGTAAATATGCAGTAGAAGGGGTGGAAGGTGGGGGTGTGCAGTGTTGGTAGTGGGTGTTGGCAGTGGGTGTTGGCAGTGGGGTGTTGGCAGTGGGGTGTTGGCAGTGGGTGTTGGCAGTGGGTGTTGGCAGTGGGTGTTGGCAGTGGGGTGTTGGCAGTGGGTGTTGGCAGTGGGGTGTTGGCAGTGGGTGTTGGTAGTGGGTGTTGGTAGTGAGTGTTGGCGGTGAGGTGTTGGCAGTGGGTGTTGGCAGTGGGTGTTGGCAGTGGGTGTCGGCAGGGGGTGTTGGTAGTGAGTGTTGGCGGTGAGGTGTTGGGAGTTTTTTTTTTTTTTTTTTTTTTTGTACGTGTCCGACTCTGGACATAGGCTTCACAGCCTGCTATCAAGGCCCAGCAGTCCTCCTACATACCATACACCTCTACATGTCACCACTTCGGCGCTAACACCCACCGTCCATATTGAATACATGCTAGGGCTGTCTCATACAGGACTGGTGTATTGGTATTAGCGGGGGTATTTTTATGGCACTAACACCCACCGTCCATATTGAATACATGCTAGGGCTGTCTCATACAGGACTGGTGTATTGGTATTAGTGGGGGTATTTTTACGACATGTCGGCGGGTCTTCTGGTAGATCAGTAAAGCCTGATTTTAATGAAATTCAAATCCTTAAACTGTTCCCTGCCCCAGCCGGGATTCGAACCTGGGTCCGGTGGGACTGCAGGCCACCTCTCTACCGATTGAGGGGGTGTTGGCAGTGGGTGTTGGCAGTGGGTGTGGGCAGGGTAACAGGACGACTGACTTCTGAGGCATGGGTGTTTTTGTGTGGGGGTGTTGGCAGTGGGTGTGGGCAGGGTAACAGGACGACTGACTTCTGAGGCATGGGTGTTTTTGTGTGGGGGTGTTGGCAGTGGGTGTTGGCAGGGGGTGTTGGCAGTGGGGTGTTGGCAGTGGGATGTTGGCAGTGGGTGTTGGTAGTGGGGTGTTGGCAGTAGGGTGTTGGCAGTGGGGTGTTGGCAGTGGGTGTTGGTAGTAGGGTGTTGGCAGTGGGTGTTGGTAGTGGGGTGTTGGCAGTAGGGTGTTGGCAGTGGGGTGTTGGCAGTAGGGTGTTGGCAGTGGGGTGTTGGCAGTGGGTGTTGGTAGTAGGGTGTTGGCAGTGGGTGTTGGTAGTGGGGTGTTGGCAGTGGGTGTTGGTAGTGGGGTGTTGGCAGTGGGTGTTGGTAGTGGGGTGTTGGCAGTAGGGTGTTGGCAGTGGGGTGTTGGCAGTGGGTGTTGGTAGTGGGGTGTTGGTAGTGGGTGTGGACAGGGTAACAGGGCAAGTGACATCTGAGGCATGGATGTTTTTGTGTGGGGGTGTTGGCAGTGGGTGTTTTTGTGGGCGAACGTGGTAGCCAGCTGTGTGGGCGTTGGTTTAGTATTTATCATTAGAGCAGGTGGGCGTGGGTGGGTGTGGGGCTGGGTGGGAGGTGTGGAGAGAGAGAGAGAGAGAGAGAGAGAGAG
>NC_137055.1:443847-451347 GCF_032717465.1 Coenobita brevimanus
TAACATTGCCTCTCGATTATTCGCCTTTTTCGGTCGGTCGGTATGAGTGCTGTTTGGGCCTTGCGTGACCCCCAACCCTGCCTCCCCCCCTCTGACCAGCGCTGCGTGGAGGGGAAGTCTGGAAGCTCCGTAACACCTCTTCCTTAGCGATTTATTCTTAGATATGGCTGGTTAATATTGAGTTGTACTTAATTTAGGCAGAGTATGAGGAGTTACTTAACACGGGAGAGAGCAGTTGGGTGTACTAGCAGAATAAATCGCTTAGGAAAATGTGTTAGGGAGCATCCGTAACCGGCGTGAATACGGTTCAGGTTCTGTTTGGCCCGTATTCTCGTCAGCTAAGAAAACTCCCTAACACATTCTCCTAAGCGATTTATTTTGCCTATTAAACAGCACTGACCTTTTCCTTAGTTCAAATTCCTTCCAGTATCGTTGTACTCTGCATAAATAGCATGTTAAAGGATATTAACCTGCCACATCCAAAAATAAATCGCTATGGAGTAGGTTTTAGGGGACTTCCTTAACCTGCAAATATACGAATCATTGTTGCATCGTTATCATCATTATCATCATCATCACCAAGATAGTTGGTTTCTCGTATCCTGACATATACAAAATGAATCTAAAACTATCAATCTATCTATCTATCTATCTATTGCCAGACGCCTTAATCCCGCACGGGGTGGCCACAAACAAATCGCCTCCACGTCGTCCTCTCCCCCGCCATTTCACTGCCCTGCTCCCAACTCACACACCCCTCTCTCATATACCTCTCCACCCCATCCCTCCATCTCATCCTCGGCCTCCCCCTCCCTCTACCCCCCCTCCACCTCACTCACATACACTCTCCTCGTCAGTCTCTCACCCTCCATCCTCTCCACATGGCCAAACCACCACAGTGTGTTCATCCTAACGCTTCCTATCACATCCACACCACAACGCTCCTTCACCTCCTCATTTGTCAGTCTGTCTCCACGTAACTCCACATGCACCTCACTCACATACACTCTCCTCGTCAGTCTCTCACCCTCCATCCTCTCCACATGGCCAAACCACCACAATGTGTTCCTCCTAACGCTTCCTATCACATCCACACCACAACGCTCCTTCACCTCCTCATTTGTCAGTCTGTCTCTCCACGTAACTCCACAGGCTTCTCTTAAATAACTCATTTCCACTGCTCTCACTCTTGACTTGTTTAAAACTAACTCATTTATTTATTTATTTATTTATTTATATTTTCAGGTGAGGAGGAGTACAGTAGGTGTGATGAAGGCCCAGGTGACAGGTGTGTAGTTACCTTATTATGTTACCTTCTTAACTATCTCTCTCTCTCTCTCTCTCTCTCTCTCTCTCTCTCTCTCTCTCTCTCTCATGTGAAAATATTATGTGCGTTTAAGTGAAAATTATACTGCCTCACCCCCTCACCCTGCCTCACCCCCTCACCCTGCCTCACCCCCTCACCCTGCCTCACCCCCTCACCCTGCCTCACCCCCTCACCCTGCCTCACCCCTTCACCCTGCCTCACCCCCTCACCCTGCCTCACCCCCTCACCCTGCCTCACCCCTTCACCCTGCCTCACCCCTTCACCCTGCCTCACCCCTTCACCCTGCCTCACCCCCTCACCCTGCCTCACCCCTTCACCCTGCCTCACCCCCTCACCCTGCCTCACCCCGACACCCTGCCTCACCCAGCCTCACCCCCTCACCCTGCCTCACCCCCTCACCCTGCCTCACCCCCTCACCCTGCCCCACCCCTTCACCCTGCCCCACCCCTTCACCCTGCCTCACCCCTTCACCCTGCCTCACCCCCTCACCCTGCCTCACCCCTTCACCCTGCCTCACCCCCTCACCCTGCCTCACCCCTTCACCCTGCCCCACCCCATCACCCTGCCTTACCCTGCCTCACCCCTTCACCCTGCCTCACCCCATCACCCTGTCTCCCCCCTTCACCCTGCCTCACCCCTTCACCCTACCTCACTCCTTCACCCTGCCTCCCCCTGCCTCACTCCTTCACCCTACCTCACCCTCCCACACCAGGTCGGCTCCCTTTGCACTGCCCTGTATCCCTACCTTTGTATAATTCAACACATAGATAATACACCCACCTCTCTCTCTCTCTCTCTCTCTCTCTCTCTCTCCATCCATCCTTCCTTCCTGCCTTCCATCCTCCACATCATCATCAGTCACTAGCAACAGTTACATTAAAAGTGGGCAACTACTACTACTACTACTACTACTACTACTACTACTACTACTACTACTACTACTACTACTACTACTACTACTACTGCACTACTACTACTACTGCTGCTACTACGACTACGACTACTACCACCACCACCACCACCACCACCACTACTACTACTACTACTGCTACTACTCAGCATTCAAGATATAAACTGACTATAGGCCCCCAAACTCACTGCTACTGCTACTACTACTTCCTGTTACTTCATCACTACCACTCCCACTCCCACTGCCACTCAGGCGTCCCTTTGATCTGACACCCGCCATTTGTCTGCCTTCCTCGCCCCATCTGATTGACCTGGATTCGTATTCTCGTAAGCTCCCTAACACCTCTCCCTAAGCGATTTATTTTGTTGCGCCTTATTACTCTCTTCCTCATTGGTTTGCCGTCTAATGACCTGGGTTCACGTTCTCTTAAGCTCCCTAACACCTCTCCCTAAGCGATTTATTTTGTTTGATGCACCTTACAGTCCTCTTCTGCGCCCCATTGGTTTGCTGTATTCTCGTGAGCACCCTGACATCTCTCCCTAAGCGATTTATTTTGTTTGATGCACCTTACTGTCCTCTTCTGTGTTAATTAAATCCCTCCAATATCGCCATACTTTGCATAAATAGCGCAGAAAAGGTTGCTAACCAATCATATCCAAAAATAAATCGCTAAGGAAAAGGTGTTAGGGAGAAGGATGCTAACCAATCATGTCCCAAAAATAAATCGCAAAGGAAGACGTATTAGGGAGCTTCCTCAACCAACGAGTAGACTGTAGCACCAGTCGAGCAGGGCAGTACTCCCGAGGTGGATGGAAAGCTGATGACAGGGAGTGCTGGAGCTCCCGTTTCATCAGCCCTCAGGACTAGTTCCTGACCATCCCCCTTTGTTGAACTTTTTCAGTGTCTCAGTTACACAGAGGGTAGGCCAGCATGCTCTCCAGTACAAATTTCTCTAACTATCTTCACCAAACTACATGCACAGTACACACTACACTTCCTATTCAAAATTTACCAAAAATGGCGTCGTTTTATCAAGCCTCGGAGTCCCCAGGGGGGGGGACCATAAATGCCCCCACCATCTGCCCCTCTCCCGGTGACGACTCAAGGTGCCTGGAACCACTGTCTGACTCTCTTCTTCTTCATTTCTGCAACATTCGCGGCCTTTCCTCTAACTTTCGCTCTGTTGAGCACCACCTCTCCTCCTCTAAACCTCACCTTCTTTTTCTAACGGAGACTCAGCTGTCTGAGGCAACTGACAGCAAACCCTTTTCTGTATCCTCCTACTTTCTCTATACTCATTTCAAAGCCAAAGGTGGCTGTTGTGTATATATACGCAACGACTTATCTTGCTCTCGTGTTCCTGAACTTGATTCTTCTGAATTCTCCACACTCTGGCTTCGGCTTTCCTGTCATTCTCTGACTAAATATATCTGTGCTGTTTACTTATCCCCTAATTCTACTGACAATCAAAAATTCTTCGACTATCTTACTTCTACGATGGAACACATTCTATCCATTTCTCCTTTCTCTGTAATCTCCATTCTTGGAGATTTCAATGTTCACCACCACCTTTGGCTCTCCTCTCCTTTCACGGATCCACCTGGTGAACAAGCCTACATCTTTTCTATCTTTAATGACCTAGAGCAGCTTGTACAGCACCCTACCCGTATCCCTGACCGCCTTGGAGAGAGCTCCAACATACTTGACCTCTTCCTCACAACTAATCCTTCTGCTTACTCTGTTAATCTTTTCTCTCCGTTGGGCTCCTCCGATCACAACCTTATTACCTTAACCTGTCCTATCACTCCGGTACGGCCTGTGGACCCTCCAGGGAAACGTCGTCTGTGGCATTTTGGAGCCGCAGACTGGGAGGCCTTCAGGCAGTACTTCTTTGATTTTCCCTGGAATGATTATTGCTTCCATGGCCGTGAACCATCTGAGTGTGCCTTGCGCATTACGGAGGTTATTCTCTCGGGCATGGAAGCATACATTCCTTTCTCATATCCTTTGACTAACGCAAGAAAGCCTTGGTTTAATCACGCTTGTTCTAATGCTGTCCGCAACAAGGAGAGGGCCTACAAAAGGTACTGGAGCCAACCCACCCCTGAATCACATCATCTTTACGTTTCTGCCCGGAATCGTGCTAAGTCTGTTCTTCGCTCTACTAAAAATAATTTCATCCATACTAAATGCTCTCAACTCTCCAACTCGAATTCTTCCCGCTCCTTCTGGCATCTTGCCAAAAATCTTTCTAACAACTTTACCTCATCATCCTTCTCTCCTCTTTTCTACTCTGATGGTTCTGTAGCTATTTCTTCTACTGATAAAGCAGATCTCTTCGCACAGACTTTCTCCTCCAATTCTACCTTAGACGATTCCGGTGCTGTTCCTCCATCACTTTCCCCCTCTGACTTCCTCATGGCTGACATTAAAATTTCTTCAGTTGATGTATTTTCTGCCATCACTGGCCTCAGTACTAACAAGGCATATGGGCCTGATGGGGTCCCTCCTGTTGTTCTCAAGAACAGTGCTTCTGTGCTTACACCCTGCCTAGGCAAACTCTTTCGCCTTTGTCTGTCAACTTGTACCTTTCCTTCTTGCTGGAAGTTTGCTCTCATTCAGCCAGTCCCAAAGAAGGGTGACCACTCCCAACCCTCCAACTATCGTCCAATTGCTTTAACGTCCTGTATTTCAAAAGTTTTCGAATCAATTCTTAATAGAAAAATTTTAAGGCATCTTTCCTATCACAACCTTCTTTCCGATCGTCAGTATGGGTTCCGTCAGGGACGCTCCACTGGCGATCTTCTCACCTACCTTTCAGACTCCTGGTCATCCTCCTTTCGGGACTTTGGCGAAAGCTTTGCCATTGCACTTGACATCTCAAAGGCTTTCGATCGAGTCTGGCATAAATCTTTAATTTCCAAACTGCCCTCCTATGGTTTCTATCCTTCTATCTGTGCCTTCATCGCTAGCTTCCTTTCTGGTCGTTCTATAGCCGCTGTTGTAGACGGCCATCGTTCTCCTAGATCTATCAACAGTGGTGTTCCTCAGGGCTCTGTCCTATCACCAACTCTCTTCCTTTTATTCATCAATGATCTTCTAAGCTGTACATCTAACCCTATCCACTCATACGCTGATAACTCCACCCTTCACCTTTCCATTCGGTTCCCGCAACGCCCATCTCAACAGTTACTTCAACAAACAAGGGATGAGGCTATGGCACACCTAATGTCTGACTTGGCTCGTATCTCTGACTGGGGTAAAAATAATATGGTTGTCTTTAATGCATCTAAGACTCAGTTCTTACACCTATCAACCCGACAAAATCTTCCACAGGTATACCCACTAATGTTAAATAATATTCAGCTTAATCCTGCATCATCCTTGAACATGCTTGGGGTTTCATTTACTCGGGACTTATCTTGGAAAGATCATATTACATCTCTTGTAAAATCTGCTTCCAAGAGATTGGGTGTGCTAAGCCGACTCCGCTCTTTCTTTACCCCTGCGCATTTGTTGACTCTATACAGGGGTTTTATCCGCCCCTGTGTGGAGTACAACTCTCATGTGTGGGGAGGCTCCCCACATACAGCTCTTCTCAATAGGGTGGAGTCAAAGGCTTTTCGTCTCATTAACTCTCCTCCTCTTACTGACTCCCTTCAACCTCTGTCTCTTCGCTGCACTGTTGCATCTTTATCTCTTTTCTATCGCTACTTTAATGGTCACTGCTCCTCTGAACTGTCTGCTTGCATTCCTCCACCTCTACGACAGGCGCGTAGCACCCGTTTGGCAGCAAACTCTCATCCTTTTTCTGTCCAACTCTCTAATGCAAGAGTTAACCGTTACTCCCAGTCTTTCATTTATGCAACAGGTCAGATCTGGAACTGTCTCCCTCTGTCTGTATTTCCTGCTGCCTATGATCTCCAGTCTTTCAAACGCAGTGTGTCCAGGCATCTCAAAATGATCGGATCTTGAATTTGGCTCTATGTTGTATTTTGTTTTTCTCTTGGAGGGAACTGTTACTGCGGGCTCATGGCCTTAGGTTCCTTCTTCCTCGCATAAAAAAAAAAAAAAAAAAAAAAAAACGAGGCTTCTTAACACCTGCCTCCTGGCGAATTATTTTTGTACATGATATTTTTTTCCTATTATTTTTCTTTTTTCTGTTTTATTTCTTAGTATATTTTTTTTTGCATTTATTTTACTTCTTATTTCAACTTTTTATTTTTTTCTTATTTGATTCCTGACGAGGAGAGTGTATGTGAGTGAGGTGGAGAGGGGAAGAGGGAGGGGGAGGCCGAGGATGAGATGGAGGGATGGGGTGGAGAGGTATATGAGAGAGGGGGGTGTGAGCTGGGAGCAGGGCAGTGAAATGGCGAGGGACAGGGCGACGTGGAGGCGATTTGTTTGTGGCCACCCCGAACGGGATTGAGGCGTCTGGCAATAGATAGATAGATAGATAGACATTTTTTCTTTGTTTTTTTTGTACATAATTTTTTCCTCAATTTTACGCACACACACACACACACACACACACACACACACACACACACACACACACACACACACACACACACACACACACACACACACACACACACACACACACACACACACACCTGTCACTCTCCTACCTCACCCTCTCCTTAACACATTTCCACCTGCTCCTTAACCTTTCCCTCCTGTTTCTTGACCTCTCATAATTTTCCTCTGACCTTCTATAATAGTTTCCTGACCTCTCACGACCTGTCTCGCTCGTGTGCTTTACTGGTGCTGTGTGTGTGTGTGTGTGTGTGTGTGTGTGTGTGTGTGTGTGTGTGTGTGTGTGTGTGTGTGTAGATAGATAAATGAATGGCTGTAGACAGATAGACACACATGGAAGGAGAGAGAGAGAGAGAGAGAGAGAGAGAGAGAGAGAGAGAGAGAGGTTAGAGGTCCTGGTATTTCCATTTTTTTATTATTATTTTTTTCTAAATTAAAACCGTCTATGAATAAATGGAATATAAATAAATAAATAAGATATTGAGATAAGTAAATAAAATAATAAAATAATAAATAAAATAAAATAAAGTAATAAATAAAATAATAAATACATAAAATCATAAATTAATATAATAAATAAATATATAAATAAAATAATAAAATAATAAATAAAAAAATAATAAAATAATAAATAAAATAATAAAATAAAACAAATAAAATAATAAATAAAATAAAATAATAAATAACGAATAATAAAATAATAAATAAAAAATGATAAAATAAA
>NC_137055.1:453847-466347 GCF_032717465.1 Coenobita brevimanus
TACCATCCTTATTATTATTATTATTATTATTATTATTATTATTATTATTATTATTATTGCTGTTATTATTACTACTACTACTATTATTATTACCATCCTTATTATTATTATTATTATTATTATTATTTATTATTATCATTAGTTCTATTATTATTATTATTATTATTATTATTATTATTATTATTGTTATCATTAGTCCTATTATTATTATTGTTATTATTATTATTATTATTATTATTATTATTTATCCTCTTAATTTCCCTTATTTAGTCCTCTTATTCCTTTATTTTCCTTTCCTTTATCTTCTGTTTCCTTCCTCTATTACTGTTGGGGGTATTGTTTCTCTCTCTCTCTCTCTCTCTCTCTCTCTCTCTCTCTCTCTCTCTCCCCGTATTTCTCCCCCTCTCTGCCTCCCTCCCTCCTTTCTTATTTCTCTCCCTTCCAACGTCTCTCCCTCTCTTCTTCCCTCCCTCCCTCCCTCCCTCTTCTTTTTACGCTTCCTCTTGTCCTTCTTCACTCTCCCTCCTAATACTTCCTCCCTCCCTACCTCCCTCCCTTCCTTCCTTCCTTCCTTCCTTCCTTCCTTCCCTCCTTCTTATTTCTCTTCCACACTCCCTTCTTCTCATCCTCTCTCCCTTCTTCTCTTCCTCTCTCCCTCCTTCTCTTCCTCTCTCCCTTCTTCTCTCCCTCTCTCTTTCCTTCCCTCCCTCCCTTCTTATTTCACCTTTTTTCTCCCTCCCTACTTCTCCTCCTCTCTCCCTTCTTTACCCCCGCCCTCCCCCCCTCTCTCTCTCTCTCTCTCTCTCTCCCTTTGTACTTCCCTCCCTCCGTCCTTCTTATTGCACTCCCTATTGTCCTTCTCCTCTCACTCCCTCAATACTTCTCTCCCTCTCTTTTTCCCTCCCTCCCTCTCTCTCTCTTCTTATTACTCTCCCTCCCTCCCTCCCTCCTTTTCTTCCTCCCTCTCTCCCTTTCTACATCTCTCCCTCCCTCCCTCCCTCCTTTTCTTCCTCCCTCTCTCCCTTTCTACTTCTCTCCCTCCCTCCCTCCCTCCCTCCACTGCCCCAGGTGTCGACATATAAGGCTGTGGAACTCCGTAATGACCCTCCCCCCCCCTCCACCTCTCCTCGCTGAACCCTTACGTAGCGACTCTTCCTTAGCGATTTATTCTGCAACCTTTTCACTCCGGGTACGCGATTTTGTCATCTAGTTATTTTTTTTTATTCGTTATTTTTTAGTATTTACGGTGGTATTCCCTAACACCTCTTCCTAGGCGATTTATTTTGCTTGTTACACCTTACCGTTCTCTTCTGTTATAAAAATTCTTCCAATATCGCCATACTCTGGATAAATAACGTATAAAAGGCCATTAGCCAGACATATCCGAAAATAAATCGCTAAGGAAAAGGTGTTAGGGAGCTTCCGTGACCAAGGACTTTAGTATTTATCCGTATTTTCGTCAGGCAAGAAAGCTCCCTAACACCTCTTCCTTAGCGATTTATTTTTGGTGATGGCTAGTTGATATCTATGCAGAGTGTGGGGATAGTTGAGAAGGACAGTAAGAAATAAGAAAAATAAGCTGAAATAAGTTGCTCAGGAAAAGGTGTTACGGGTAAGATGTAATCAGAAAAATAAGCTGAAATAAGTTGCTTGGGAAAAGGTGTTAGAGGAAAGATGTAATCAGGAAAATAAGATGAAATAAGTTGCTCAGGAAAAGGTGTTAGGGGTAAGATGTAATCAGAAAAATAAGCTGAAATAAGTTGCTTAGGAAAAGGTGTTAGGGAATAAGATGTAATCAGAAAAATAAGCCGAAAGAAGTTGCTTAGGAAAAGGTGTTAGGGGTGAGATGTAATAAGAAAAATCAGCTGAAATAAGTTGCTTAGGAAAAGGTGTTAGGGAAAGATGTAATCAGAAAAATCAGCTGAAATAAGTTGCCTAGGAAAAGGTGTTAGGGAATAAAGAGTAGTCAGAAAAATAAGCCGAAATAAGTTGCTCAGGAAAAGGTGTTAGGGGTAAAATGTAATTAAAGCTGAAATAAGTTGCTTAGGAAAAGGCTTTAGGGGAAAGTTGTAATCAGAAAAATCAGCAGAAATAAGTTGCCTAGGAAAAGGTGTTAGGGATAAGGTGTAATCAGAAAAATCAGCTGAAGTAAGTGGCTCAGGAAAAGGTGTTGGGGAATAAGGTGTACTCAGAAAAATCAGCTGAAATAAGTTGCCTAGGAAAAGGTGTTAGGGGTAAGGTGTAATCAGAAGAATAAGCCGAAATAAGTTGCCTAAGGAAAGGTGTTAGGGAGCTTCCTGGACAAGCAACCTTAGTCTTTATTTACATCATCTCTAAGGGTGAAAATAACATTGGAATTCTATACTCCTTTCACCTTAACTTGGCCCAGATTTTCGCCCTTTTGCAGCTTATTTCACGTGGCTCAGTGGTTTATGTTACGGCTCTACATTCTTTCCATAGCACTTCTTCGTGACTAGCAACATATGGTAGCGTTAATCTACTGTATATAAATGTGTGTGTGTGTTTGGGGGGGGGGATATGTGTGTGTGGGGGGGGTGGATATGTGTGTGTGTGTGTGTGTGTGTGTGTGTGTGGAAGGGAGGTTTGAGGGAGAGAGAGGGTGGGGTGAATGTGTGTGTGTGTGTGTGTGTGTGTGTGTGTGTGTGTGTGTGTGTGTTTGGGGTAGATGGGTTAACTGTTATGTCTTTGTGTTGAGTGAGTGAGGCCTTTGTGTGTGTGTGTGTGTGTGTGTGTGTGTGTGTGTGTGTGTGTGTGTGTATTATCCAAACACGCAGTCTTGTGTTTTAATCTTATCTCTGTGCATATTCAAACACAGATTAGACTAGAGTGAATGATTTATTTGCAATGTTGAAATGATTGCATGCAGCGTCGTATCAGAATCATTGCTACTGTTGAGAGAGAGAGAGAGAGAGAGAGAGAGAGAGTTTTGCCCAGTTTTCCACATCGTATTTTCATCTTATTATTCCTCATTTTCTATAACTTCCTTCACTCCTTCCCTTCCTTCCTTATTCACTTTCCTTGTCTTCCTATTTCTCTCTCTCTCCTTCCCATTTCTTACCCATTTCCCATTACGCTTCCTCTCCCATTTCCTATTTTTCCCCTTTTCCTCTTACTGTCTATCTATGTATTGCCAGACGCCTTAATCCCATACGGGGTGGCCACAAACAAATCGCCTCCACGTCGCCCTGTCCCCCGCCATTTCACTGCTTCGGTCTTTATAATTTTCCTTCAGGTCATGTATTTCGCCTTTTCCCTACTTTCATTCCCATTTCTTTCCTCTTCCTTCTTCTCCCTTTCATTTTCCTCTCTCCCTTTTTGTTCTTTCTCCTTCCTCCTCTCTCTCCCATCTCTCCAAACTCTCCCTTTTTCCAATTCTTTCCTCCAAACGTCTCTCCATTTCTCTCTCTTCCCTCCATTCCTCTATTTCTCTCCTCTCCTTCTCTCCTTATTTGCTGTTTTTTTTTTCTCTCTCTCTCTCTTCCTCCTCCACCTCTTCTCTCCACGCTCCTCCTCTCTTCTCCCTTTCCCTCCCTCCTCCTCTCCCCCCCTCCTCTTTCCCTCCATGCTCTCCCTTACGCAATCTTTTCCTCCCTTTCTCCCTTCCTTCTTTTTTATTTTCTTTTCCTTTATTCTCCACCCTCTCTCCCTCCCTATCCTCACTGGCTTTTTTCTCTCTCTGTTTTTCTCCCTGCCTCTTTCTTCCTTCCTTCCTTCCTTCCCCCCTTCCTTCCTTCCTTCCTTCCATCCATCCATCCATCCATCTTTCCTTCCTTCCTTCCATCCATCCATCCATCCATCTTTCCTTCCTTCCTTCCATCCATCCATCTTTTCTTCCTTCCTTCCTTCCATCCATCCATCCATCCATCTTTCCTTCCTTCCTTCCCCTCTTCCTTCTTTCCTTCCTTCCTTCCTTTCATCCATCCATCCATCCATCTTTCCTTCCTTCCTTCCTTCCTTCCTTCCATCCATCCATCCATCCATCCATCCATCCATCTTTCCTTCCTTTCTTCCTTCCTTTCATCCATCCATCCATCCATCCATCCATCCATCCATCCTTCCTTCCTTTCATCCATCCATCCATCCATCCATCCATCCATCCATCCTTCCTTCCGTCCTTTCATCCATCCATCCATCCATCCATCCATCCATCCATCCATCCTTCCTTCCTTCCTTTCATCCATCCATCCATCCATCCATCCTTCCTTCCTTTCATCCATCCATCCATCCATCCATCCATCCATCCTTCCTTCCTTCCTTCCTTTCATCCATCCATCCATCCATCCATCCATCCATCCATCCTTCCTTCCTTCCTTTCATCCATCCATCCATCCATCCTTTTTTCTCTCCTTTCTCTTCCCTCCCTCCCTTTTCTCTCCCTCCATACTCTTCCCTCACTCCCTTTTCCTCTCCCTTTCTTCTCCCTCCCTTTTCTCTCCCTCCATACTCTTCCCTCCCTCCCATTTTCTCCCTCCTCTCTCCTCCCTCCCTCCCTTTTCCTTTCCCTTTCTCCTCCTTTCCTCCATTTACTCCTCTATTATTTTCTTCTCCCCCTATTTCTCTCCCTTTTTCCCCTCCCTCACCTTTTTCTCCTCCCTTCCTTCCCCTTCCTCCCTTTTTTCTTCCTTTCTCCTCCCCTTTCTCCCACCTCTCTCCTCCTTCCCTCCCTTTTTCTCCCTCCTTTCTCCTTCCTCCCTCCCTTTTCTCTCCTTTCTTCTCCCTCCCTCCCTTTTTTCTCCCTCCTCCCTCCTCCCTTTTTTCTCCCTCCTCCCTCCTCCCTTCCAGTCCCCACCTCATTATATCAATCATCAGTTTTTTCCCCTCCCTTCGCGTCGCCTCGCCTATCATTACTCCTTCACTCTTCCTTCACCCTTCTTCACCCTTCCTTCACTCTCCTTCACCCTTCACCCTTCCTTCACCCTTCCTCACCTTCCTTCACCCTTCCTCACCCTTCTTTCACCCTTCCTCACCCTTCCTTCACCCTTCCTTCACCCTTCACCCTCCCTCACCCTCCTTCACCCTCCTTCACCCTCCTACACCCTTCCTTCACCCTTCTTCACCTTCCTTCACCTTCCTTCACCCTCCTTCACCCTCCACCCTTCTTCACCTTCCTTCACCCTTCACCCTCCTTCACCTTCCTTCACCCTTCACCCTCCTTCACCCTTCCTTCTCTTCTCTTCTCTCCTCATCTCTCCTCTCCTCTCCTCTTCTCTTCTCTTCTCTTCTCTTCTCCAATCCTCTCTCTTCCTCTCCTCTCCTCTTCTGTTTTCCCTTTTTCCTCCTCATCACCTATCCTTTCCATCCTCTACCCTCCCTTTTCTCTCTTTCCCTCTTCTCTCCATCCCACCCTGCTTCCCCCCTTCCTTCCTTCCCTCTTCCCTCCATCCCACCCTACTTTCCCCCTTCCCTCCTTCCCTTCCTTCCCTTTCCTTCATTTTCCTGTTGTCCTCGGCTTGTACACGTGGGGTAAGGAGGCTCCCTAACACCTCTTCCATAGCGATTTATTCTCGGATATGGCTAGTTAGTATCCCTGTGTACATACGGAATCCGGCGATGTTGGAAGGATTTATGTAACACAGATGAGGACAGTAAGGGGTGATAAAGCAGAATAAGTCGCTTAAGAAAAGGTGTTAGGGAGCTTGCTTAAGCAGGAATACGGGCCTCTTATTTATCCCTTGTTTATTTACTTATTTTTTCCTTATTCGTCCATCCTTATTTTCTTTCCCTTATTGTGTTTATTATTGTTTTTGTTTTGTCTTGTTTCGCCTTTCACTTATTTCTCTCTCTCTCTCTCTCTTTTTTTTTTTCTCTCTCTCTCTCTCTCTCTCTCTCAATCCATCAGTCAGTCAGTCACTATATCTATCAGTCTGTCTCTCTCTCTCTCTCTCGCTCTCTCTATCTCTCTATCGATCTGTGTATCTATCTATCTATCTATCTGTCAATCTATCTATCTATCTATCTAAACTTCAAGTCTTCCTGTACCCAGCCTTTCTCTCTTCCCTCTCTTTTCTTTCATCTCTTCCTTTTCTTTCTCTCCTCTCCCTCCCCCTCTCCTCTTCCCCTCCCCTCCTCCCCTCCCCTCTCCTCCCCATAATTCTAACCACAAATACGTGACTAACACACCCTTCACTCACTCTCAGCACACCTTTATTCTCTCTCTCTCTCTCTCTCTCTCTCTCTCTCTCTCTCTCTCTCTCTCTCTCTCTCTCCCCTTCCCTTCCCTTCCCTTCCCTTCTCTTCCTTCTCCATTCCTTCTTCCTTTTTCTTCCCTCCTTTCCTGTTCACCCCCCCTCCTTCGGCTCTTCTCTCCTCCCTTCCTCCTTATTCTCTTCCTTCTCTCCTTCCTCCCTCCCTCCCTCATCCCTAATCCCTCCATTCCCTCTCCTTTTTCTCTCCCTTTTTGGCTTTTTCCTCCTCTTCTCCCCTTCCCCTCCCTCTCTTCTCCCCTCTCTCCCTGCCTCCTCCTCCCCTACCCTTCCCCCTAGCCTCCCTTTCCCCCCTTCCCCTCCCTCTCTTCTCCCCTCCTTCCCTCCTCCTCCTCCCCTTCCCCTCCCTGTCTTCTCCCCTCTCTCCATCCCTCCTCCTCCTCCTCCTCCCCTTCCCCTCCCTCTCTTCTCCCCTCTCTCCCCTCTTCCTCCCCTTCCCTTCCCCTTCCCCTCCCTGTCTTCTCCCTTCTCTCTTTCCCTCTTCCTCCCCTCCCCACCCCTTCCCCTCCTCTCTTCTCCATTCTCTCCTTCCCCCTTCCTCCCCTCCCCCTTCCCTTCCCCTCCCCATCTCCCAGCCCTCCCATTCACCACAACAACGTGACCCAAACACACCCATCACCCACCCATACACCCATTCATTTTTTTTCAAGTCCCCCATCCCCTCACATCTTCTCTACCCCCATTTTCTTTCCCTTTCTCTGACTCTCCTTTCCACCTGTTTTATTCATCTTTTTCATTTTCTTTTTCCTGTTTCATCATTTCTCTCGTCCGTTTCATCTGTCTATCTATCTATCTATTGTCAGACTCCTCAATCCCGTAAGGGGTGGCCACAAACAAATCGCCTCCATGTCGCCCTGCCCCCCCGCCATTTCACTGCCCTGCTCCCAGCTCACACCCCCCTCTCTCATATACCTCTCCACTCCATCCCTCCATCTCATCCTTGGCCTCCCCTTCCCTCACCCGCCCTCCACCTCACTCACATACACTCTCCTCGTCAGTCTCTCACTCTCCATCCTCTCCACATGGCCAAACCACCTCAGTGTGTTTCTCCTAACGCTTCCTATCACATCCACATCCACACCACAACGCTCCTTCACTTCCTCATTTGTCAGTCTGTCTCTTCATGTAACTCCACATGCACCTCACTCACATACACTCTCCTGGTCAGTCTCTCGCTCTCCATCCTCTCCACATGGCCAAACCACCTCAGTGTGTTTCTCCTAACGCTTCCTATCACATCCACATCCACACCACAACGCTCCTTCACTTCCTCATTTGTCAGTCTGTCTCTCCATGTAACTCCACATGCACCTCACTCACATACACTCTCCTCGTCAGTCTCTCGCTCTCCATCCTCTCCACATGGCCAAACCACCTCAGTGTGTTTCTCCTAACGCTTCCTATCACATCCACATCCACACCACAACGCTCCTTCACATCCTCATTTGTCAGTCTGTCTCTCCATGTAACTCCACATGCACCTCACTCACATACACTCTCCTCGTCAGTCTCTCGCTCTCCATCCTCTCCACATGGCCAAACCACCTCAGTGTGTTTCTCCTAACGCTTCCTATCACATCCACATCACAACGCTCCTTCACTTCCTCATTTGTCAGTCTGTCTCTCCATGTAACTCCACATGCACCTCACTCACATACACTCTCCTCGTCAGTCTCTCGCTCTCCATCCTCTCCACATGGCCAAACCACCTCAGTGTGTTTCTCCTAACGCTTCCTATCACATCCACATCCACACCACAACGCTCCTTCACATCCTCATTTGTCAGTCTGTCTCTCCATGTAACTCCACATGCACCTCACTCACATACACTCTCCTCGTCAGTCTCTCACTTTCCAACCTCTCCATGGCCAAACCACCTCAGTGTGTTCTCCTAACGCTTCCTATCACATCCACATCCACACCACAACGCTCCTTCACATCCTTATTTGTCAGTCTGTCTCTCCATGTAACTCCACATGCACCTCACTCACATACACTCTCCTGGTCAGTCTCTCGCTCTCCATCCTCTCCACATGGCCAAACCACCTCAGTGTGTTTCTCCTAACGCTTCCTATCACATCCGCATCCACACCACAACGCTCCTTCACTTCCTCATTTGTCAGTCTGTCTCTCCATGTAACTCCACATGCACCTCACTCACATACACTCTCCTCGTCAGTCTCTCGCTCTCCATCCTCTCCACATGGCCAAACCACCTCAGTGTGTTTCTCCTAACGCTTCCTATCACATCCACATCCACACCACAACGCTCCTTCACTTCCTCATTTGTCAGTCTGTCTCTCCATGTAACTCCACATGCACCTCACTCACATACACTCTCCTCGTCAGTCTCTCGCTCTCCATCCTCTCCACATGGCCAAACCACCTCAGTGTGTTTCTCCTGACGCTTCCTATCACATCCACATCCACACCACAACGCTCCTTCACATCCTCATTTGTCAGTCTGTCTCTCCATGTAACTCCACATGCACCTCACTCACATACACTCTCCTCGTCAGTCTCTCGCTCTCCATCCTCTCCATGGCCAAACCACCTCAGTGTGTTTCTCCTAACGCTTCCTATCACATCCACATCCACACCACAACGCTCCTTCACTTCCTCATTTGTCAGTCTGTCTCTCCATGTAACTCCACATGCACCTCACTCACATACACTCTCCTCGTCAGTCTCTCGCTCTCCATCCTCTCCACATGGCCAAACCACCTCAGTGTGTTTCTCCTAACGCTTCCTATCATATCCACATCCACACCACAACGCTCCTTCACATCCTCATTTGTCAGTCTGTCTCTCCATGTAACTCCACATGCACCTCACTCACATACACTCTCCTCGTCAGTCTCTCGCTCTCCATCCTCTCCACATGGCCAAACCACCTCAGTGTGTTTCTCCTAACGCTTCCTATCACATCCACATCCACACCACAACGCTCCTTCACATCCTCATTTGTCAGTCTGTCTCTCCATGTAACTCCACATGCACCTCACTCACATACACTCTCCTCGTCAGTCTCTCGCTCTCCATCCTCTCCACATGGCCAAACCACCTCAGTGTGTTTCTCCTAACGCTTCCTATCACATCCACATCCACACCACAACGCTCCTTCACTTCCTCATTTGTCAGTCTGTCTCTCCATGTAACTCCACATGCACCTCACTCACATACACTCTCCTCGTCAGTCTCTCGCTCTCCATCCTCTCCACATGGCCAAACCACCTCAGTGTGTTTCTCCTAACGCTTCCTATCATATCCACATCCACACCACAACGCTCCTTCACATCCTCATTTGTCAGTCTGTCTCTCCATGTAACTCCACATGCACCTCACTCACATACACTCTCCTCGTCAGTCTCTCGCTCTCCATCCTCTCCACATGGCCAAACCACCTCAGTGTGTTTCTCCTAACGCTTCCTATCACATCCACATCCACACCACAACGCTCCTTCACTTCCTCATTTGTCAGTCTGTCTCTCCATGTAACTCCACATGCACCTCACTCACATACACTCTCCTCGTCAGTCTCTCGCTCTCCATCCTCTCCACATGGCCAAACCACCTCAGTGTGTTTCTCCTAACGCTTCCTATCACATCCACATCCACACCACAACGCTCCTTCACTTCCTCATTTGTCAGTCTGTCTCTCCATGTAACTCCACATGCACCTCACTCACATACACTCTCCTCGTCAGTCTCTCGCTCTCCATCCTCTCCACATGGCCAAACCACCTCAGTGTGTTTCTCCTAACGCTTCCTATCACATCCACATCCACACCACAACGCTCCTTCACTTGCTCATTTGTCAGTCTGCCTCTCCTGTTTCAATATTTCATGAGAGAGAGAGAGAGAGAGAGAGAGAGAGAGAGAGAGAGAGAGAGAGAGAGAGAGAGAGAGAGAGAGAGAGAGTTATAGGAAAGGAATAAAGGCGAGAAATAAGATGAAGACGGAAGAATGAGAGAGAGAGAGAGAGAGAGAGAGAGAGAGAGAGAGAGAGAGAGAGAGAGAGAGAGAGAGAGAGAGCGAGAGAAAGCACCTGGTAGAGCAAGAGTATAGCACCATATCATTAGGCAGGGTAGTGGTTGTTGAGTTAGTAGTAGTAGTGATGGTAGTGGTAATGGTAGGTATTGGTGGGGTGGAGCAGGCATGGTAGTGAGGTAAGTAGGTAGGTAGGTAGGCAAGGTGGTTGGTGGATAGGTAGGTAAGTGGGTACGTGTGTAGGTAGGCAGGTAGGTAGGTAGGTAGGTAGGGTGGTGGTTGGTGTATAGGTAGGTAGGTAGGTAGGTAAGTTCGATAGATAGGTAAGTAGGCCGGTAGGTAGGTTAGGTAGGTAGGTAGGTACATAGGTAGGTAGGCATGGAACGTGATGAGTAGATTGGTATGTAAGTAGGTAGGTAGGTAGGTAGGTAAGTAGGTAGGCAGGTAGGTAGGTGAGTAAGGTATGTGAGGTGAGTAGGTTGGTATGTAGGTAGGTAGGTAGGTAAGTTAGGTAGGTAGGTAGATGGGCACATAGGTAGATAGGTAAGGTATGTAAGGTGAGTAGGTTGGTGTGTTAGTAGGTAGGTAGGTGGGTACATAGGTAGATAGGTAAGGTATGTGAGGTGAGTAGGTTGGTGTGTAAGTTGGTAGGTAGGTAGTTAGGTAGGTAGGCAGATTAGGTAGGTAGGTAGGTGGGTACATAGGTAGATAGGTACGATATGTGAGGTAAGTAGGTTGGTGTGTAAGTAGGTAGGTAGGTAAGTAGGTAGACAGATTAGGTAGGTAGGTTGGTGGGTGCATAAGTAGATAGGTAAGGTATGTGAGGAGAGTAGATTGGTGTGTAAGTAGGTAGGTAGGTAGTTAGGTAGGTAGGTGGGTAAGTTAGTTAGGTAGGTAGGTGAGTAAGATATGTGAGGTGAGTAGGTTGGTGTGTAGGTAGGTAGGTAAGTAGGTAGGTAGGCAGGCAGATTAGGTAGGTGGGTACATAGATAGGTAAGGTATGTGAGGTGAGTAGGCTGGTGTGTAAGTAGGTAGGTAGGTAGGTGGGTACATAGGTAGATAGGTAAGGTATGTCAGGTGAGTAGGTTGGTGTGTAAGTAGGTAGGTAGGTAGGTAGGCAGTGTAGATCCTGTAGCAAACTAAGCCACTCTCTCGTTCCCTACGCGGCTTTAGTTTGGGTACGAGAGAGAGAGAGAGAGAGAGAGAGAGAGTGATTTCTTCTCAGCAAAATATCAGTAAATAGTATCTGGATTTCTCTCTCTCTCTCTCTCTCTCTCTCTCTCTCTCTCTCTCTCTCACACACACACACACACACACACACACACACACACACACACACACACACACACACACACACACACACAGACGATTTTATTCAGATGAGAGTGTTAAAACGGTGGCCACTAACCCCTCACAGGAGCCAGAGTTTGTCAAGATCCTCTCCCTTTACCTCCATTTTATCTACACATTATTTATTTATGTATTTTTTTATTTGTTTTTGTTTTTGAGAAGGACCGGAAGTTTTGACTCAGGTGAGGTGGGTCGAAGGAGGAGTAGACCGAGGATGAGGTTGAGGGATGGAATGGAGAGGTATATGAGAGAGAGAAAGAGAGAGGGAGAGAGAGAGAGAGGGGGGAAGGGAGGGAGGGAGGAGGAGACCAAGGATGAGATGGAGAGATGAAGAAATATAAGGGGGATGTATTAGTTGGAGGGAGGGCAGCCATATAACAGAGTATAAGGCCTTCACTGATACCTCATCCCCACCACTCCCTTATCCCCTATACCCCTGAGGTCTGGTTGAAGGTACAGTGGTGTGCAAAAGTTATCCCCTGTCTGCATTTTATTCCTCCTTCCATGTTTATCACTCCTTCCCAGACGCCTGCATCCTTCTCTCTCTCTCTCTCTCTCTCTCTCTCTCTCTCTCTCTCACCTGTGTGCGTCCTATTGCTGTCACATATAAATCTATCTCTCTGTCTATCTACTGCCAGACGCCATAATCCCGTAAGGGGTGGCCGTTTGTCTTTGAGTTAATCGTTTTACGGGGAGGGGCACTAACCCCCCACCAACCCCCTTGTTGATACATAGGCAACATGTGTGGGTTGGTTATATGGTTACCACCCAGCGATGTAAATGGTTTCCTGGCTTACAGGAAACCATTACAGTAGGCTTGTCACTCAATGTAAAGCCACCTGTAAAGGAAAGAAAAGCAATAAGAAGTGACAGGAAAGATGGGAGAAATAGGAAGAGAGGAGGACAGGCACAGAAAAAGAATGATAAAGGCTAAGG
>NC_137055.1:471347-476347 GCF_032717465.1 Coenobita brevimanus
ATTAGAGGTCGAGGGTTGTTAACATGACCCCTAACTGCCTGTCGTCTCTCTCTCTCTCTCTCTCTCTCTCTCTCTCTCTCTCACACACACACACACACACACACACACACACACACACACACACACACATACATTCATAGGCACACACACACACACACACACACACACACACACACACACACACTGCGAATTCCAAAGCTGATTGCATTTTTTTTTCACCCATTCACACTAGTCTATGATCAGCTGGAGAGAGAGAGAGAGAGAGAGGAAATCGATGGAGGGAAGGAGGAAGTTGTAAATATGAGTAAAAATTATATATATTTTGCGTGTAGGTAACTTCCTGTGTGTGTGTGTGTGTGTGTGTGTGTGATAGGAATGTACAGGAAGATGACACCTGCTATCTGGCTGCTAGTTTCGGGTTATTTTCGCCTGCCATTAGCAAGGCGAGGCGATGTAGTTTTTGTCTGTGTCATCGTGTGTGTATCTGTTGCCGAAGTATCTCGAAAAGTTATGGACGAATTTTCACCAGATCTTCGGGGAATAGCGACTATGTGGATGTGCAGAAGCCTATTATTTTTGGTGAGGATTTGATCAAAGACGGCCGAATATTAAATATGAATTTGCCTTTTGTGAAACGGGGTGACTGAATTCCGGAGACTTTTGCAAATTTTTCTCCCGCCTTTAGCAAGGCGAGGCGATTAGTTTTTGCCGGTGTGTATGTGTGTGTGTGTGTGTGTGTGTGTGTGTGTGTGTGTGTGTACGTGTGTGTGTTAAAATATCTCATCAAATTTGGTTTGGCGGGCGCTTAGCATTCGGCCTCCAGATAGTTTTTTTTCTCATTATATATAGAACTATATTGTCCTTCAGCACAACATATTCTTAGCACCTCTTTCCTAGCAATTTATTTTCCTTTCTACAACTTGATATGCTCTCTCTCTCTCTCTCTCTCTCTCTCTCTCTCTCTCACACACACACACACACACACACACACACACCGTATTTCCTCTTAGTATCTGCCTTGTTTGCAAAAGTAACACAGAGAGGGAAGGTGAGAAAAGTGTTATGCAGGTTCTGTTTTTGAGCAAGAGAGAGGTGGAAATTCCTCTTTGGCATTGAAATATGGCAAAAAAAAATCAGTTTTGGATTTTCTGTATTTTTTTTTTGTTGGGATTTTTGCATATATACTTGTACTCGTTTTAAACAGGATTTTTTCTTATGTAACTCGTCCAATACAGGATTTTTGCGAATACAACTCGTTTAAGACAGGATTTTTACTTACATAACTCAAGTGAAACAGGATTTTTGGGTGTAGAATGCGTATGAAACAGGATTTTTGTGAATACTGTATAACTTGTATGAAACAGGATTTTTGCGAATATAACTCTTATGAAACAGGATTTTCTTTTTATATAACTCGTGCAAAACAGGATTTTTGCGAATATAACTCTTATGAAACAGGATTTTCTTTTTATATAACTCGTGCAAAACAGGATTTTTGCGAATATAACATGCAAAACAGGATTTTTGCGAATATAACATGCAAAACAGGATTTTTTCATGTGTATCTCATGCCAGGCAGGACTTCCGTGTTCAGAACTGGTACAAAACAGATTTTTCCGTACACTCGACGCTCGATTTCCCGTACCCCGATTTCCAGGTTTTTGGATATCCCGGACACGGACTGAGGTTGGCCAGTATTATTGAATGCCAGACAAATGCCTGTACAAGTCCGGGATTCTCACAAAAGTCTGTCCATTATTCTCTCATATAAAACTGTAAGCAGTCTGCCGCACAACACAGTATAATTTTAGCAAGGTTTTGACTCAATAAAGGCCATTTGTAACACACACAAGAAGAGATTTTCACACATGAAAAGCATCTTGGCCACCAACCTGCTTCACTCCACCAGTTCCTTCTAACTCCTGGCAATATCCCATGTGCCTCTTGCCTTTCTCAAATGCCACTATAAACATATATATCACAGTAAAATTTAAGGAAGGCTTGGACACAATAAACTCATAAGTAACAAAAAAAAAAAATTTCTTACGGATCCATTCCTACTCACTTAGCTCACCAGACTCGGTGCGACTAAATACCAAACTGACACTTTTCATTGGAATTTTTTTTTTTTTTTAACACAGAGGCTCATACACACCTAATTATCTGAAATCCGCTAAAATTAGAAAATTAAGTTTCAGAGCTAAAATAAGCCAGTGTTAGCAGATACTTCCCCTTCAGATCGTCAGCACGCCTTGACAGACTTGTGTTTTGCGTTAATATTTATTTTGAGTACGAGAAATGGATCTGCATTGTAAATCGATATTTATACAAAAGAAAAGTCAATCAAGGCAAGCTGTTAGGCTAAAGGCAAAACACTTCCACTAACTTTAAGAAATTTTTGCTTTGAATCCTGGTTTTCTAATTGAATTAAGGACAAATTTTTGATTGAATTTCAGATAATTAGGTGTGCAGACCTATATGGTGATAAAGATTAAAATATTTTCCAGTTAAAATTCACATTCAATGATTGATTGCGTGTTTGTATCTCGGTCAGCAGATGAGTGGCTGGTTACCCTTGTGATGTTCCATTCCTTGTTCATTTTCCTCTTTGTCCTCAGCTTTCTGATCTTCTGTCATACCCTCCACATTCTCATCAACAACTGTCTAACCAACCATTCTTAGGATTGTAGCCAGCAAAATACCGCTGTTGTGTCGGTTATTATTATTGTTATTGCGTCAGTGTTATTATTTTATGTACCGTGTGTGTTAGTTACGTTGGTATAGGCAGCCTACGTTCCGAATGATGTACGATGTCAGAATAATTGCCGGACAATATTGGAGAACTCGGACAATGTATGGTAAAAGTCCTGGGAATGGTATGTGAGGCCGGACTTTTGCGATTCACGAACTTTTGGGGTTCCCGGACTGGTCTCCCCCCCCCCCTTTTAGTCCGGGAAATGGAGGATCGGTTGTACATAACTGGTATGAAACAGGATTTTTGTAATTTTTGTGTATAATACTAGTATGAAACGGAGAGATTTCACTATAGCCTTAAGAAATGAACATAGCATCTATTTCGACACAGAACTGAACTCTTCGAAACACCAGCACTGTCACAGGTTCGTATTCTCGTCGGTTAAGGAGGCTCCCTAACACCTATTCCTTAGCGATTTATTTATTTTTTTATATGGCTGGTTAATATCGTGTTATAGAAAAAGAAAAGAAAAAGAAACTAATTTAGAGATAATTTGGTAGAGGTGAGAAAAGTGGTGAAAGACTGTATTATTATTATTATTATTATTATTATTATTGTTATTATTATTATTATTATTGCTATTATTATTATTATTATTATTACTGTGATTATTTTTATTATTATTATTATTATTATTATTGTTATTGTGATTATTTTTATTATTAGTGTTATTATTATTATTATTATTACTATTATTATTATTATTATTGATGTTGTTATTGTTTTTTATTATTGTTGTTATGTTGATTATTATAATTATTTTATTATTATTATGATTATTATTATTAT
The DNA here is from genome assembly GCF_032717465.1 of Coenobita brevimanus. Lineage (NCBI taxonomy): Eukaryota > Metazoa > Arthropoda > Malacostraca > Decapoda > Coenobitidae > Coenobita > Coenobita brevimanus. The sequence goes on from NC_137055.1 coordinate 474,892, forward strand.
TTATTATTATTATTATTATTAATAATAATATTTTTATTATTATTATTATTATTATTATTATTGATGTTATTTTTATTTTCATCATTGTTGTTATTGTTGTTGTTATGATGGTGATGATAATGATGATTTTTATTATTATTATTATTATTATTAATGATTCCGAGGGAGTGTTGTCGAGTTATGGAGAGGTGTAAGGTAATTTTTTTTTCCATATACAAGGAAAAAAGAACCAAAGGCTAGGGTAGGCTGGGTGTAAGTGTAGCCAAGGAGGTGAAGCTGTGATTAAGAGAGGTGTGGATGGGTGTTAGGGCTGAGTGAGGGACGGGGGGGGGAGGGGGGAGAGTGTGGAGGGTGGTGGAGTGGCGTGGAGGAAGAGGTGTAGGAGGGTGTGGGTGGAGAGAGAGAGGGAGAGAGAGCGAAGGAATATGATGATGATGATGAAGAGGATAGCGATGATGATGATGATAACTATAATTACGTGTCACTAATTCATCCTAGAAAATAGTGAAAAAAGTGAGACTGGCAGCAGAGGAAAAACTGATGGACGGAAATTAGGTTAGGAAGTGAAGTGGGATAAGGAAAAGGTAAAGATAATGACGGTGAAAGTGCTGAAGATTAACAGGACTGTGTTTGAAGAGTACATGTGGTGAAGAGGCCAGAATGATGATGATAATGATAATAATAATAATAATGATGATGATGATGATGATGATAATAATAATAATAATAATAATATTGATAATGATGATAATAATAATAATAATAATATTGATAATGATAATAATAATAATAATAATAATATTGATAATGATAATAATAATAATAATAATAATAATAACAACAACAACAATAATGATAATAATAATAATAATAATAATAATGATGATGATGATGATGATGATGATGATGATAATAATGATAATAATTTTAATAATAATATTGATAATAATAATAATAATACTGATAATGATGATGATAATAATAATAATAATAATAAGAATAAGAATAATGATAATAATAATGATACTACTACTACAACTACTACTACTGCTAATAATAATAATAATAATAATAACAATAATAATAACAACAAGAGCAATACTAATAATAATAATAATAATAATAATGATAACAACAAGAGCAATAATAATAATAATAATAATAATAATAATAATAATCAAGCATTGAAAGTACTAACCTTAAGATTGAACAGGATAGATGAAGAACAGAATAACAAGTGATAGATGAAGTGGAAGGTGTAGAAGGGTAGATCAAACTGGGGTAGAATAAATAGCAAGTGTGAAGTAGTTAAGTAGAGAGTAGATTGATAGTTACCTCCCTTCTTTTTGTTCCTCTGATTCTGCTTGATTATTAAGTAGGAAAGAGAGTGGAATTAAGGAGGAGGAGGAGGAGGAAGAGGATGAGGAGGAGGAAGAGGAGGAGGAAGAAGAGAGGG
>NC_137055.1:486347-526347 GCF_032717465.1 Coenobita brevimanus
CACTTTAAGTACCTTGCTGATATCTCCCTTATTAATACCCTTCATCGACTTAAACACCTCAATTAAATCTCCCCTTACTCTACGCCTCTCTAGCGAATGCAGACTTAGTCTTTTCAGTCTGTCTTCATATGACAGGTTCCGGACGTCATGTATCATTTTTGTCATTCTTCTCTGTACATTTTCTAACGAATTAATATCCATTCTTTAGTAAGGACACCAAAATTGTACTGCGTTGTCTAAATGTGGCCTTACTAATGCTAGATAAAGTTTCAGTATTACTTTAGATGATCTATTGTTCACGCTTCTCGAAATAAATCCTAGGACCCTATTTGCTTTATTTCTCGCATTAATACACTGTTGCCTTGGTTTAAGGTCGTTACTAATCATAACTCCTAGATCTCTCTTGCATTCCGATTTGCTAATTTCTTTGTTATCTAAGCTGTATTTAGTATCTCCAATGGTCTTGCCTACGTTAAGTACTTTACATTTTTCAACGTTAAATTCCATTTGCCAAGTTTTAGACCATTTGGACAATGTATCGAGGTCTTTTTGTAAGTTATGGCAATCGTCAGTCGAGTTAATGATACGCCCTATTTTTGTATCGTCGGCAAATTTGCTGATGCTGCTATTGACTCCTAAGTCTAGATCATTTATATATATGATAAATAATAAGGGACCAAGTACTGAACCTTGTGGTACACCGCTAGTTACTAATCCCCAGTCCGACTTAGTTCCATTTATTAATACTCTCTGCTTTCGTCCTTTCAGCCAGGATTCTATCCATTTTAAGATATCGCCGTCTATACCGTGTGCTCGAACCTTTCTAACTAACCTTTCGTGTAGGACCCTATCAAAAGCTTTACTAAAGTCCAGATAAATAACATCGTAAGCTTTATCGCTATCTACTGCCTCATAGACCTCCGAGTAGAATGACAACAAGTTTGTGAGGCAGGATCGTCCTTGCCTGAATCCGTGCTGACTTTCGTTTATAAGATTAAATCTTTCTAAGTGTTCTCTAATCTTATTTGCCAAAATTGACTCTAACATTTTTCCTACTATTGACGTTAGACTTATCGGACGATAATTCGACGCAGCTGATTTATCACCCTTTTTAAAGATGGGCACTACGTTTGCGGTCTTCCACGCCTCTGGAACTTCTCCTGAACTTAAAGAGTCATTAAATAATGTTAAAAGTGGCTGACATAATTCTTCTTTGGTTTCTTTTATAATTTTTGCATATATATCGTCCGGACCTGGCGATTTTTGAGGTTTTAACTTATTAATTTCTTTCAGTACGTCCTCCTTACTAATGGTTATTTTACTAAGAATATTTTCCGTATTCTCATGGTAAATATTTGCTGCTTGAGGGACCAGGTCTAGATTTTCCTTGGTGAATACTGATATGAAATAATTATTTAGGATGGAGCACATTTCTTTATCTTCACTGGTAATGTCACCTGATTCTGTTCTGAGTGGTCCTATCCTATCTTTATTTTTCGTTCGGTACATTTGATAAAAACCCTTGGGGTTTTCTTTTGATTCACTTGCAACCTTAATTTCATAACTTCTCTTTGCTTTTCTTATCTCCCTCTTTACTTCTCTATTTAAAATTGTGTACCGGTTACGTAAGTGTTCCTCTCCACGTTTTATTTTTCTATATATTCCTTTCCTTTGGCCTATGAGAGATTTTAATCTGTTGTTTAACCATCTTGGTTCTGAATTATTCGTTCTAAACGGTTTTGAAGGAATATATCTATCTTGGCCTCCGTGTATTATATTTATTAACTCGTTATACTTCTCACTGGTCGAACGTCTGCTTGTTACTGGAGCTGAGTTAATTTCCGTCACCTGGACTACATTCCTATCTACCACCTCCCCCCTCACAGACACCTGACGGACATTCCCACGTGTTTCCTGCGCCTGACCTATGACCTGGGGTTCCCTACTGACCTGGCATTCCCTCAAATAGCTAATCTCCCTGTGGAATACCGTTCGAAAATAAGCTCTTAAGCCATCGAAATCTCCTAGACGAAAATTAGGAACGGTGGAGGTATTTTCAGTGGAACAGACATCCCAAATAAATTTGAACTTAATTTCTTCATGATCGCTATTACCAAGTCGTCCACCAACCTCTATATCGCTAATGATATTTTCTTTATTAGCTATAACCAAATCTAGTATATTATTACCTCTGGTGGGCTCCCTGATATACTGATAAAGGAAATTATCTTGTACTACCTCTAGAAATTCCTCTGATTCTGCATCTCCTGTCTGATTTCTCGAATCTATCCTTGGCAGATTAAGGTAGCCTACAATTATTACTAAGCTGGACTGTGATGCTTTCCTAATTTCCTCCCAAAGGTATTTACTATCAGCTCTACTTAATTTTGGAGATCTGTAAATTGCTCCTAAGACTAATTTCTCCCTATTGTTACTAATTTCAACCCAGACACTTTCTGTGTCCCTATTTACTTTAATGTTAGCTTTATTGTAACAGTTTAATGAATCCTTTACATAAATAGCTACCCCTCCCCCCTTTCTTCCCTGACGGTTTGACACAAAAATATTATAGCCTTTTATCTGATATTCTGCTAAAAATTCTCGAGTGTCTGTATTCATCCAAGTTTCACTAATAACGCCAATGTCTATTTTGGCCCTCAGTTCATCCATTTTATTACGTAAACTCCGGCTGTTTGGGTAGTACACTTTCAGATTATTACGAGTAGTTATGCCTTTACCTTGGCATTTGCTGTTATTTATTTTATTACCAACTGGGAAACTCTTTACTTTACTAATATAACAATTTTTTGTACTATCGCTTATCGCCCTTCTATCATCGCTTGTTCTATCATCTATCATCGCCTGCTCAATTTGAGGTGCCTGAGTGGATGTATCTACACTATTGGTTGAACTTTTGTTCTTAATTTTGCAAGTATCGATGCATCTATCCAAACATGGTAATAATGATTTCTGACTGTAGTTGCTGCATCTTCCTGTACACCTACTTCTCAATCTCGAAAAAAAAAAAGTGAGGGGAGGGAGGGAGGGAGAGAAGTGAGGGGAGGGAGGGAGGGAGGGAAGGAGGGGGAGGGAGGGATAGAATTGAGAGAAGTGAGGGGAGGGAGGGAAGGAGGGAAAGAAGTGAGGGGAGGGAGGGAGGAAGAAGAGTGAGGGGAGGGAGGGAGGGAAGGAAGGAAGGAGGGGGAGGGAGGGAGGGAAGGAAGGAGGGGGAGGGAGGGAGAGAGAAAGTGATGGGAGGGAAGGAGGGATGATAGGCATGGTAGGAGGGAAAGAGGTAGGGAAGAAGGGAGGGAGGGGGTGATGGTGGAGGTAGAAGGGAGAAAGAGGGAGGGAGAGAAAAGAATTGGAGGGAGGGAGGGAGGGAAGGGAGGTGATACGGGTAGGGGAGGAGGGGGGGAGTGAGAAGGAAGCTAGGGAAAGAAATGAAAGCGGAGGGAGGGAGAGAGAGATGGATGGCGATAGGGTAGGTATGAGGGAGAAAGAGAGAGGGAGGGAGCGAATGAGATGAAGTATTCCAGAAAGAGAGAGAGAGAGAGAGAGAGAGAGAGAGAGAGAGAGAGAGAGAGGAGGGACGGGTCAGTAGGTGGAGGAAAAGAGGAGGGAGAGGATTTTGAGAGGAGAAGCAAGGAGAAGGAAAGTAAAAGAAAAAATGAAGAAAATATAATAGAACTTAATATTTATAGAACAAATAATAATAATAATAATAATAATAATAATAATAATAATAGTAATGATAATAATAATAATAATAACAGTAATAATAATAGTATTAATAATGATAACGTTAATAAAAGTAATAATAATAATAATAATAATAATAAAAACAGTGATAATAATAGTAATAATAAAAATAATATGATGCATGATAGTAACGCGAAATTAACACACACACACACACACACACACACACACACACACACACACACACACACACACACACACACACACACACACACACACACACACACACACACACACGCTGATAGGCAGAAGAATAGGACAAAAAAAAAAATGAACCGCCTACTCACAAGGGCTAAGGGATAAATACTGACCATAGATATATTATAATGAAGGGCGGAGATGCAGACCGAGATGCGAATAGGCCTATGAGTGACTTACGGCAGCTACACTCTGGCCTGGAGAGAGAGAGAGAGTCTATACATCACTATCTAATCTTACCTCACTACCCACACCTCATGTATACACCCTCTCTGTCATGTGTGTGTGTGTGTGTGTGTGTGGGAATAGTTCAATGCCAGAAAGAAAGAACCCAAGGCTGAGAGCATGCAGATCCATTTATGCATGTATTGTGTGTGTGTGTGTGTGTGTGTGTGTGTGTGTGTGTGTACCTCTCAGTCACCTTCCCTTCGCTACCCATCCATCATGCCTACGTACTCTCACTCTGTCATCACCCCTTCATCACCACCATCATCACCACACTCAGTACACATTCACCACTCTCATCACCACTCCTACCTACCTCCTTATCATGCCTACGTACTCTAACTCTGTCATCACACTCATCACCCATTCATCACCACCATCATCACCACTCATTACACATTCACCACTCTCATCACCACTCCTATCTGCCTCCATATCATGCCTACGTACTCTAACTCTGTCATCACACTCATCACCCATTCATCACCACCATCATCACCACACTCATTACACATTCACCACTTTCATCACCACTCCTATCTGCCTCCCTATCTCATGCCCTCATCTACTGATACAGGAGAGAGAGAGAGAGAGAGAGAGAGAGAGAGCACCCCTTCTCTCTAGCCTTCTAACACTGACCTTCTCACCTTACCCTCTAAATCACACCTACACTTGCCATCTCACGGTCGGGGCAACTCCAGTTTGAGAGAGAAAGAGAGAGAGAATAAAATTGTCTGGAGTTAGCTCTCTCTCTCTCTCTCTTGCTTGCTTGCTTGCTTGCTTGCTTGCTTGCTTGCTTGCTTGCTTGCTTGCTTCCTTCCTTCCTTCCTTCCTTCCTTCCTTCCTTTCTTACCCACTCACTCACTCTCTCTCTCTCTCTCTCTCTCTCTCTCTCTCTCTCTCTCTCTCTCTCTCTTTCTCTCCTTCCTTCCTTCCATTCCCTTCTTCCGTTCCACTTCCCTTCCTCCTTCCTACCTCATCTCTCTCTCTCACCTCGCTTCCTTCTACGTTATGTCCACAGACTTCCCATTAACTCAATGTACCGGTTTATAATGTCATTCCGTAACTATTATCTTATTTGTTTACTTTCTCTTTCAGGTTACTCTATCGGGTAGCTTATAGATAAAGTATTATAGAATGTGACTTTTCCTTTCCAGTGTTTCCTATAAAATTTCCATGTCAGTTTTTCCAGGCTGCATGGTGGTTTTTCTCACTTTTTCCTGGAGGGTTTGGTGGTGGGGGGAGCCTTCTTGCTTTACTATCCTTATCCTTCAGCATGTAGAGTTAGATCTTGTAGTCATAGTTTTCTCTAACAAGCAGCCTCGAAAGGACCATAAGGTCTGTTGCTGTTTGCTTTCCTGTGTAATCCTGTGTATTCCTCGTACCTCATCTACCTCCCTCACCTCTCCCTTCCTCCTCTGTTCTCTCCCTCCCTCCCTTCCTTCTTCCCTCCCTCCCTTCCCTCCCTCCTTATCACAAATCACTTTCTAGCTGCCTATGCCCCTCCCATAACAAGGCCAATGGAGAGAGAGAGAGAGAGAGAGTGAGAGTATGCAAATGGGATAGACACAGATTCCTTGAGTGTAGAGCCCCTTACCACACCCACTACACACCCACCCCACCCACCACACCCACCTTACACTCCTACCACACCACTCCACACCCACACCACCCTCCATCAACACCACACCCACTCCTACCTCACCACACCCACACCACATTCACCACACCCACACCACCCACCACACAACCCTTCCTTACCATCCTAGTCGTCTTCCTTCACTCATTTCTCCCACTGTGTTGTGTCGTTCACCTCCTATACTCCTTTCACCTTAACTTGGCCCAGATTTTCGTCCTTTTGCAGCTTATTTCACGTAGCTCAGTGGCGGAAAAAGACAATACTACGGCTCTACGTCCTCTTTTTATAACATAACTATACTCTTTTCACTCCAACCTGTCCTAAAATTGCCATCTCTCCATCTTGATCTATTACCTGTTGCAGTAAACTAGTAGAATATGATGCTAGTCACGAAGAAGTGCCGTGGGAAGGATGCCGAGTCGTAGAACTATATTTTTGTGGATAGGGTGACATATCTATACTCATTTTACATTAACTTGGCCTAAAATTGCCATCCCTCCATCTTGATCTATTAGCTGTAACAATAAATCAACACGAGATTGATGCTAGTCACGAAGAAGTGTCTGGTACTGTTTATTTAGCACTGTCAGAATCCACTTTAGAAGCTTTGAGAAATAAACATTGTCTTTCACTTCATATGCATCTCTTTTTTAGTCCTGTCGCTTTACATTACTATTATTATTATTATTATTATTATTATTATTATTATTATTATTATTATTATTATTATTATTTTTGGCTGAGGAAGAATCTAAAGCTATGGAATTTTGAGGAATGATAGAGGAATTAGTAAGAAAAACTCTCTCTCTCTTGATGATTGTAAAAACGAATGCATGAAAAAGGTAAACACGAAGAGATGCAAAGCGCCATTGGATAGGAGGATAAAACATGACACTTATCCTGACGAGAAGAAGAGTTGGGTTAATATTTCATCTCCTCCCTCTGCCGGCTAATTTCCTGAGCTGAGCTAGGTCAACTCTGGAACTGTCTCCCTCTCTCTCTGTATTTCCTGCTGCCTGTGATCTCCAGTCTTTCAAACGCAGTGTGTCCAGGCATCTCGAAATGAACGCATCTGGAATTTAGCTCTCTTTTGTATTGTTTTATTTTTTCTTGGAACAGTTTGTGGGCTCCTGGCCTTTGGTTCCTTCTTTGCATTAAAAAAAAAAATGATGATGCTCTTTGGTTTGTATTCTCGTAGTTAAGGAAGCTCCCTAACACCTCTTCCTTACCGATTTATTTTTGGATAGAGTTGAGCAGAGGGTGTTGCAATGGTTTGGGCATATGGAGAGAATGGATAATGAGCGATTGGTGAAAAAGATAACTAGATCTGATGTGAGAAGTGTAAGGCTGAGAGGAAGACCACGAATAGGATGGATGGACAGTGTGAAGAGAGCGCTGGATGCGAGAGGGATGTCTGTTGAGCAAGGAAGAGTGGCTGTGCGTGACAGAAATAAATGGAGAGAAATTGTGAATGAATAAGTGATGACGCAACCCTGAGGGGATATTCTCCCGCATTCGGTCTGAGCAGCTAGTCAGGTCAGGTGCGGGTAAGGGGATGGGTCTATTATGATGTGGCAGGGGTAAACCAGTTCTGCTGTCGGGCCCTGCTGCGGATGTCACTGATTGCATTGCGCAGTTGACCCTTGTGCGGTGTGGTGCGGTGAGGATCTGTCCGTTCTCCCCTTTGGGGCTAAGATGTGAATGAATGTGTTTGAATGGATGAGTAAATGGGGAGTGTGTCGTCCTGTCTCGGCTACCTCCCTTTCCTTGGGGGAAGCAGCCTAGGTATATAGATAGATAGATAGATGACTGGCTGATATCCTTTTGTACGTTAGCAGAGTATGGTGATATTACAATTATTTTAGTAGCACAGAAGAGGTCAGGAAGGTTTAATAAGGAAAATAAATCGCTTAGGATCAGGTGTTAGGGAGCTACGTGGCGAGAATACGGGCATTTGATATGATGCGTCCATGTAACAAAATGGAATAATTCTTGTTGGATTTTATTATTATTATTATTATTATTATTATTATTATTATTATATTATTATTATTATTACTACTACTACTACTACTACTACTACTACTATTATTAATTATTATTATTATTATTTCTGTTATTGTTATTATTTTTGTTATAATTATTATTATTATTATTATTATTATTATTATTATTATTATTATTATGCCTTAGGTGTGATATAAATACTGTAGATTAGCAGGTAAAATTCTCACCTTTACTGCCCAGGTGTGTGGCATGTAATCAGCCCTGTCGATATAATAAAGGTGAGACAGACTGAGAAATGGGGAAGTGAAGGAGCGTTGTGGTGTGGATGTGGATGTGATAGGAAGCGTTAGGAGAAACACACTGAGGTGGTTTGGCCATGTGGAGAGGATGGAGAGTGAGAGACTGACGAGGAGATGTACGTGAGTGAGGTGGAGGGGGAGAGAGGGAGGAGGAGGCCAAGAATGAGATGGAGGGATGGAGTGGAGAGGTATATGAGAGAGGGGGGTGTGAGCTGGGAGCAGAGCAGTGAAGTGGCGGGGGACAGGGCGACATGGAGGCGATTTGTTTGTGGCCACCCCTTACGGGATAGATATTTTGCCTCCCTCCACCAGTAAAGTGACGTACTGCCCACTGCGTCACGGAAATAGCAGGTCTTTGTGCACCGCGGCGGCTCAGGTATTTTATGGACTAGGGGTTGACCTTTGACCTTTGACCTCTCCTGTACATGGGGGAGATTTGTGAGGTGTACTTGATGTATATAACAAAGTGCAATAATTATAGGTGGATTTTGTTTGTATTATTACTATTATTATTGTTATTATTATTATTATTGTTATTATTATTATTATTATTATGGTGGAAATTGTGAGGTACACCCGATTCATATAACAAAATGGAATAACTATAGGTGGATTTTTTTTTGTTATTACTGTTATTTATTATTATTATTATTATTATTATTATTATTATTATTATTACCTCACCTTCCCGAGTTTGGCAGGCAAAATCCAAAGTTGTTTTTGCATTTTGTCTTTAAAAGCTCTAGAACATCTGCTTTCCTTTAAGAACAGTAGGAAATCTTTTTTAAATATTTCAGGAGAGAATCTGGTCACCCTGTTAAGAACATGTAGAGGCTGCTTGACGAATGCATGAGAAAACCAGAATGGCAGTCAGAAGAGCGTATGGCCTTTGGTTCCTTCTTCCTCGCATAAAAAAAGATCCGCCAAGGCCCAACATCAGTTCCTCGTAATTCAGTCAAGTCTAATTCCGTATCATACTCATCACCCTATTATCTGTAACACCGTAATTTTAAACTACCCATCACTCTTAATCGTAATTTTGTAACCCACTGTAACAGCCAACAAAACAGTGCGTGTCGTTCCATAATCATTTCATAATCTATACGGCTGCTGGCAAAAGACTACCCCCCCCCCACCTATAAAAGCATATTTAAATCCGCCAGATCCGGAATTTTACATGGATCAGCGCCAAACTGTTCACATTCGTAGATACCAACATCCTAAATAGGCCTGATTTTTTTCATCAATATCCATATAATACTCACTGAAAAATTTACGAAAATGTCGACAAACGCCCCATCTCGCAGTGTTAAAGAAAGTGAAAAAAAAAACAAAAAAAATCCTGGCACCGCACCGTTATCCGGATCGGCACCAAAATGTAATGGAGTGTATTCTGCGCCAAGGCACATTGTTCTACCAAGTGTCGTGGAAATCCGTCCAGTAGTTTTTGTGTAATCTCGCTCACAAACCAACCAACCAACAAACAAACAAACAGACAGGGATGAAAACATAACCTCCTTGGCGAACTAAAAATAAAAAATAAACACTACATTCTTTTCAAAACAATCTTTAAAAATCTTACAGTTTTGACAATGTTAAGTGCATTCTTTCAAGACGGCAAAGGATGCAAGGACACTTACTGGATCCGGTGGCAACCAATCCGGCTGAGGCAAACACCTTCGCTGACAAATCCGGCAACAACAAAGTCTGGAAAATCCGGTTCGGGAGTCATAGATCCGGTAATAAAACTCCAGCAACAAATAATCCTGCACTTTTCTGTTTGAGCACATGGGTTTCGCGTTTTGTTTTGTTTTCGCATAAAAATAATTACTGTATGCTGCTTTATTGTGATGGGGCGTTGTGGTGTGGATGTGGATGTGACAGGAAGCGTTAGGAGAAACACACTGAGGTGGTATGGCCATGTGGAGAGGATGGAGAGTGAGAGACTAACGAGGAGAGTGTACAGTATGTGAGTGAGGTGCATGTGGAGTTGCGTGGAGAGAGAGACTGACAAATGAGGAAGTGAAGGAGCGTTGTGGTGTGGATGTGGATGTGATAGGAAGCGTTAGGAGAAACACACTGAGGTGGTTTAGCCATGTGGAGAGGATGGAGAGTGAGAGACTGACGAGGAGAGTGTATGTGAGTGAGGTGGAGGGGAGGGAGAGGGAGGGGGAGGCCAAGGATGAGATGGAGGGACGGAGTGGAGAGGTATATGAGAGAGGGGGGTGTGAGCTGGGAGCAGGGCAGTGAAATGGCGGGGGACAGGGCGACATGGAGGCGATTTGTTGGTGGCCACCCCTTATGGGATTAAGGCGTCTGGCAATAGATAGATAGATAGACAGACAGATAGCTTTATTGTAACAAAAATCGATTATGTAGGAAAAACAGACCATAATTTCAAGGTAATATTTCAGCCACCAATGTGTCAAGACTTGCGCCATGATGTCAGGTGTGTGTGCAAAATAATTCACCTTGATATTTGCATCTGTTTACGAGATGTGAGCGTTTGTCATGTCAACGTAGAGATTATTATTATTATTATTATTATTATTATTATTGTTGTTGTTGTTGATGTTATTATTTTTATTATTATTATTATTATTATTATTATTATTATTATTGGTACTCTGTTACATAGTTCTCCAATTTTTCTGCCTTACCTTCCCCAGTTCCTGTATCTTGTCTGCACACACACACACACACACACACACACACACACACACACACACACACACACACACACACAGAACAGGCGAAGAACAGGCGAAGAACAGAAAATGCCCTTCCCTCCATATTCCTTTCACCTTAACTTGGCCCAGATTTTCGTCCATTTGCAGCTTATTTCACGTAGCTCAGTGGCAGAAAAAGACAGGACTACGGCTCCACATTCTTTCCATAGCACTTCTTCGTGACTAGCGTCATATTCTAGTGTTAAGCTATTGCCACAACTCTGCATTTAAGGTGATAGATAGTAATTTTAGGCCAGGTTAGAGTGAAAAGAGTATAGATATTCTGTATAAATAATTACACTCACCGCGACAATATTGGTAGCTGAGAGAGAGAGAGAGAGAGAGAGAGAGAGAGAGAGAGAGAGAGAGAGAGAGAGAGAGAGAGAATGGGAGGAGAGAGGATAGTGAAGGAAGTGGAAGGATGGGGAGGGAAGAGAAAGGAAGGAAGGAGAGACTGGATTGAGAGAGAGAGAGAGAGAGAGAGTTAACCACAAGCCGGCGCCATGACACAGGTGGACTGCTAATTAGAGGCGGCGGAAGTTACCTGGTCAGAAGGAATATTATGGTGGGGCCCAAGAGGATTCCTGACACCTTTACTTTAGCGGCTTATTTTTGCATGTGACATCTTATTAATCTTATTTTGCGTGACACCGTATTTTTCTCTTATTTTGCGTGACACCGTATTTTTCTCTTATTTTGCGTGTGACACCGTATTAATCTAGTACTTATTTTGCGTGTGACACCTTATTCATTTGCTTTGTGTATGACACGTTGGTCTGATTTTGCGTATGACTTCTATTTTGCGTATGTTAACTTTATATTCTCTTATTTTCCGTATTACACCTTATTTTCCTCTTATTTTTGCATGTGACACTTTTTCCTCTTGCGTATGACTCTATATTTTTCTCATATTTTGCGTGTGTCAACTTATTTTCTCATTTTGTATAAGACACATTTTATTTTGCGTATGACACCCTTCTAATCCCTTATTTATTGTGCGTATGACACCTTATTCATCCCTTATTTATTTTGCATATGACACCCTATTAATCCCTTATTTTGCATATGACACCCTATTAATCCCGTATTTATTTTGCGTATGACACCCTATTAATCCCTTATTTATTTTGCGTATGACACCCTATTAATCCCGTATTTATTTTGCGTATGACACCCTTCTAATCCCTTATTTTGCGTATGACACCCTTCTAATCCCTTATTTATTTTGCGTATGACACCCAATTAATCCCTTATTTTGCATATGACACCCTATTAATCCCTTATTTATTTTGCATATGACACCCTATTAATCCCTTATTTATTTTGCATATGACACCCTATTAATCCCTTATTTATTTTGCGTATGACACCCTATTAATCCCTTATTTATTTTGCATATGACACCCTATTAATCCCTTATTTATTTTGCGTCTGACACCTTATTTCTCCCTGTTATTGCAATCGTACAGTACGGTATGTCGTCATAGATTGTGTAGGTAGCAGGGAAGAGGACAGTGAGGTATCGTATGCAGGGATAAACAGGTAAGGACACGTTGTAAAGGGAGAGAGTTACCTTAAGAATGAGGGTGTCTGGTCAAAAAGCAATCTCCCTTACTATGACCCCCCCCACCAGACACCCCAACCCCCCACTCCCCTCCCCTAACCTTCTCCCTTACCCATCATCTCCCTTCCGCCCCTCACTCCCCCACCCCAACTCTCACCAAAACTTTTACTCTTCCCCTACTCCTTACCTACCTCTCCCCCTTCACCCCACATCCCTCGCACCCCTCCCAACCCCTTCCCGTCACCCTTTCCTCCCTACCCACACCTCCCCCACCCCATACTCTCCCCATTCCCCTACCCCTCCCCACCCCTCACCCAATCCTTCCCTGTCCTTTCCCTCCTCGCCTTTCCCCACCTACTCATCCCTTCACCCTCTCACCCCCTCCCCCTCCCCATCCCTCCCCTCCCCTTCCCCCTCTCATCACCCCCAGCGTCAAGTGGCGGTGAGGTGGTGGGGGGGGAGGGGTAGGGGGACGGGCCTCACCTGGGACTCACCTGTATCATTAACACACTACGAGACGGCCAGGTGAAGCTAGAGAGGTGTTTGGTGGTAGGGAGAGAGGAATGGAAAAGTCTGCCCTTCCTCTCTCTCTCTCTCTCTCTCTCTCTCTCTGCTGTGCTATCCTTTTCTCCTGCTCCTATGCACTATATTAGGATTAAGGCCGGACCACCTCGTAGGGACCGTAAGGTCTGTGTGGTCTGTGTATCTATGTAACTCTATGTAACTCTCTCACACACACACACACACACACACACACACACACACACACACACACACACACAGCCCGTGAGATTAGGTCCAATGGTGAGAGTAGCTGTAGCCGTGAGAATAGTTCCGACCGTGAGATTAGTTCCGGTTGGTAATTTGACGGAGAATAATTTTCAAGGAAAATTTTAAATAATATTTTGGCTGATTATATTTTCGACTTGTGCTATCCTTGTCTTATTCCTAGATGCTTCACACCCTGATGATGATGGTGGTGGTGGTGGTGATGGTGATGATGATGATGGTGGTTGTGGTGGTGATGATGATGATGATGATGATGATGATGATGATAATGGTGATGATGATGATGATGAAGATGATAATGATGATGGTGATGATGATGATGATGATGATGATATACTCCTGTCATATGAACATTTTCTTTGGTTGTAAAGTTAGGAAGAGATGTTAATTTTTAGTGTTAGATGTTAGAACCGATTTTCACCTCTAACAGCACTATTAGATGTTAGACATTTGTGTTTGGCTGGAGTTTTGGTATAGGGTGTGGTGTGGTGTGGTGTGGTGGTGTGGTGTGGTGTGGTATGTTGTGGTGTGGTGTCTTTGTGATGTGTGGTTGGCGTAGTGTGTTATGTGGTGTGGTGAAGAGTGTTATGTTGTGATGTGATGTAGTGCGGGTGGCTGTGGTATGTTCTGGTGAAATGTGGTGTGGTGTGATGTCTTGTGGTGGAGTGTGGTTGGCTGCGGTGAATTGTGGTGGATTGCGTTGACGTGTGGTATGGTTGATTACGATGGTGAATGTAAAAACTGAGAATATCTGATAATTACACACACACACACACACACACACACACACACACACACACACACACACACACACACACACACATTCATTTTTACTCTTCCACTCCTTCATTCACCCACCTGCCCATTCACTCATTAACCTCTCCACACCTTTCCTCACCTGCGCTTCCGTGTCTGTTGTTATTTTATTTTCACTTATTAATTCATTTACCTGATTTTTGTTATATATATGTAAAAAAAATAAGAGTTTTCTGTTTTTCAGTAGTTTTAATTTCTATCCGTATTTCCTGTATTTCTTCCGTATTTCTTCGTCTTTACCCTCGTCCTTCCTCCTCTCCCCCCTCCCCCACCCTAACCCCTTCTCCCCCCCTGCTCCTCTCCCCCCCTCCGTTTCCTCTGCCCCTCTCCCCTACTATCCCCTACCATCCTTATACTCGTATCCCCCTCCCCCTTCCCCTTCCCTTCCTTCCCCTTCCTTTCTGTCTTCCCCCACCCATCCTCCCCTCCCCACCTAACCTATTGCTCTCGTTCTGCCTCTCCTTCTCCCTCTCTTATCGTCTTTCGTCTGTCCACCCCACTCTCTCTCTCTCTCTCTCTCTCTCTCTCTCTCTCTCTCTCTCTCTCTCTCTCTCTCTCTCCATCTTCCTTCCCTGTCCTCAGCGTCCGGTGCAGTAGAGGTAGGCCTTCACGTGGTGGCACAGATATAACTTGGTGGTGGAGCTGCCTGGTTATACACACGTCCCTCAACTCCCTCCCTATCCCCCGAAAGGACGATGATTGACTGCAGGAGGGGGGAGAGGGGGGGGCAGCCTGCAGTCCACGGAGTTCTTATCCAACAACAACAACAACAGCAATAATAACAACAACATCAACATCCACCCTTACCATCTTTCCTTCCTTATATACACCAAATACTATTCTCTTCCTTTCCCTTCCTCACTTGCCTCCCTTCCCTCTTCTCTCCTTCCTTTCCTCCCTTCCTTCCCTCTTCTCTCCTTCCTTTCCTCCCTTCCTTCCCTCTTCTCTCCTTCCATTCCTCCCTTCCTTCCCTCTTCTCTCCATCCTTTCCTTTCTTCCCTCTTCCTTTCCTTCCATTCCTTCTTTCCTTCACTTCTCCTTCCTCCCCTCCCTTCCTTTCTTCCCTCTTCTCTCCTCCCCTCCCTTCCTTTCTTCCCTCTTCTCTCCTTCCTTTCCTCCCTTCCTTCCCTCGTCTCTCCTTCCTTTCTTCCCTCTTCTCTCCTTCCTCTCCTCTCCTTCCCTCCCCTCCCTTCTCCTTCCTTTCCATCCTTCCCTCTTCCCTCCTTCCTTTCCTTTCTTCCCTCGTCTCTCCTTCCTTTCCTTCCTACCCTCTTCTCTCCTTCCTTTCCTCCCTTCCTTCCTCCCCTCCCAACCCCTCCCCTCCCCTCCCCTCCCCTCCTTTATTCCTCACCTCCCACCCCTCTTCTTCCATATTATCATCAGTAATTTTCTCCCCATATTTCCTCCCCACTTATGCCTTATCTTGTATGTTTTTCCTTCCTTCCTTCCCATGCATTCTCTCCCCCCTCTCCTCTCCTTCTCCTCCCCTCCCTTCTCTCCCCTTCCCCCATTTTCTCTCCCTCCCCCATTTTCTCTCCCTCCCCATTTTCTCTCCTTCCCCCGTTTTCTCTCCTTCCCCCATTCCACATCTCTCCCCTTGACTCCCCCTCCCCCATTTTCTCTCCTTTCCCCATTTTCTCTCCCTCCCTCCCATTTTCTCTCCCTCCCCCATTTTCTCTCCCTCCCTCCCATTTTCTCTCCCTCCCCCATTTTCTCTCCCTCCCCATTTTCTCTCCCTGTCTCCCATTTTCTCTCCCTGTCTCCCATTTTCTCTCCCTCCCTCCCATTTTCTCCCTCTCCCTATTTTCTCCCTCCCCCATTTTCTCTCCCTCCCCCATTTTCTCTCCCTCCCCCATTTTCTCTCCCTTCCTCCCATTTTCTCTCCTCCCATTTTCTCTCCCTCCCCCATTTTCTCCCTCCCCCATTTTCTCTCCCTTCCTCCCATTTTCTCTCCCCCCCATTTTCTCTCCCTCCCATTTTCTCTCCCTCACCCATTTTCTCTCCCTCACCCATTTTCTCTCCCTCTCCCATTTTCGCTCCCTCCCTCCCTCCCATTTTCTCTCCCTTCCTCCCATTTTCTCTCCCTCCCATTTTCTCTCCCTCCCCCATTTTCTCTCCCTCCCCTATTTTCTCCCTTCCCATTTTCTCCCTTCCATTTTCCTCTCACCCCCCATTTTCTCTCCCTCCCTCCCATTTTCTCTCCCTCCCTCCCATTTTCTCTCCCTCCCTCCCATTTTCTCTCCCTCCCTCCCATTTTCTCTCCCTCCCTCCCATTTTCTCTCCCTCCCTCCCATTTTCTCTCCCTCCCTCCCATTTTCTCTCCCTCCCTCCCATTTTCTCTCCCTCCCTCCCATTTTCTTTCCTTCCCCCATTTTCTCCCCCTCCCCCATTTTCTTTCCCTCCTCATTTTCTCTCTCCCCATTTTCTCTCCCCCGTTTTCTCTCCCTCCCCCATTTTCTCTCCCTCCACCATTTTCTCTCCCTCCCCATTTTCTCTCCCTCCCCCATTTTCTCTCCCGCCCCATTTTCTCTCCCTCCCCATTTTCTCTCCAGGGCTGGGTAAAAAAAAAAAATCCTTCCCTTGTGAATGGTTTATGGGGGGGGGAGAGAGAGAGAGAGAGAGAGAGAGAGAGAGAGAGAGAGAGAGAGAGAGGAAACCACACCTGTCATTACCTGCCACCGCCACCACCACTTCAGGCGGTCCTCTCTGTCTCTCTCTCTCTCTCTCTCTCTCTCTGTGGGTCTGACTTTCATGCCTCTCTTCTTGTCCTTCCTTCTTTCTCCCTTTTTTATTAGTCTCCCTGTCACTCCCTTCTCCTTAAATCTCTCCCTTTTTCATTCCATTTTCTTCCTTCTCTCCCTTTCCTCTGCGTCTTTCTCATTTTTCCCTTTATTTTCTTTCCTTTCCCTCCCTTTGTAGCTTTATCTCTCTCACTGTCTTTATTGCATTCCTCTTTCCTCCATTCCTTTCCCTTCCCTTCCTTTCCTCTCCTCTCCTCTCCTCTCCTCTCCTTCCCTTCCCCTCCCCTCCCTTCCCCTCCCTTCCCTTCCCTTCCCTTCCCTTCCCATTCCCTCCCTTCCCTTCCCTTCCCTTCCCTTCCTTTCCCTTCCCTTCCCTTCCCTTCCTGTCCCTTCCCCTCCCTTCCCTTCCCTTCCCTTCCCTTTCCCTCCCTTCCCTTCCCTTCCCTTCCCTTCCCTTCCTGTCCCTTCCCTCCCCTTCCCTTCCCTTCCCTTCCCTTCCCTTCCCTTCCCCTTCCCTTCCTTTCCCTTCCCTTCCTTTCCCTTCCCTTCCCTTCCTTTCCCTTCCGTTCCGTTCCCTTCCCTTCCCCTTCCCTTCCTTTCCCTTCCCTTCCTTTCCCTTCCCTTCCCTTCCCTTTCCCTCCCTTCCCTTCCCCTCTCCCTTCCCCTCCCTTCCCTTCCCTTCCCTTCCAGTCCCTGCCCTTCCCTTCCCTTCCCTTCCCTTCCCTTCCCTTCCTTTCCCTTCCCTTCCCTTCCCTTCCCTTCCAGTCCCTGCCCTTCCCTTCCCTTCCAGTCCCTTCCCTTCCCTTCCCTTCCCTTCCCTTCCCTTCCTTTCCCTTCCCTTCCCTTCCCTTTCCTTCCTGTCCCTTCCCTTCCTGTCCCTTCCCTTCCCTTCCCTTCCCACCCCTCCCCTTCCCTTCCCTTCCCCTCCCTTTCCTTCCTGTCCCTTCCCTTCCCTTCCCTTCCCTTCCCACCCCTCCCCTTCCCTTCCCTTCCCTTTCCTTCCTGTCCCTTCCCTTCCCTTCCCTTCCCTTCCCTTCCCTTCCCACCCCTCCCCTTCCCTTCCCTTCCCTTTCCTTCCTGTCCCTTCCCTTCCCTTCCCTTCCCTTCCCTTCCCTTCCCTTCCCTTCCCCTCCCTTTCCTTCCCTCAGCAGTCCCTCCTTCCCTCCTTTAGGCCTACATTCCTTCCTTTCCTCCTCCCTTCCTTCCTTTGCTACCTCACTATTCACTCTTCCTCCTTCCCTCCTTCCCTCCCTCCTTCCCTCCCTCCTTCCCACCATCTTCTGTACCTCCTTCCCTCCTTCTTCCCTACCTCCTTCCTTCCTATTGACGTATTCTCCATCCCTCCCTCACCATCTTCCCTCCCTCACCATCTTCCTCCCTCACCATCTTCCTCCCTCACCATCTTCCTCCCTCACCATCTTCCTCCTCCCTCACCATCTTCCTCCTCCCTCACCATCTTCCTCCTCCCTCACCATCTTCCTCCTCCCTCACTATCATTCCTCCCTCACCATCATTCCTCCCTCACCATCTTCCCTCCCTCACCATCTTCCCTTCCTCACCATCTTCCCTCCCTCACCATCTTCCCTTCCTCACCATCTTCCCTCCCTCACCATCTTCCCTCCCTCACCATCTTCCCTCCCTCACCATCTTCCCTCCCTCACTATCTTCCCTCCCTCACCATCATTCCTCCCTCACCATCATTCATTCATCCTTCATTCATTTTTCAGTCTTTCTCTTCCTTCATCCTGCATTCTCCAGTCCCTCCTTCACGCCTCTCCTCATAGATTTTCTTCCTCCTTCCCTCCATCTCATTACCTCCATCCATTTTTTCTCCCTCCCATTTTCTGCTAGGCCTACCTCCTTCCATCCTTCTTCCCTCTCTCCCTCCCTCCTTGTAGGCCTACCTCCATCCCTCAACTTCTCTCCTCCCTCCCTCCCTCCCTCTCATTACCTTCGAATTTTATGGCAGTGTGGTGGGAGGGAGGGAAGAGGGAGGGAGGGAGGAGGGAGGGAAGAGGGAAAGGGAGGATGAGGAGTTAGTTAGAAAGGTAGAGGGAGGGATATTTCTCTCTCTCTCTCTCTCTCTCTCTCTCTCTCTCTCTCTCTCTCTCTCTCAACCATTATATAAATAGTTGTCATATATTTTCATTCCTATTATTATCAGTGTAAACAACAACAACAACAATAATAATAATAATAATGATAATAATAAGGTTCATGATAGAGTTAATATCCCGCCAAGAGACAACTATACTCCCTTCACCTTAACTTGGCCCAGATTTTCGTCCTTTTGCAGCTTATTTCACGTAGCTCAGTAGCAGAAAAAGACAATGCTACGGCTCTACGTCCTTTCCATAGCACTTCTTCGTGACTAGCAGTGTGAAGTGTTAATCTGTTGTTATAACTAAACAGTCAGTATGGAGAGATGGCAATTTTAGGCCAGGTTAGAGTGAAAAGAGTATAGTATTGAATAGGAAGAGGATCGAGAGAGAGACTAACGAGGAGAGTGTATGCGAGTGATATGGAGAGGGGAGAGGGAGGGGAAGGCCGAGGATGAGATGGAAGGATGGGGTGGAGAGGTATATGACAGACTGGGGATGTGAGCTGGGAGCAGGACAGTGAAATGGAGGACACGGCGACGTGGAGGCGATTTGTTTGTGGCCACCCCTTATGGGATTAGGCTAAGGCGTCTGGCAATAGATAGATAGAAAAAAATGATGTAATTATAGCCATAGATTTCTGTAATTGATGCGAAGCTGTGGAAATTATACATATGTTCCAAAATTAAAACTAAATTCTTGGTAGGTGGTGGCGAACATCATCCACTCACTTGATGTAGTGCTGCCTACTGCTTCCTTAGCCATTCTCATTCTTTTTCTGTGCCTGTCCTCCTCTCTTCCTATTTCTCACAGATCCTTCATTCCTTCTTGATGTAGTGCTGCCTACTTCTTCCTTAGCCTTCATCATTCTTTTTCTGTGCCTGCCCTCCTCTCTTCCTATTTCTCCCATCTTTCCTGTCACTTCTTATTGCTTTTCTTTCCTGTACAGGTGGCTTTACATTGAGTGACAAGCCAAATGGTTTCCTGTAAGCCAAGAAACCATTTACAACGCTGGGTGGTAACCATATAACCAAACCATACGTGCTCCCTACGTGTCAACAGGTGGGTTGGTGGAGGGTTAGTGCCCCTCCCCGTAAAACAAATAACTCAAAGTCAAATGGCCACCCCTTGCGGGATTATGGCGTCTGGCAATCAGGCCTCCTTAGAATTCATTTTTCAGTTCTCTTACAGTTTAAGTTACATGATTATTAAACCCATTATGTATGTATTTATTTATTTATTTAATTTATTTATTACATTTCCAGGTATGTGTGGCCTCGTGGTACAGCTTAGGACAGTTACCCCCCGTGGGTGAGTACTCCATTTCCCGTTTTCTATGATGGCTCGTTTTCTTCATCCCCATCGGCATTTCTTAGACTGCGAGGCATCCGTAGGCGTCACGTTGTCCGTCAGTCACTCATTAAAGATTTTCGGATGACGGTTTGCACTACGATCCCTCTCATTCCAGTTTGTTTTAAGGCCCTGAAGTTTCCGCATCAGGTACGAAAAAAAATGGTTTATTCCTCTTGTTTACCCTTCTGCGGTCTCTCTCTCTCTCTCTCTCTCTCTCTCTCTCTCTCTCTCTCTCTCTCTCTCTCTCTCTCTCTCTCTCTCTCTCTCTCTCTCTCGCGTAATTACACACACACACACACACACACACACACACTCTCTCTCTCTCTCTCTCTCTCTCTCTCTCTCTCGCGAAATTACACACACACACACACACACACACACACACACACACACACACACACACACACACACACACACACACACACACACACACACACACACACACACACACACACACACACACTCTCTCTCTCTCTCTCTCTCTCTCTCTCTCTTGAGGGACGTGTGTATAACCAGGCAGCTCCACCACTCAGTTATATCAGTGCCACCACGTGAAGGCTTCCCTCTCCACCACCCCTCACTGTCCCTTCGAGGAGCCTACGCGTGGTGGCATTGTGGACCCCTGGTGGAGCATATGCGGCGTCCATCCCGGGGCCAAACCTCATACTCCCCTTCACCTCGCAGTGGGAAGGAACTAGGCATCATCATCATCATCATCATCATCATCATTGTTACCATCATCATCATCATCGTCTTCATCAGCATCAGCATCATCATCATCGTCATCATCATCATCATTGTTATCATCATCATCATCCTTGTTATCATCATCATCATCGTCTTCATCATCATCATCATCATCATCATCATCATCATCATCATCAACATCAACAACAACCACCCCTTCAGTACGAGATCTCCCAAATAAAGACATGTGGGAGATGACGTTAATAAAGAATCCAATCCTACAATAATGAATCCAATCCTACGTTAATAAAGAATCCAATCCCACAATAATGAATCCAATCCTACGTTAATAAAGAATCCAATCCCACAATAATGAATCCAATCCCACGTTAATAAAGAATCCAATCCCACAATAATGAATCCAATCCCACGTTAATAAAGAATCCAATCCCACGTTAATAAAGAATCCAATCCCACGTTAATAAAGAATCCAATCCCCCAATAAAGAATCCAATCCCCCAATAAAAGAATCCAATCCCCCAATAAAAGAATCCAATCCCACAATAAAGAATCCAATCCTACTTATGTGTCGAAAGGTAAAGGAAGGATTAAGGGTCAGGAGAGGGAAATTTGCCGTTAAAATCATGTGTGTGTGTGTGTGTTTGTGTGTGTGTGTGTGTGTGTGTGTGTGTGTGTGTGTGTGTTTTTCTTGACTGTAGGTATGTATGACTTAAGACTGTGTGTGTATGCATGTATGTATGTATGTGTGTACACAGTAAATAGCAGGGCGTTTACATGTGTGTGTACTTGTGTTGATAGTATGCACTGTGTAAGATTATGTATGTGCGTATTGTGTGTGTACGTGTTTATGTACGTACGTTTATGTATGTGCGCATCCGTAAGAGACTCAGATTCCCTATTTCCTCCTTACTATGACCTCCATGATGGGATTAGGAGTACTGTGGAGTATAAGGGTAGGAGGTGAATCCCGGTAAAGAGGTAAGCGACACCTGTACACGTGTTTGTAACAGTATTAGGTACGGCAGGGAGGCACACTGGAGAGAGAGAGAGAGAGAGAGAGAGAGAGAGAGAGACAGACAGACAGACAGACAGACAGAGACAGAAACATAGAGAGAGAGACAGACAGACAGACAGAAACATAGAGAGAGAGAGAGAGACACACACACACACACACACACACACACACACACACACACACACACACACACACACACACACACACACACACACACACACACACACACACACACAGAGTTGAATTCCACATTGATAAGGTAAATCCGCTTCAGTTTGTTCAATAAGGGGATTTTGGGGAGAGAGAGAGAGAGAGAGAGAGAGAGGGGGGGGAGAGATAAATCCACTTCTGTTCGTCCAGTAAGGGGATTTTTGGGAGAAAGTTGAAGAGGATTTGATTATGTCTGACGAGGGATTATTTTCAAGGGACTGGATTAAGTGTTCACTAAGTAAGGTGGAGAAAAAATTACCTTGAAAAATACCTTGATTAAATGCCTTGAAAAATTACCTTGAAAATTACCTTGAAATAATACCTTGAATAAATACCTTGAAAAATTACCTTGAAGAACACCTTGAATAAATACCATAAAAAATGCCTTGACAAAATACCTTGAAAAATTGCCTTGAAAAAATACCTTGAATAAATAACTTGAAAAATTACCTTAAGAAAAACAAAATACCTTGAAAAAACTTGAACACTATCTTGAAAAAATTCCCAGAAATACCTTGAAAAATACCGTGAAAAATGCCTTGAAAAATTACCGTGAAGAAATTCCTTGAAAAATACCTTGAAAAAATACCTTGAAAAA
Source organism: Coenobita brevimanus (assembly GCF_032717465.1). Classification (NCBI taxonomy): domain Eukaryota; kingdom Metazoa; phylum Arthropoda; class Malacostraca; order Decapoda; family Coenobitidae; genus Coenobita; species Coenobita brevimanus. Next base: position 509,100 of record NC_137055.1, read on the forward strand.
ATCTTTAAAATATTGAAAGAATGCCTTGGAAAATTACCTTGAAAAAAAAGTGAAATAGTACCTTGAAAAAATTACGTTGAAAAAATACGTTGAAAAATACGCTCAAGAATTACCTTGAAAAATTACCTTGCGAAAAATACCTTGAAAAATATCGGTACCTCGAAAAATACCTTGAAAAATTACCTTGAAAAAATACCATGAAAGAAATACTTTAAAAAATACCATGAAAAAATACCTTGAAATTTACCTTGAAAAATGACCTTGAAAAAGTACCATGAAAAAAATCCTTAGAAAATTTTTAAAATGCCTTGAAAAATACCTTGAAAAATTAATGAGCACCTAGGGAGAAAGCTTCCCCCAATTTCTCACCCTTCTTACTTTATACTTAAAATTTTCACCCTTTTAATTATTACTTTAATTTTTCACCTCAAGTACCTGTTTTTACTCAAATTTTTAACGCCTTGCACTTTTTTTTTATTATTATTTTTCGCCTCTTACTTTTTACTTTATTTTTTCACTCTCACCTTTTTACATCAATTTTTACTTTAATTTTTCACTCCTTGTACATTTTTTACTATATTTTTTTCATCCTTAATTTTCTTGGGCTGAGAGAGTCCTGGGTCCACATTGTCGTCGGTTAATGCCCTAGTCAGGCTGCAGGCTGCGACAGGCGGCCACCCGCGACACCCTGCGATCCTGGGAGTGGCATGCGAGCTGCGAGCCTCTGCAACCAGGGCTGAAGTTGGCCGTCACCCTGCGGTACCTGGCGACAGGGAAGGCCTACCACAGCCTGGGATACACCTTCCGTGTTCCTTACAACTCAGTGGCCTGGAGTGTGAGGGAGGTGTGTGCTGGAGTGTGAGGGAGGTGTGTGCTGGATTGTGAGGGAGGTGTGTGCTGGATTGTGAGGGAGGTGTGTGCTGGAGTGTGAGGGAGGTGTGTGCTGGATTGTGAGGGAGGTGTGTGCTGGAGTGTGAGGGAGGTGTGTGCTGGATTGTGAGGGAGGTGTGTGCTGGAGTGTGAGGGAGGTGTGTGCTGGAGTGTGAGGGAGGTGTGTGCTGGATTGTGAGGGAGGTGTGTGCTGGATTGTGAGGGAGGTGTGTGCTGGATTGTGAGGGAGGTGTGTGCTGGATTGTGAGGGAGGTGTGTGCTGGAGTGTGAGGGAGGTGTGTGCTGGAGTGTGAGGGAGGTGTGTGCTGTGCCCACATCGTTGATGAGGAAGAAGCTGAGGTGATGTGCAGGCCAAGTGCCCAAGGTGAATGTAATGCATTGGCGAAGATTTTCTCCGACAAGACCCAGTTCCACCTCGTAACTCTGTCGCAGCGAGTCTGAGCCGGGCGAGTGTCAAATCTACACTACTCGTAACAAGTGGCAACGTGGCCCAGGCGACCTGAGACATGTCGAGCGTAAGGACGCAAGACACGACGCAGGTGGCTGCAGGTGGTCGCAAGACAAGCTGCGACAAGCAAGGATTTGACGCACGATGCATCGCGAGTCGACTTGCGACTACCTACGTCCACCTGCGATTCACCAAAAAAAAACTTTGCGATGTGCCGGGGGACTTGCGAACAGCAACTTATTCCTTGCGTCCACCAGACATACCGCCACGCCCTGCCATACACCGCGTCAACCTGCCTGCTGTCCAGCCACCTACCATCAACAACCTGCGATTTTCCCGTCGCAGGTTGACGTATCCTGGCGAAACCTGTCGTAAACCCTTAGTCTGACTGGGCCATAAGGAAGCTCCCTAACACGTCTTCCAAAGCGATTTATTTTGCTTATTAAACCTTACTGTCGTCGTCTGTGCTACATAAGTCGTCCTAATATCGCCATACTCTGAACAAATGACGTACAGAAGGATATTAGCCATCCCCATCCAAAAATGAATCGTTAAGGAAAAGGTGTTAGGGAGCTTCCATACCTAACGAGAATGTCACCCTTAGTCTCCTATACTCGTAGTGAGGGAGAGGATAGAGAGTGAGAGACTGACGAGGAGAGTGTATGTGGGTGAGGTGGAGGGGGGGAGAAGGAGAGGGAGGCCAAGGATGAGATGGAGGGATGGAGTAGAGAAGTATATGAGAGAGGGGGGTGTGAGCTGGGAGCAGGGCAGTGAAATGGCGGGGGACTGGACGACATGGAGGCGATTTGTTTGTGGCCACCCCTTACGGGATTAAAGCGTCTGACAATAGATAGAGAGATAGATAGTGTCCTGTACTCCCTGTCAGCTGAGGAAAATCTTCTGACAGCTAGACTATCAAGAAAGAGTCATGCTAAAAGTGTACCCGGTGGGCTGAAGGCTGAAGTTGACCTCCTCCTGCAGTCCATCCTTCTCCTTTGCGGGGGCTGGTGAAGGGGGGGGGCCGGTGATGGGGGGGCCGGTGATGGGGGGGCCGGTGAAGGGGGGGCCGGTGATGGGGGGGCCGGTGAAGGGGGGGCCGGTGATGGGGGGGCCGGTGATGGTGGGGCCGGTGAAGGGACGTGTGTATAACCAGGCAGTGGAGATGTCTGGTTATATCAGTGCCACCACGTGAAGGCCTCCCTCTCCAACACCAGTGGAGGAGTTAGACCAGTATTGTGTGTGTGTGTGTGTGTGTGTGTGTGTGTGTGTGTGTGTGTGTGTGTGAATCTATGCTGTTATGTGTAAATGTTGCTTATACCTAATCAGTATGTGTGTGTGTGTGTGTGTGTGTGTGTGTGTGTGTGTGTGTGTGTGTGTAAATAAATGTGTACCTTTGCTGTTATGTGTAAGAGTTATACCTAATCAGTGTGTGTGTGTGTGTGTGTGTGTGTGTGTGTGTGTGTGTGTGTGTGCGTTTGTGTGTGTGCGTGCGTGAGACAAAAATACCGTTGTGTGTGCGATGAGGTGTGAGGGATATAATGTGACACAGCCTAAGTCGCCTGTGAACGTGTATGCAGGGATGGGATACCTTGGGAAGCAGCCTGGATTAATTAACCTGTTTTAGGTGTGTGGGAAGGCCTGGGTGAGGGGTGGGGGTTGGGGAAGGTATGTGGGAGGGGGTGAGAGAGTGGGGGTAAGGGGGAAGGGATGTGGGGGGAGAGGGGAGAGGTGGGGAGGTAGTAGAGAATGTGGTGAGGGAGTGTGAGTTGCGATGAGGGGACAGGTAGAAGGGGTGGGGAGAGTTTAGGGAATGAGAAGGGAGAGTGTGGGGTGGGGTGAACGGGTAGGGGAGGAAGTGTGGGATGGGGTGAGGGGAGTAGGGGAGGAGATGTGGCATGGGGTGAAGGTGTAAGGGATAGGGTTGGGTGGTGAGGGCTGGGGTGAAGAAGTGAGGAATCAAATTTAACTTTCTATATTCTTAAAACCATTTGTCAGTATTTTAGGGAACGAAGGCGCTGAAGCTCAACCAAAAATAAAACTGAATAGAATGAACTACAATAAAAAAGAATCAAATAGAGCAGGACACCTTATTTCTCCATCTTGTGTACATCTTGAAGCACATTGTTACTCTGTCAAAATGTACAATCACTACTGTTACATTTCATAGGCACTGATGATGCGGTAATGTCTGTGATGGTGTGTGTAATTGTGAGGGGCTGGGTTGCGGTGAGGGAGGGAAGGGGAGAGAGTGGAAGGGGTGAGGGAGGGGGTGAGAGGATTAGGGAGGGGTGAGGGAGGGAGGGGGAGAGTGTGGAAGGGGTGAGGGAGGGGGTGAGAGGATGGGTGAGGGGTGAGGGAGGGAGGGGGAGAGTGTGGAAGGGGTGAGGGAGGGGGTGAGAGGTTGGGGGAGGGGTGAGAGAGGGAAGGGGAGAGTGGAAGGGATGAGGTAGGGGGTGAGAGGATGGGTGAGGGGTGAGGGAGGGAAGGGGAGAGTGTGGAAGGGGAGAAGGAGTGGGTGAGAGGGTGGGAGTAGAGTTGAGGAGTGGGGTGGGGGAGGGAGGGGGTGAGAGGGTGGAAGTAGGGTTTAGGAGTGGGGTGGGGGATGGAGGGGGTTAGGGTGGAGGGGGTGAGGGAGGGGGTGGGGGAGGGGGGAGGGGTCAGTATTCTCGTGAACCTAACCTCTTCAGATCAAGGACGCCGTTTCTCTTTTCTCGGTTTAAGAAGCTCCCTAACACCTTTTCCTAAGCGATTTATTTTGTTTATTACACCTTACTGTCCTCTTCTGTGTTACATAAATCCCTCCAAAAGGCCTGTAATCTCATCGGTTCAAAAAAAAAAAAAAAATCCCCTAACACCTTTTCCTAAGCGATTCATTTTGTTTATTACATCTTACTGTCCGCGTCTGTTTCATAAATCGTTCCGTCTTGTCGTTGATTTAGGAAGCTCCGTAACACCTTTCCCTAAGCGATTTATTTTATCCGGTACACATTGCTGCCCTCTTCTGTGTTGCATAAATCTTTCCAGGATCACCAGGATATTAACCAGCCGAAAATAAATCGCTAAGGAAGAGGTGTTAGGGAGCTTCTCTTTTGTTGCATAAATTCTTTCAGTATCGCCATATTTCTGCATAAATAACATACAAAAGGATATTGACCAGTCATATCCAAAAATAAATCGCTTAGGAGGTGGTGTTAGGGAGCTTCCTGTATTCTGCATAAATAACGTACAACAGGATATTAACCAGCCATATCCAAAAATAAATCGCTAGGGAAGAGGAGTTAGGGAGCTTCCTGTATTCTGCATAAATATCGCACAAAAGGATATTAACCAACCATATCCAAAAATAAATCGCTTAGGAAGAGGTGTTAGGGAGCATCCATTATCTACGGGAATTCGGATTATAGCCCCTTTGAACCCCATCATTTCGGGTCAGTTTCCTTTGCACTTTATTTTACTTTAATTTTGCTTTACTGAACTTTATTATTTTCTTCTTTATTTTTCCTTACAATTCCTTACTTTTAACTTTATTTTCTTTAATTACTTTGCTTTTTACTTTGCTTTATTGTGCCTTTGCCATTGCACTTGACATCTCAAAGGCTTTCGATCGAGTCTGGCATAAATCTTTAATTTCCAAACTGCCCTCCTATGGTTTCTATCCTTCTATCTGTGCCTTCATCGCTAGCTTCCTTTCTGGTCGTTCTATAGCCGCTGTTATAGACGGCCATCGTTCTTCTCCTAGATCTATCAACAGTGGTGTTCCTCAGGGCTCTGTCCTATCACCAACTCTCTTCCTTTTATTCATCAATGATCTTCTAAGCTGTACATCTAACCCTGTCCACTCATATGCTGATGACTCCACCCTTCACCTTTCCATTCGGTTCCCGCAACGCCCATCTCAACAGTTACTTCAACAAATAAGGGATGAGGCTATGGCACACCTAATGTCTGACTTGGCTCGTATCTCTGACTGGGGTAAAAATAATATGGTTGTCTTTAATGCATCTAAGACTCAGTTCTTACACCTTTCAACCCGACAAAATCTTCCACAGGTATACCCACTAATGTTTAATAATATTCAGCTTAATCCTACATCATCCTTGAACATGCTTGGGGTTTCATTTACTCGGGACTTATCTTGGAAAGATCATATTATCATATTACATCTCTTGTAAAATCTGCTTCCAAGAGATTGGGTGTGCTAAGCCGACTCCGCTCTTTCTTTACCCCTGCGCAATTGTTGACTCTATACAGGGGTTTTATCCGCCCCTGTGTGGAGTACAACTCTCATGTGTGGGGAGGCTCCCCTCATACAGCTCTTCTCAATAGGGTGGAGTCAAAGGCTTTTCGTCTCATTAACTCTCCTCCGCACTGTTGCATCTTTATCTCTTTTCTATCGCTACTTCAATGGTCACTGCTCCTCTGAACTGTCTGCTTGCATTCCTCCACCTCTACGACGGGCGCGTAGCACCCGTCTGGCAGCAAACTCTCATCCTTTTTCTGTCCAACTCTCTAATGCAAGAATTAACCGTTACTCCCAGTCTTTCATTTATGCAACAGGTCAACTCTGGAACTGTCTCCCTCTGTCTGTATTTCCTGCTGCCTATGATCTCCAGTCTTTCAAACGCAGTGTGTCCAGGCATCTCAAAATGATCGGATCTTGAATTTGGCTCTATATTGTATTTTGTTTTTCTCTTGGAGGGAACTGTTACTGCGGGCTCATGGCCTTTGGTTCCTTCTTCCTTGCATAAAAAAAAAAAAAAAAAAAAAAAACGCTTTATTTTACTATATTTCACCTTGTTATACTTTATTTTACCTTCCTTTATTTTACTTTACATTTATTTTACTTTATTTTACTTTACATATACTTTATTTTACTTTACATATACTTTATTTTACTTTACATATACTTTATTTTACTTTACATTTACTTTATTTTACTTTACTTTTACTCTATTTTACTTTACATTTACTTTATTTTTCTTTACTTTTACTCTATTTTACTTTACATTTACTTTATTTTTCTTTACTTTTACTCTATTTTACTTTACATTTACTTTATTTTACTTTACATTATTTTATTTTACTTTATTTTACAATCCATTTTTTTACCTAACTTTATTACACTTTATTTTACTTTATTATACTTACCTTTATTACACTGAAATTTACTTTATTATACTTGACTTTATTACACTTTATTTTACTTTATTACTTTATTTTACTTTATTATACCAACTTTATTACACTTTATTTTACTTTATTATACTTTATTACACTTTATATTACTTTATTATACTTAACTTTATTACACTTTATTTTACTTTATTATACTTTATTACACTTTATTTTACTTTATTATACTTAACTTTATTACACTTAATTTTACCTTATTATACTTAGCTTTATTACACTTTATTTTACTTTATTATACTTAACTTTATTACGCTTTATTTTACTTTATTTTGCTTTATTTAACGTTATTTTACTCCCTCTTTATTATTCTTTATTTTCTATTTTCTTTTACTCTACTACAGGTGTTACTAAACTGTTTTTTTTTAATGTAGTAAAGACCTCGTACTGAAGAGGTTATTACTAGATCTAACCCACCTAGCTTTTATTTATTGCTTTATTGAGATGAACAGAAGGAAAACTAAAAAATAAAGGAAATAATATCAATAAAGCAAAATAGTGTCCCTTATTCCCAAAATCTGGAGGTATTGAGAGAGAGAGAGAGAGAGAGAGAGAGAGATTGATGAATAAAAGGACACACAGATTACTTTGATCGATAAATAGGTAGGTACATTGATTGATTCACAGGTAGAGAGAGAGAGAAAGAGAGAGAGAGAGAGAGGTTAGACAGATTTTTGGATGGATGGATAGATAGAGATTACATAGATTGAGAGAGAGAGAGAGAGAGAGAGAGAGAGGGAGGGAGAGAGAGAGAGAGAGAGAGAGAGAGAGAGAGAGAGAGTCAAACCCCGAACAACAAAGATATAAAACTGTGTACACTTGATATTACATTCATTGGGTTTATTGTGTGTAATTAGGGCAGCGTTACATGTACTATCCTTACCCCCAGCTGCAGTTACTTAATGTACACCCCTCCCCACACCCCACACCCCTCCCCACACCCCACACCCCTCCCCACACCCCAACCCACACCCCAACCCACACCCCAACCCACACCCATCCTCACACCCCACAGCCATCCCCACATCCCACACCCCTACACCACCCTAACACCTACGTCTAAGCTGTTTATTTTGCTTATTACACCTTGCTTTCCCCCTATGTGTTAAATAAATCCATCCAACATCGCCGTACATTTTCCAAGTAACGTGCAAAAGGATATTAACCAGCCGTATCCAAAAATAAATCGCTAAGGAATGGGTGTTAGGGAGCCTCCTTACCCTACGAGAACACGAGCCTTATAAAAAATCAAGTACTCAGCAAAGGACTATTTTGTGGAGATAGTAGTAGTAGTAGTAGTAGTAGTAGTAGTGGTAGTGGTAGTAGTAGTAGTAGTAGTGGTGGTGGTAGTAGTAGTAGTGGTAGTGATGGTAGTAGTAGTGGTAGTGATGGTAGTAGTAGTGGTAGTGATGGTAGTGGTAGTAGTAGTAGTAGTAGTAGTGGTAGTGATGGTAGTAGTAGTAGTAGTAGTGGTAGTGATGGTAGTAGTAGTAGTAGTAGTAGTAGTAGCAGCAGTAGTTGGTCATGCGCCAAGGACGAGCTGGTTAAAATTTGGTTGCCATGAGTCCAAGCCTTGATTCAGGATTTTGTTTGTTTGTTTGTCTGCATGATAACTCAAGAAGCTATCGATGGTTTTCAATTAAATTTTGTGGATATGTGGATCATGGGCCAGGGAATAGTTGATTAAATTTTGGTGATGATCTGATTTGGTATAGGCGCTAGAGGAGGTATGCACTCCGTGGGTGGTGAAGCTTGGTGATATGATGCGTCAGGGAGGAAAGTGACAGACCTACCCTGAGCGTTGGGGTGTCCTAGATTGTACAGACGGGGACACTATACTCATTTCTTTTTTATGGAGGCGAAGATGCACTTGACAGGTTGGTGATGATTGGGTGAACGTAACATAACTTCATAATCTACTTACTCTTTAGCAGTATTAATTGACAACGTATATCTGAGGGGGTCGTTTGGGGCAGTAATTGCATCTTCGCTTCAATAAAAAAATAAATAAGATAAAAAATAAACGGAGCATAGTACTTTCCCTAATTTGAACGAATACATAGGGGGAAAATCGAACCCTTCTGAACCAATCACTAGTACAGGTAAAGTTTGTCATTGTGTTTCGCTACGTGTCAATTTTTTCCAGACGCTCCAGGGAATGTAAGTATTTCCCTAACTACCTACTTACAATCCGTGTCAGTAGGCCCCCCCACTTACCTGCCCCCTGAGGCACCTACTCCCTCAGGCCCTAACTTGCCTGGCAACCGGAAGCTCATTAACTCAGGTGTGTTACCCTGCTAACTACGGTGGTGTGTGGATTTATTATTATTATTATTATTATTATTATTATTATTATTATTATTATTGTTGTTGTTATTATTATAATTATTATTATTATTATTATTATTATTATTATTACTACTACTACTACTACTACTACTACTGCTACCACTATTATTATTATTATTATTATTATTATTATTATTATCATCATCATCATCATCATCATCATCATCATCAATACTACTACTACTGCTACTACTGTTATTATTATAATTATTATTATTATTATTATTATTATTATCATTATTATTGCCAGACAGTTAATTCCAACGAAGGAGAATCTTGTTATAGTGAATTATAGAAAACTGATTTAGTAGAAGATTTACACTCACTTATTAAAATTGTGTGTGTGTGTGTGTGTGTGTGTGTGTGTGTGTGTGTGTGTGTGTGTGTGTGTGTGTGTGTGTGTGTGTAATTCACCGGGTCGGTCAGGATCACTTGATGGTCGTGATCGTCAGCTTTCACCCTCCCGGAAGGGAGCTGAGAGCTCATATAGTCCGATCTAAGGGCAAGGCTGTGACCTTCACACACCCACACACCCGTCCCCTTGCTCAAGGGGGACAGTAACCACTTACTTCGTCAGTGAAACTTTTCGCAACCTGAGCGAGGCGCGAACTCCCGTCCACCAGTTGGCAAGCGAGAGCGTTACCACTGCACCTGCGAGCGGTGTGTGTGTGTGTGTGTGTGTGTGTGTGTGTGTGTGTGTGTGTGTGTGTGTGTGATGGGAGCTGGGGTGTACTGGGTGAACTGGAAGGAAGGCAACACCATACTTAGCAAGGTGTACCATGTGGAAATGAGGTACCGTAGTAGTAGTAGTGGTGGTAGTAGTAGTAGTAGTAGTGGTAGTAGTGGTAGTATTAGTAGTAGTAGTGGTAGTATTAGTAGTGGTAGTAGTGGTAGTATTAGTAGTAGTAGTGGTAGTATTAGTAGTAGTAGTAGTGGTAGTAGTGGTAGTATTTTGATCATGTAAATTGTTAAGAGTTTTGAGAGAGAGAGAGAGAGAGAGAGAGAGAGAGAGAGAGAGATAACCATGCACATGTGTAGTCTACCAATCTTTTTGTATGTTAATTTAGCTCTAGACGTTTCTGTCCCTACTCATTAACAACCATGATCACGCTGCCATCCCCTCATCTGTTGTAGTTATTCTAGCCTGCATAAACTCCACCGAATAATCGTTTTTCATATATTTTCTTCATAATGACTCGTGGTTCAGTAATTACTCCTGTAGGCATAAATAATCACAGTATAATTAAGATTTTATGCTGTTCGTTTCGCACTTTGTTATTCATATTTTTGAAGGTGATGTGTGTTTGAGTAATTGTAAGCATGAGTTTGTATTTTTGAGACACACACACACACACACACACACACACACACACACACACACACACACACACACACACACACACAGAATATGTACGTAGTGTGTGTGTGTGTGTGTGTGTGTGTGTGTGTGTGTGTGTGTGTGTGTGTGTGTGGGCTAATTGTGCGTGTAAGCATAACTAAACACCTTCTAATTACTCTTAATCGCAGGCCAGGCGTTAATTATCTGACAGCAGGTGATTGATGCGTGAGTAATTACCCCCACGCCCATACCAGGACACCTAATCTCATCCATACACTGCCGTCAACCACCACAATTTACATCCACCCTATCATTAGCCTCCTCAACACCTACCATCATGCAGATTATCTTGCAAATTACCTCATTATCTCATTACCGAAAGACGAGAGGGCAATTAAGGTGGTGATTATATTGATGGTGTTATATATCAATTCCTAATATACTCAAAAAATTTTCTAAGTTAATTTAGTGTTTATTTAGATGGAAAATAAAAGACAATTGATAAACAGAGGCTTGGATGCAACTTCACGTCCTTCTTCCTTCTTCCTTCCCTCCTCCTCCTCCTCCTCCTCCTCCTCCTCCTCCTTGACTACCTTTTTCTTCTTCCTTCTTCCTTTCTTCTTCTTCTTTTCTTCTACTTCTTCTTTTCTTCTTCTTCTTCTCCTCCTCCTCCTCTCTCTCTCTCTCTCTCTCTCTCTCTCTCTCTCTCTCTCTCTCTCTCTCTCCCCAGTCATGAAAGCTGAGATGTAGCAAGAGATTTACACTAGAATATAGTCCTAGTCACGAAGAAGTGCCATGGCTAGGATGTACACACGGAACATTGTCTTCTGAGCTACGTGGATTAAGAGGAGTAGACTGTAGCACCAGTCGAACAGGGTAGTACTCCCGAGGTTGATGGCAAGCTGGTGATAGGGAGAGCTGGAGCTCCCTTTTCACCAGCCCTCAGGACTTGATCCTGACCATCTCCCTTTTCTGAACATTTTCAGTGCATTCATTTACACAGAGAGTAGGCCAGCATGCTCTCATAATACCTCTACCTTCAACTGTCTACACCACACTACATGCGCATAACATATCACACCTTCTATTCACATCTTTAGTAATGGCCGCTGCAATTTTACAATCAAATGAGGTGGTACCTCGGATTGCCACCACCGGCAGGGTAGGGCTGGCGGCACAGGGTCCTCCCGGTCGCCATCAAGCGACTGTGCCGGCAGCGACTGTTGCTATTTCCGGGAATGCTCGTCGGCGAAGAGGTGACAGTACGGCCTTATTCTTTACCAACATCCGCGGCCTTACCACAAATTTAAACTCAGTTCATTTTTTCCTTCAGTCCATATCCCCTTTGGCCCTTTTCCTCACAGAACCACAAATCTCACCCTCTACCGATATATCTCCATTTTGTTTTCCCGGTTACCATCTCCTTACAAACTTTCGAAACAAGGGCGGCACTTGTTGTTATATCAAATCCCAATATGCAGTTAATATTATTTTAAATTTCACTTCATCCAGTTTTGATTACTCATTATATAAATTAAATTGCCAAAACATTGCCAAATATATCTGTGTAGTTTATCGTTCCCCCAATGCTTCTTCGGAACCCAGTGTATTTGATTCCATATCCACTCAGTTGAGTAACCTTGCCCTTGCCCTTGACAATGAAATTACCATTTTGGGTGATTTTAACATACACAATGTTGAATGGTTATTGCATTCTGCCCGGACTGACGACGCTGGTCTAGAATGCGAGCTGCTTCATGGAATCATTTAATCTCACCCAGTTGGTAAAGCAACCAACCAGAATACCTGATAATCCTGACTATAATGCCCATCTCTTGGATTTATTCTTGACAAATAATCCAGATCAATACAGGATAGAGGTACTGTCACCACTTGGATCCTCTGACCACGATCTCATCAAAGCCTCATTAGTTAACCCTCCTACACCTCCCCATTCCGAACCTGTTAGGGTGACCCGATGGTACTTTGACAGGGCAGACTGGGATGGATTTAGAAATTATCTTGCTGATGTTCCATGGCAGTCTTTCTTCTCTAGTGATCCCAATTCTACCCAGTCCCACATTTGCGACTTAATACTAGCTGGTATGGATTTATTCATACCAAGTCAACAATTCACTAAAAGATCAAACTCTCCAAAATGGTTTGATGGCAATTGTGCCAGAGCAACAGCCCAAAAGTCATTAGCATATAACTCTTACTTAAAATCAAAAACATCTGAATCACTCTCCCAATTTAAAATTGCTAGAAATCATGCAAAAGCTGTATTAAATCTATCTAAATCAAACTTTCTTCAAAAGCAAGCATCAAAACTACTTAACAACCCTAATGACAATAGAATATTCTGGTCAACTCTTAATTCTTTCAATAATAACTTTAACAAGTCATCTTCCATTCCCCCACTAAAATCTTCAGATGGCAATATTACAAATGACCCACGTGGGAAAGCAGATATCTTTGCTAGTACCTTTGCAAGAAACTCTACCATAGATGATACCAGCCAGAATGTCTCAGTACTGGAACTTGATTCTCCTGAAATTGCCCCACTTAAAATACAGACAAGATTCGTAAAATCCATCCTAGACAATTTACCTACCAACAAAGCTCCAGGCCCAGATGGAATTCCGCCAATTGTTTTGAAAAAGTGTTCCCCTGAACTTGCCTCTGTCCTAGCTAAATTATTCAGACTATGCATACGTACTTCTTTATTCCCAAATTCATGGAAAGAAGCCAATATCCACCCAGGTCCGAAGAAAGGAAGTTCGTCTGACCCCTCCAATTACAGACCAATAGCTGTCACATCTTCTCTTGGTAAGGTATTTGAAACTTTAATTAATAAGCATATTGTTAAACATCTTGAATCCAACAACTTAATTAGTGATAGACAATACGGTTTTCGCCATGAAAAGATCCACCATTGACATACTCAATCTCTTAACTCATACGATCCATCAGTCAATTGATCTTTTTGGAGAAACTCATGCAGTAGCTCTTGATATCTCTAAAGCTTTCGACAGAGTATGGCACCGTTCCCTGCTGTCCAAACTCCCTTGCTATGGACTAACGTCTTTTGTTGCTTTGTTTTCTTCTTATCTTAGTGACAGGAAAATAAGAGTAAGAGTAGATGATGTATATTCAAATTTCCACTCAATTAACGCCGGTGTGCCGCAGGGATCAGTTCTGGCGCCAACCCTATTTCTGGTTCATATTAATGATCTCTTATCTGTCACTCACAATCCCATTCACTCATATGCAGATGACTCAACACTACATAGTTCATTCACACTCAGACATCCATTTACAAAGTCTAATATCTCTACTTCTCAACTCAGTACAGCCATCTCCATAAATCAAGATCTATCTACAATCAGTGAATGGGGACAAAACAACCTTGTCTCTTTTAATGCTAGTAAAACTAAATATATACAGTTTACTAATAGACAGATATTGCCAGATTCGTACATTGCCTTCAGTGCTACTAATATTCCCATCTCCAAAAGTATTGAAATTCTTGGTGTCTCACCTAACAGTGCCCTCAGCTGGACCTCTCATGTCAGATCACTTGCTAAAACCGCCTCAAAGAAACTTGGATTATTGTACAGAGTCCGTAACTTCTTCGCCGATGAGCAGTTAGCTATAATTTATATGAGTCATGTGCGCTCTCAGCTTGAATATTGCTCACCCTTGTGGGATGGTTGTGGAGAGGTTGCATTAAGACAACTAGACAAAATTCAGAATAAAGCTGTTAGAATCATTAACAACCCTGCCATTACATATAAACTACCTCCCCTGCAAGTAAGAAGGAATGTTGCCTCCCTTGCATTATTTTACAGATATTTTTTTGGCAAATGCTCAGACGAAGTTGCGTCCATGGTGCCACCTCTCCATGCCTTCCCTCGTGCTACACGGGCATCTGGTAGCGCTCATGACTGGAATGTCACTCAACCACATTGCAGTACTTCTGCCTATCAGAATTCTTTCATTCCCCGAACTGCATCTCTCTGGAACTCGCTTCCCCAGAGTTGTTTTCCTCCAAATTTCAACCTACAACTGTTCAAGTCTAACTGTTACAGATATTTTATGAACAGAGGACACCAGTAATCTGGTGTATGGATTATTTTTTTTCCCCATTTGTTTTTCCTTCCTCCGTTCTGTTATTAAAAAAAAAAAAAAAAAAAAAGTCGCAAAAGAACGAGAGTTACGAATACATTGATTGAACTACATGAAGTGTATGGATGGGAGTTTTTATTGTTTTTATCGTGAGTTCTGGAGAGGGAGGCCTTCACGTGGTGGCACCGATCTAACCAGGCGGCTCCACTGCCCGGTTATACACACGTCCCTCAGCTCCCTCCCTATCCCCCGAAAGGATGATGGTGGACTGCGGAAGAAGGGTAGCTTTGCCTTGCAGTGCACCGGGTTCACGATTGAATGAGTTTTGGGTTACTACTACTACTACTACTACGACGACGACGACGACTACTACTACTACTACTACTACTACTACTACTACGACGACGACGACGACGACGACGACGACGACGACGACGACGACGACGACTATTACCACCACCACCACCACCACCACCACCACCACTACTACTACTACTACTACCACCACCACCACCACCACTACTACTACCACCACCACCACCACCACCACCACCACTACTACTACCACCACCACCACGACGACGACTACTACTACTACTACTACTGCTACGACGACGACGACGACTACTACTACTACTACTGCTACGACGACGACGACGACGACTACTACTACTTCTACGACTACTACTACTACGACTACTTCTACTACTACTACTACTAATACCACCACCACCACCACTACTACTACTACTACTACTACTACTATCTTCACTATAAAGCATTCTCTCTGTATGAATAAAATCACTTAGAGAGAGAGAGAGAGAGAGAGAGAGAGAGAGAGAGAATACCTCCCCTCCTTCAAACTCCCATCCTTCCCATCCTCACCTCTTCATCTCACCCTCAAGGGGTTCCAACATGGCCGCCACGCACACTCACCGCCTCGTCCCATGTTTACACGCTCATTACGCACACATTTTACGCACACACGCTCATAAACGCACATGTGAACGTGGTTGTGAATGCCGTACATGCTGTTTAAGTGTGTAATTACTGGGTGGTTGAGTGTGTGTGTATATTGTATGGTGATTGTGACGGTAAATGGCTACTAGAGAGAGAGAGAGAGAGAGAGAGTTAATTGCACTATAATTTGTCATACACTCTTACAAAGCAGTCTTCCCCAAATTGAATAGGTCGGGCAGGTGTTAACATAATAATAATAATAATAATAAGAAGAAGAAGAAGAAGAGGAAAGTAAAACAAGCAGAATAGTAGTAGTAGTAGTAATGATGATAGTAGTAGTAGTAGTAGTAGTAGTAGTAATGATAATAGTAGTAGTAGTAGTGATGATAACAGTAGTAGTAGTAGTGATGATGATGGCCGTAGTAATGATGATAATAATAATAGTAGTAGTAGTAGTAATGATGATGATAGTAGTAGTGGTCTTAGTGTAGTAGTAGAAATGATAATAATAGTAGCAGTAGTAGTATTAAAAATAATAATAATAATAATAATAATAATGATTCTAGTAACTAAGGTAACGAATTACATAAAAGAGAATCGTGAGTCCCCAGAATACCAGTTTTTGTAAGTAATTCATGTAAAAAATAACTCGAAAAAATAATTATCTGGAAAAAATAAATGCATAAGAGAATAATTGTAATCAGAACTTTATAAATAATTTTGGTGTCAAGTTTAGAGGTTTGAAGGCATTATTGATGGATAGAGATGTGGTTCTCTCTCTCTCTCTCTCTCTCTCTCTCTCTCTCTCTCTCTCTCATATTTCTTTACATCCATCCTTCCCTCAAATTTACCTATCCTCTCTCTCTCTCTCTCTCTCTCGTCGTTTTCCCACACTTTCCCCGCAGTTCCCACGCTCCCCACACACTTGACTTCCGGCCGCCCCCCACACCTGCCCAGGTAAAGACGTTATATCCCTTCAAGGAGAGAGAGAGAGAGAGAGAGAGAGGGAGAGAGAGAGAGAGAGAGAGAGAGAGAGAGAGAGAGAGAGAGAGAGAGAGAGAGAGGATAGGTAAAGTTGAAAGAAGGATGGATGTAAGTATGGAAGAATTGAGAGAGAGAGAGAGAGAGAGAGAGAGAGAGAGAGAGAGAGAGAGAGAGAGAGAGAGAGAGAGAGAGAGAGAGAGAGAGAGAGAGAGAGAGAGAGAGAGAGAGAGAGAGAGAGAGAGAGAGAGAGAGAGAGAGAGAGAGAATGTACGTGCCTGGAATAACAACTCTCCGACGAAATCCCCCCCTCTCTCTCTCGTATTATCTTTCATCTTCATTATCTTTCATACACACTGATTTTTGAGGTGGGAAGGCAGGTGAGGTGAGACTGAGAGAGGAAGTGTGTATTTAGAATTACAGTTTGCATGAATGGCTTCTGTAATATCAGTCACTGTATTTCATGGCCTAGAGACGTGTTGCAGGTGAGAATAGCTTACCTTTGATTAGGCTAGGGTAAGGGAGGGGAGAGGAGGGTAGGGTTGGGTTGGGTTGGGTTGGGTTGGGTAGGGTAGTGTAGGGTAGGGTAGGGTAGGGTAGGGTAGGGTAGGGTAGGGTAAGGTAGGTTAGGAGAGGGGAGGGTAGGGGAGGGTAGGGGAGGGGAGGGTAGGTTACGGTAGGGTAGGGTAGGGTAAGTTTGGGTGGGGTTGGGTTGGGTAGGGTAGGGTAGGGTAGTGTAGGGTAGGGTAGAGTAGGGTAGGGTAGGGTAGGGTAGGGTAGGTTAGGGTAGGGTGGGGTAGTGTAAGGTAGGGTAGGGTAGGGTGGGTTGGGGTGGGCTAGGATAAGGTAGGGTAGGGTAGGGTAAGGTAGGGTAGGGTAGGGTAGGGTAGATCATATAAAATTAGACTGCATTATCGTACGGTAAGTTAGATAGAAAATAATAATAATGATAATAATAATAA